>NC_135137.1:1087500-1395000 GCF_051014445.1 Colletes latitarsis
TGACGAAAAACGGCCTGGAGCGATCGGTCCGGCGGTCGACGCGCGAAAGTTTCTAAGTCCGCTCTGCTCCGAATCATCGCTCCGGCGTCAAAAATCGTCGTAGGACAAAAAATCGACACGCTATCTTGCAGGAAAAAATCCGGGGAACACGATGGCGTCGTCAAAAGTGCAGGTCGTCGAGCTCGTTTTCGAGAAAAAAAAAAAAAAATTCTCAAAATTCGACAAAAAAATAAAACGATTATTGGATCGTGTAGAGAATGTGAAACTGCATAAGAATCGTATAGACGAAAATTGGCGTTCACGTGCTCGTTTTTGTGGAAAAAATTAAAAAAGCTCTCAAAGCTCGAGATAAAAAAAAAAAAAACCATCCACCAGGTAGCCAACGGTAAACGGTACAAGTACCGTACGGGCGAAAACGAGCGTTACCGTGCTCGTTTTCGAGTTATTGAGGAAAAACGGCCTGGAGCGATCGGTCCGGCGGTCGACGCGCGAAAGTTTCTAAGTCCGCTCTGCTTCTGGGAGGGGGGTCCTGAGGGGACCCTCCTCCCGCCAGGCGGCGCCGGGTCGGACCGGTTGGAGGTAGGAGTGCCTCCCCCTACCGGTCCGACGCAAGGGGAGGCACCCTCGGCGGTCTGGTGCGGCCATGAACGCCCGGCCGCCGAGGGGTGGAAACGGGGTCGCGGGCGGTTGCGAGTTGGGGCTCGCAGCCGCCACTAAACGCGGCCCCGGGACGGATAGCGGCGGGATGGAGTGGCCCCGTCCCGCCGCTATGAGGCCGTGTGTCTACTGGGGGGACCGATTGTCCCCCCGGGGGATGGGCGCGAAAGCGCGGGCACGGGGAGGATACCGGAAGAATGCTTCGAGCGATTCCCGGTATCCTCCCAAAGCGTGCCGAAGGGTCACCGTGGGGTTTTTAGTGGGTAGGTCCCGCGCCTGTCGTTGTACGGGCGCGGGGAATCCCACACACCCCTCCCACCTCTCCCCAAGGAGGTGGGAGGGAGTCTTTCGAAGATTTTCCCCACGACAAAAAAAAAAAAAAAAAAAAAAAAAGTCCGCTCTGCTCCGAATCATAGCTCCGGCGTCAAAAATCGACGTAGGACAAAAAATCGACACGCTATTTTGCAGGAAAAAATCCGGGGAACACGATGGCAACGTCAAAAGTGCAGGTCGTCGTGCTCGTTTTCGAGAAAAAAAAAAAAAAATTCTCAAAATTCGACAAAAAAATAAAACGATTGTTGGACCGTGTAGAGAATGTAAAACTGCATAAGAATCGTATAGACGAAAATTGGCGTTCACGTGCTCGTTTTTGTGGAAAAAATTAAAAAAGCTCTCAAAGCTCGAGATAAAAAAAAAAAAAACCATCCACCAGGTAGCCAACGGTAAACGGTACAAGTACCGTACGGGCGAAAACGAGCGTTACCGTGCTCGTTTTCGAGTTATTGAGGAAAAACGGCCTGGAGCGATCGGTCCGGCGGTCGACGCGCGAAAGTTTCTAAGTCCGCTCTGCTCCGAATCATCGCTCCGGCGTCAAAAATCGTCGTAGGACAAAAAATCGACACGCTATTTTGCAGGAAAAAATCCGGGGAACACGATGGCAACGTCAAAAGTGCAGGTCGTCGAGCTCGTTTTCGAGAAAAAAAAAAAAAAATTCTCAAAATTCGACAAAAAAATAAAACGATTGTTGGACCGTGTAGAGAATGTAAAACTGCATAAGAATCGTATAGACGAAAATTGGCGTTCACGTGCTCGTTTTTGTGGAAAAAATTAAAAAAGCTCTCAAAGTTCGAGATAAAAAAAAAAAAACCATCGACCAGGTAGCCAACGGTAAACGATACAAGTATCGTACGGGCGAAAACGAGCGTTACCGTGCTCGTTTTCGAGTTATTGACGAAAAACAGCCTGGAGCGATCGGTCCGGCGGTCGACGCGCGAAAGTTTCTAAGTCCGCCCTGCTCCGAATCATCGCTCCGGCGTCAAAAATCGTCGTAGGACAAAAAATCGACACGGTGTCTTGCAGGAAAAAATCCGGGGAACACGATGGCGTCGTCAAAAGTGCAGGTCGTCGAGCTCGTTTTCGAGAAAAAAAAAAAAAAATTCTCAAAATTCGACAAAAAAATAAAACGATTGTTGTACCGTGTAGAGAATGTAAAACTGCATAAGAATCGT
This sequence comes from Colletes latitarsis, assembly GCF_051014445.1. NCBI lineage: Eukaryota > Metazoa > Arthropoda > Insecta > Hymenoptera > Colletidae > Colletes > Colletes latitarsis. The sequence continues at coordinate 1,089,666 of NC_135137.1, forward strand.
ATAGACGAAAATTGGCGTTCACGTGCTCGTTTTTGTGGAAAAAATTAAAAAAGCTCTCAAAGTTCGAGATAAAAAAAAAAAAACCATCGACCAGGTAGCCAACGACAAACGATACAAGTATCGTACGGGCGAAAACGAGCGTTACCGTGCTCGTTTTCGAGTTATTGACGAAAAACGGCCTGGAGCGATCGGTCCGGCGGTCGACGCGCGAAAGTTTCTAAGTCCGCTCTGCTCCGAATCATCGCTCCGGCGTCAAAAATCGTCGTAGGACAAAAAATCGACACGCTATCTTGCAGGAAAAAATCCGGGGAACACGATGGCGTCGTCAAAAGTGCAGGTCGTCGAGCTCGTTTTCGAGAAAAAAAAAAAAAAATTCTCAAAATTCGACAAAAAAATAAAACGATTATTGGATCGTGTAGAGAATGTGAAACTGCATAAGAATCGTATAGACGAAAATTGGCGTTCACGTGCTCGTTTTTGTGGAAAAAATTAAAAAAGCTCTCAAAGCTCGAGATAAAAAAAAAAAAAACCATCCACCAGGTAGCCAACGGTAAACGGTACAAGTACCGTACGGGCGAAAACGAGCGTTACCGTGCTCGTTTTCGAGTTATTGAGGAAAAACGGCCTGGAGCGATCGGTCCGGCGGTCGACGCGCGAAAGTTTCTAAGTCCGCTCTGCTCCGAATCATAGCTCCGGCGTCAAAAATCGACGTAGGACAAAAAATCGACACGCTATTTTGCAGGAAAAAATCCGGGGAACACGATGGCAACGTCAAAAGTGCAGGTCGTCGTGCTCGTTTTCGAGAAAAAAAAAAAAAAATTCTCAAAATTCGACAAAAAAATAAAACGATTGTTGGACCGTGTAGAGAATGTAAAACTGCATAAGAATCGTATAGACGAAAATTGGCGTTCACGTGCTCGTTTTTGTGGAAAAAATTAAAAAAGCTCTCAAAGCTCGAGATAAAAAAAAAAAAAACCATCCACCAGGTAGCCAACGGTAAACGGTACAAGTACCGTACGGGCGAAAACGAGCGTTACCGTGCTCGTTTTCGAGTTATTGAGGAAAAACGGCCTGGAGCGATCGGTCCGGCGGTCGACGCGCGAAAGTTTCTAAGTCCGCTCTGCTCCGAATCATCGCTCCGGCGTCAAAAATCGTCGTAGGACAAAAAATCGACACGCTATTTTGCAGGAAAAAATCCGGGGAACACGATGGCAACGTCAAAAGTGCAGGTCGTCGAGCTCGTTTTCGAGAAAAAAAAAAAAAAATTCTCAAAATTCGACAAAAAAATAAAACGATTGTTGGACCGTGTAGAGAATGTAAAACTGCATAAGAATCGTATAGACGAAAATTGGCGTTCACGTGCTCGTTTTTGTGGAAAAAATTAAAAAAGCTCTCAAAGTTCGAGATAAAAAAAAAAAAACCATCGACCAGGTAGCCAACGGTAAACGATACAAGTATCGTACGGGCGAAAACGAGCGTTACCGTGCTCGTTTTCGAGTTATTGACGAAAAACAGCCTGGAGCGATCGGTCCGGCGGTCGACGCGCGAAAGTTTCTAAGTCCGCTCTGCTCCGAATCATCGCTCCGGCGTCAAAAATCGTCGTAGGACAAAAGATCGACACGCTATCTTGCAGGAAAAAATCCGGGGACCACGATGGCGTCGTCAAAAGTGCAGGTCGTCGAGCTCGTTTTCGAGAAAAAAAAAAAAAAATTCTCAAAATTCGACAAAAAAATAAAACGATTATTGGATCGTGTAGAGAATGTGAAACTGCATAAGAATCGTATAGACGAAAATTGGCGTTCACGTGCTCGTTTTTGTGGAAAAAATTAAAAAAGCTCTCAAAGCTCGAGATAAAAAAAAAAAAAACCATCCAACAGGTAGCCAACGGTAAACGGTACAAGTACCGTACGGGCGAAAACGAGCGTTACCGTGCTCGTTTTCGAGTTATTGAGGAAAAACGGCCTGGAGCGATCGGTCCGGCGGTCGACGCGCGAAAGTTTCTAAGTCCGCTCTGCTCCGAATCATCGCTCCGGCGTCAAAAATCGTCGTAGGACAAAAAATCGACACGCTATTTTGCAGGAAAAAATCCGGGGAACACGATGGCGTCGTCAAAAGTGCAGGTCGTCGAGCTCGTTTTCGAGAGAAAAAAAAAAAAATTCTCAAAATTCGACAAAAAAATAAAACGATTATTGGATCGTGTAGAGAATGTAAAACTGCATAAGAATCGCATAGACGAAAATTGGCGTTCACGTGCTCGTTTTTGTGGAAAAAATTAAAAAAGCTCTCAAAGCTCGAGATAAAAAAAAAAAAAACCATCCACCAGGTAGCCAACGGTAAACGGTACAAGTATCGTACGGGCGAAAACGAGCGTTACCGTGCTCGTTTTCGAGTTATTGAGGAAAAACGGCCTGGAGCGATCGGTCCGGCGGTCGACGCGCGAAAGTTTCTAAGTCCGCTCTGCTCCGAATCATCGCTCCGGCGTCAAAAATCGTCGTAGGACAAAAAATCGACACGCTATTGTGCAGGAAAAAATCCGGGGAATACGATGGCGTCGTCAAAAGTCCAGGTCGTCGAGCTCGTTTTCGAGAAAAAAAAAAAAAAATTCTCAAAATTCGACAAAAAAATAAAACGATTGTTGGATCGTATAGAGAATGTGAAACTGCATAAGAATCGTATAGACGAAAATTGGCGTTCACGTGCTCGTTTTTGTGGAAAAAATTAAAAAAGCTCTCAAAGCTCGAAATAAAAAAAAAAAAAACCATCCACCAGGTAGCCAACGGTAAACGGTACAAGTACCGTACGGGCGAAAACGAGCGTTACCGTGCTCGTTATCGAGTTATTGAGGAAAAACGGCCTGCAGCGATCGGTCCGGCGGTCGACGCGCGAAAGTTTCTAAGTCCGCTCTGCTCCGAATCATCGCTCCGGCGTCAAAAATCGTCGTAGGACAAAAACTCGACACGCTATCTTGCAGGAAAAAATCCGGGGAACACGATGGCGTCGTCAAAAGTGCAGGTCGTCGAGCTCGTTTTCGAGAGAAAAAAAAAAAAATTCTCAAAATTCGACAAAAAAATAAAACGATTATTGGATCGTGTAGAGAATGTAAAACTGCATAAGAATCGCATAGACGAAAATTGGCGTTCACGTGCTCGTTTTTGTGGAAAAAATTAAAAAAGCTCTCAAAGCTCGAGATAAAAAAAAAAAAAACCATCCACCTGGTAGCCAACGGTAAACGGTACAAGTATCGTACGGGCGAAAACGAGCGTTACCGTGCTCGTTTTCGAGTTATTGACGAAAAACGGCCTGGAGCGATCGGTCCGGCGGTCGACGCGCGAAAGTTTCTAAGTCCGCTCTGCTTCGGGGAGGATACCGGAAGAATGCTTCGAGCGATTCCCGGTATCCTCCCAAAGCGTGCCGAAGGGTCACCGTGGGGTTTTTAGTGGGTAGGTCCCGCGCCTGTCGTTGTACGGGGGTGGGGAATCCCACACACCCCTCCCACCTCTCCCCAAGGAGGTGGGAGGGAGTCTTTCGAAGATTTTCCCCACGACAAAAAAAAAAAAAAAAAAAAAAAAGTCCGCTCTGCTCCGAATCATCGCTCCGGCGTCAAAAATCGTCGTAGGACAAAAAATCGACACGCTATTTTGCAGGAAAAAATCCGGGGAACACGATGGCGTCGTCAAAAGCGCAGGTCGTCGAGCTCGTTTTCGAGAAAAAAAAAAAAAAATTCTCAAAATTCGACAAAAAAATAAAACGATTGTTGGACCGTGTAGAGAATGTAAAACTGCATAAGAATCGTATAGACGAAAATTGGCGTTCACGTGCTCGTTTTTGTGGAAAAAATTAAAAAAGCTCTCAAAGTTCGAGATAAAAAAAAAAAAACCATCGACCAGGTAGCCAACGGTAAACGATACAAGTATCGTACGGGCGAAAACGAGCGTTACCGTGCTCGTTTTCGAGTTATTGACGAAAAACAGCCTGGAGCGATCGGTCCGGCGGTCGACGCGCGAAAGTTTCTAAGTCCGCTCTGCTCCGAATCATCGCTCCGGCGTCAAAAATCGTCGTAGGACAAAAAATCGACACGCTATCTTGCAGGAAAAAATCCGGGGACCACGATGGCGTCGTCAAAAGTGCAGGTCGTCGAGCTCGTTTTCGAGAAAAAAAAAAAAAAATTCTCAAAATTCGACAAAAAAATAAAACGATTGTTGGACCGTGTAGAGAATGTAAAACTGCATAAGAATCGTATAGACGAAAATTGGCGTTCACGTGCTCGTTTTTGTGGAAAAAATTAAAAAAGCTCTCAAAGTTCGAGATAAAAAAAAAAAAACCATCGACCAGGTAGCCAACGGTAAACGATACAAGTATCGTACGGGCGAAAACGAGCGTTACCGTGCTCGTTTTCGAGTTATTGAGGAAAAACGGCCTGGAGCGATCGGTCCGGCGGTCGACGCGCGAAAGTTTCTAAGTCCGCTCTGCTCCGAATCATCGCTCCGGCGTCAAAAATCGTCGTAGGACAAAAAATCGACACGCTATTTTGCAGGAAAAAATCCGGGGAACACGATGGCGTCGTCAAAAGTGCAGGTCGTCGAGCACGTTTTCGAGAAAAAAAAAAAAAAATTCTCAAAATTCGACAAAAAAATAAAACGATTGTTGGACCGTGTAGAGAATGTAAAACTGCATAAGAATCGTATAGACGAAAATTGGCGTTCACGTGCTCGTTTTTGTGGAAAAAATTAAAAAAGCTCTCAAAGTTCGAGATAAAAAAAAAAAAACCATCGACCAGGTAGCCAACGGTAAACGATACAAGTATCGTACGGGCGAAAACGAGCGTTACCGTGTTCGTTTTCGAGTTATTGACGAAAAACAGCCTGGAGCGATCGGTCCGGCGGTCGACGCGCGAAAGTTTCTAAGTCCGCTCTGCTCCGAATCATCGCTCCGGCGTCAAAAATCGTCGTAGGACAAAAAATCGACACGCTATCTTGCAGGAAAAAATCCGGGGAACACGATGGCGTCGTCAAAAGTGCAGGTCGTCGAGCTCGTTTTCGAGAAAAAAAAAAAAAAATTCTCAAAATTCGACAAAAAAATAAAACGATTGTTGGACCGTGTAGAGAATGTAAAACTGCATAAGAATCGCATAGACGAAAATTGGCGTTCACGTGCTCGTTTTTGTGGAAAAAATTAAAAAAGCTCTCAAAGTTCGAGATAAAAAAAAAAAAACCATCGACCAGGTAGCCAACGGTAAACGATACAAGTATCGTACGGGCGAAAACGAGCGTTACCGTGCTCGTTTTCGAGTTATTGACGAAAAACGGCCTGGAGCGATCGGTACGGCGGTCGACGCGCGAAAGTTTCTAAGTCCGCTCTGCTCCGAATCATCGCTCCGGCGTCAAAAATCGTCGTAGGACAAAAAATGGACACGCTATCTTGCATGAAAAAATCCGGGGAACACGATGGCGTCGTCAAAAGTGCAGGTCGTCGAGCTCGTTTTCGAGAGAAAAAAAAAGAAATTCTCAAAATTCGACAAAAAAATAAAACGATTATTGGATCGTGTAGAGAATGTGAAACTGCATAAGAATCGTATAGACGAAAATTGGCGTTCACGTGCTCGTTTTTGTGGAAAAAATTAAAAAAGCTCTCAAAGCTCGAGATAAAAAAAAAAAAAACCATCGACCAGGTAGCCAACGGTAGACGGTACAAGTATCGTATGGGCGAAAACGAGCATTACCGTGCTCGTTTTCGAGTTATTGACGAAAAACGGCCTGGAGCGATCGGTCCGGCGGTCGACGCGCGAAAGTTTCTAAGTCCGCTCTGCTGCGAATCATCGCTCCGGCGTCAAAAATCGTCGTAGGACAAAAACTCGACACGCTATCTTGCATGAAAAAATCCGGGGAACACGATGGCGTCGTCAAAAGTGCAGGTCGTCGAGCTCGTTTTCAAGAGAAAAAAAAAAAAATTCTCAAAATTCGACAAAAAAATAAAACGATTATTGGATCGTGTAGAGAATGTAAAACTGCATAAGAATCGCATAGACGAAAATTGGCGTTCACGTGCTCGTTTTTGTGGAAAAAATTAAAAAAGCTCTCAAAGTTCGAGATAAAAAAAGAAAAAACCATCCACCAGGTAGCCAACGGTAAACGATACAAGTATCGTACGGGCGAAAACGAGCGTTACCGTGCTCGTTTTCGAGTTATTGACGAAAAACGGCCTGGAGCGATCGGTCCGGCGGTCGACGCGCGAAAGTTTCTAAGTCCGCTCTGCTCCGAATCATCGCTCCGGCGTCAAAAATCGTCGTAGGACAAAAAATCGACACGCTACTTTGCAGGAAAAAATCCGGGGAACACGATGGCGTCGTCAAAAGTGCAGGTCGTCGAGCTCGTTTTCGAGAAAAAAAAAAAAAAATTCTCAAAATTCGACAAACAAATAAAACGATTGTTGGACCGTGTAGAGAATGTACAACTGCATAAGAATCGTATAGACGAAAATTGGCGTTCACGTGCTCGTTTTTGTGGAAAAAATTAAAAAAGCTCTCAAAGTTCGAGATAAAAAAAAAAAAACCATCGACCAGGTAGCCAACGGTAAACGATACAAGTATCGTACGGGCGAAAACGAGCGTTACCGTGCTCGTTTTCGAGTTATTGACGAAAAACGGCCTGGAGCGATCGGTCCGGCGGTCGACGCGCGAAAGTTTCTAAGTCCGCTCTGCTCCGAATCATCGCTCCGGCGTCAAAAATCGTCGTAGGACGAAAAATCGACACGCTACCTTGCAGGAAAAAATCCGGGGAACACGATGGCGTCGTCAAAAGTGCAGGTCGTCGAGCTCGTTTTCGAGAAAAAAAAAAAAAAATTCTCAAAATTCGACGAACAAATAAAACGATTGTTGGACCGTGTAGAGAATGTAAAACTGCATAAGAATCGTATAGACGAAAATTGGCGTTCACGTGCTCGTTTTTGTGGAAAAAATTAAAAAAGCTCTCAAAGTTCGAGATAAAAAAAAAAAAACCATCGACCAGGTAGCCAACGGTAAACGATACAAGTATCGTACGGGCGAAAACGAGCGTTACCGTGCTCGTTTTCGAGTTATTGACGAAAAACGGCCTGGAGCGATCGGTCCGGCGGTCGACGCGCGAAAGTTTCTAAGTCCGCTCTGCTCCGAATCATCGCTCCGGCGTCAAAAATCGTCGTAGGACAAAAAATGGACACGCTATCTTGCAGGAAAAAATCCGGGGAACACGATGGCGTCGTCAAAAGTGCAGGTCGTCGAGCTCGTTTTCGAGAGAAAAAAAAAAAAATTCTCAAAATTCGACAAAAAAATAAAACGATTATTGGATCGTGTAGAGAATGTAAAACTGCATAAGAATCGTATAGACGAAAATTGGCGTTCACGTGCTCGTTTTTGTGGAAAAAATTAAAAAAGCTCTCAAAGTTCGAGATAAAAAAAAAAAAACCATCGACCAGGTAGCCAACGGTAAACGATACAAGTATCGTACGGGCGAAAACGAGCGTTACCGTGCTCGTTTTCGAGTTATTGACGAAAAACGGCCTGGAGCGATCGGTCCGGCGGTCGACGCGCGAAAGTTTCTAAGTCCGCTCTGCTCCGAATCATCGCTCCGGCGTCAAAAATCGTCGTAGGACGAAAAATCGACACGCTACCTTGCAGGAAAAAATCCGGGGAACACGATGGCGTCGTCAAAAGTGCAGGTCGTCGAGCTCGTTTTCGAGAAAAAAAAAAAAAAATTCTCAAAATTCGACGAACAAATAAAACGATTGTTGGACCGTGTAGAGAATGTAAAACTGCATAAGAATCGTATAGACGAAAATTGGCGTTCACGTGCTCGTTTTTGTGGAAAAAATTAAAAAAGCTCTCAAAGTTCGAGATAAAAAAAAAAAAACCATCGACCAGGTAGCCAACGGTAAACGATACAAGTATCGTACGGGCGAAAACGAGCGTTACCGTGCTCGTTTTCGAGTTATTGACGAAAAACGGCCTGGAGCGATCGGTCCGGCGGTCGACGCGCGAAAGTTTCTAAGTCCGCTCTGCTCCGAATCATCGCTCCGGCGTCAAAAATCGTCGTAGGACAAAAAATCGACACGCTACTTTGCAGGAAAAAATCCGGGGAACACGATGGCGTCGTCAAAAGTGCAGGTCGTCGAGCTCGTTTTCGAGAAAAAAAAAAAAAAATTCTCAAAATTCGACAAAAAAATAAAACGATTGTTGGACCGTGTAGAGAATGTAAAACTGCATAAGAATCGTATAGACGAAAATTGGCGTTCACGTGCTCGTTTTTGTGGAAAAAATTAAAAAAGCTCTCAAAGTTCGAGATAAAAAAAAAAAAACCATCGACCAGGTAGCCAACGGTAAACGATACAAGTATCGTACGAGCGAAAACGAGCGTTACCGTGCTCGTTTTCGAGTTATTGACGAAAAACGGCCTGGAGCGATCGGTACGGCGGTCGACGCGCGAAAGTTTCTAAGTCCGCTCTGCTCCGAATCATCGCTCCGGCGTCAAAAATCGTCGTAGGACAAAAAATGGACACGCTATCTTGCATGAAAAAATCCGGGGAACACGATGGCGTCGTCAAAAGTGCAGGTCGTCGAGCTCGTTTTCGAGAGAAAAAAAAAGAAATTCTCAAAATTCGACAAAAAAATAAAACGATTATTGGATCGTGTAGAGAATGTGAAACTGCATAAGAATCGTATAGACGAAAATTGGCGTTCACGTGCTCGTTTTTGTAGAAAAAATTAAAAAAGCTCTCAAAGCTCGAGATAAAAAAAAAAAAAACCATCGACCAGGTAGCCAACGGTAGACGGTACAAGTATCGTACGGGCGAAAACGAGCGTTACCGTGCTCGTTTTCGAGTTATTGACGAAAAACGGCCTGGAGCGATCGGTCCGGCGGTCGACGCGCGAAAGTTTCTAAGTCCGCTCTGCTCCGAATCATCGCTCCGGCGTCAAAAATCGTCGTAGGACAAAAAATCGACACGCTACTTTGCAGGAAAAAATCCGGGGAACACGATGGCGTCGTCAAAAGTGCAGGTCGTCGAGCTCGTTTTCGAGAAAAAAAAAAAAAAATTCTCAAAATTCGACAAACAAATAAAACGATTGTTGGACCGTGTAGAGAATGTACAACTGCATAAGAATCGTATAGACGAAAATTGGCGTTCACGTGCTCGTTTTTGTGGAAAAAATTAAAAAAGCTCTCAAAGTTCGAGATAAAAAAAAAAAAACCATCGACCAGGTAGCCAACGGTAAACGATACAAGTATCGTACGGGCGAAAACGAGCGTTACCGTGCTCGTTTTCGAGTTATTGAGGAAAAACGGCCTGGAGCGATCGGTCCGGCGGTCGACGCGCGAAAGTTTCTAAGTCCGCTCTGCTCCGAATCATCGCTCCGGCGTCAAAAATCGTCGTAGGACAAAAAATCGACACGCTATTGTGCAGGAAAAAATCCGGGGAATACGATGGCGTCGTCAAAAGTCCAGGTCGTCGAGCTCGTTTTCGAGAAAAAAAAAAAAAAATTCTCAAAATTCGACAAAAAAATAAAACGATTGTTGGATCGTATAGAGAATGTGAAACTGCATAAGAATCGTATAGACGAAAATTGGCGTTCACGTGCTCGTTTTTGTGGAAAAAATTAAAAAAGCTCTCAAAGCTCGAAATAAAAAAAAAAAAAACCATCCACCAGGTAGCCAACGGTAAACGGTACAAGTACCGTACGGGCGAAAACGAGCGTTACCGTGCTCGTTATCGAGTTATTGAGGAAAAACGGCCTGCAGCGATCGGTCCGGCGGTCGACGCGCGAAAGTTTCTAAGTCCGCTCTGCTCCGAATCATCGCTCCGGCGTCAAAAATCGTCGTAGGACAAAAACTCGACACGCTATCTTGCAGGAAAAAATCCGGGGAACACGATGGCGTCGTCAAAAGTGCAGGTCGTCGAGCTCGTTTTCGAGAGAAAAAAAAAAAAATTCTCAAAATTCGACAAAAAAATAAAACGATTATTGGATCGTGTAGAGAATGTAAAACTGCATAAGAATCGCATAGACGAAAATTGGCGTTCACGTGCTCGTTTTTGTGGAAAAAATTAAAAAAGCTCTCAAAGCTCGAGATAAAAAAAAAAAAAACCATCCACCTGGTAGCCAACGGTAAACGGTACAAGTATCGTACGGGCGAAAACGAGCGTTACCGTGCTCGTTTTCGAGTTATTGACGAAAAACGGCCTGGAGCGATCGGTCCGGCGGTCGACGCGCGAAAGTTTCTAAGTCCGCTCTGCTTCGGGGAGGATACCGGAAGAATGCTTCGAGCGATTCCCGGTATCCTCCCAAAGCGTGCCGAAGGGTCACCGTGGGGTTTTTAGTGGGTAGGTCCCGCGCCTGTCGTTGTACGGGGGTGGGGAATCCCACACACCCCTCCCACCTCTCCCCAAGGAGGTGGGAGGGAGTCTTTCGAAGATTTTCCCCACGACAAAAAAAAAAAAAAAAAAAAAAAAGTCCGCTCTGCTCCGAATCATCGCTCCGGCGTCAAAAATCGTCGTAGGACAAAAAATCGACACGCTATTTTGCAGGAAAAAATCCGGGGAACACGATGGCGTCGTCAAAAGCGCAGGTCGTCGAGCTCGTTTTCGAGAAAAAAAAAAAAAAATTCTCAAAATTCGACAAAAAAATAAAACGATTGTTGGACCGTGTAGAGAATGTAAAACTGCATAAGAATCGTATAGACGAAAATTGGCGTTCACGTGCTCGTTTTTGTGGAAAAAATTAAAAAAGCTCTCAAAGTTCGAGATAAAAAAAAAAAAACCATCGACCAGGTAGCCAACGGTAAACGATACAAGTATCGTACGGGCGAAAACGAGCGTTACCGTGCTCGTTTTCGAGTTATTGACGAAAAACAGCCTGGAGCGATCGGTCCGGCGGTCGACGCGCGAAAGTTTCTAAGTCCGCTCTGCTCCGAATCATCGCTCCGGCGTCAAAAATCGTCGTAGGACAAAAAATCGACACGCTATCTTGCAGGAAAAAATCCGGGGACCACGATGGCGTCGTCAAAAGTGCAGGTCGTCGAGCTCGTTTTCGAGAAAAAAAAAAAAAAATTCTCAAAATTCGACAAAAAAATAAAACGATTGTTGGACCGTGTAGAGAATGTAAAACTGCATAAGAATCGTATAGACGAAAATTGGCGTTCACGTGCTCGTTTTTGTGGAAAAAATTAAAAAAGCTCTCAAAGTTCGAGATAAAAAAAAAAAAACCATCGACCAGGTAGCCAACGGTAAACGATACAAGTATCGTACGGGCGAAAACGAGCGTTACCGTGCTCGTTTTCGAGTTATTGAGGAAAAACGGCCTGGAGCGATCGGTCCGGCGGTCGACGCGCGAAAGTTTCTAAGTCCGCTCTGCTCCGAATCATCGCTCCGGCGTCAAAAATCGTCGTAGGACAAAAAATCGACACGCTATTTTGCAGGAAAAAATCCGGGGAACACGATGGCGTCGTCAAAAGTGCAGGTCGTCGAGCACGTTTTCGAGAAAAAAAAAAAAAAATTCTCAAAATTCGACAAAAAAATAAAACGATTGTTGGACCGTGTAGAGAATGTAAAACTGCATAAGAATCGTATAGACGAAAATTGGCGTTCACGTGCTCGTTTTTGTGGAAAAAATTAAAAAAGCTCTCAAAGTTCGAGATAAAAAAAAAAAAACCATCGACCAGGTAGCCAACGGTAAACGATACAAGTATCGTACGGGCGAAAACGAGCGTTACCGTGTTCGTTTTCGAGTTATTGACGAAAAACAGCCTGGAGCGATCGGTCCGGCGGTCGACGCGCGAAAGTTTCTAAGTCCGCTCTGCTCCGAATCATCGCTCCGGCGTCAAAAATCGTCGTAGGACAAAAAATCGACACGCTATCTTGCAGGAAAAAATCCGGGGAACACGATGGCGTCGTCAAAAGTGCAGGTCGTCGAGCTCGTTTTCGAGAAAAAAAAAAAAAAATTCTCAAAATTCGACAAAAAAATAAAACGATTGTTGGACCGTGTAGAGAATGTAAAACTGCATAAGAATCGCATAGACGAAAATTGGCGTTCACGTGCTCGTTTTTGTGGAAAAAATTAAAAAAGCTCTCAAAGTTCGAGATAAAAAAAAAAAAACCATCGACCAGGTAGCCAACGGTAAACGATACAAGTATCGTACGGGCGAAAACGAGCGTTACCGTGCTCGTTTTCGAGTTATTGACGAAAAACGGCCTGGAGCGATCGGTCCGGCGGTCGACGCGCGAAAGTTTCTAAGTCCGCTCTGCTCCGAATCATCGCTCCGGCGTCAAAAATCGTCGTAGGACAAAAACTCGACACGCTATCTTGCATGAAAAAATCCGGGGAACACGATGGCGTCGTCAAAAGTGCAGGTCGTCGAGCTCGTTTTCGAGAGAAAAAAAAAAAAATTCTCAAAATTCGACAAAAAAATAAAACGATTATTGGATCGTGTAGAGAATGTAAAACTGCATAAGAATCGCATAGACGAAAATTGGCGTTCACGTGCTCGTTTTTGTGGAAAAAATTAAAAAAGCTCTCAAAGTTCGAGATAAAAAAAGAAAAAACCATCCACCAGGTAGCCAACGGTAAACGATACAAGTATCGTACGGGCGAAAACGAGCGTTACCGTGCTCGTTTTCGAGTTATTGACGAAAAACGGCCTGGAGCGATCGGTCCGGCGGTCGACGCGCGAAAGTTTCTAAGTCCGCTCTGCTCCGAATCATCGCTCCGGCGTCAAAAATCGTCGTAGGACAAAAAATCGACACGCTACTTTGCAGGAAAAAATCCGGGGAACACGATGGCGTCGTCAAAAGTGCAGGTCGTCGAGCTCGTTTTCGAGAAAAAAAAAAAAAAATTCTCAAAATTCGACGAACAAATAAAACGATTGTTGGACCGTGTAGAGAATGTAAAACTGCATAAGAATCGTATAGACGAAAATTGGCGTTCACGTGCTCGTTTTTGTGGAAAAAATTAAAAAAGCTCTCAAAGTTCGAGATAAAAAAAAAAAAACCATCGACCAGGTAGCCAACGGTAAACGATACAAGTATCGTACGGGCGAAAACGAGCGTTACCGTGCTCGTTTTCGAGTTATTGACGAAAAACAGCCTGGAGCGATCGGTCCGGCGGTCGACGCGCGAAAGTTTCTAAGTCCGCTCTGCTCCGAATCATCGCTCCGGCGTCAAAAATCGTCGTAGGACAAAAAATCGACACGCTATCTTGCAGGAAAAAATCCGGGGAACACGATGGCGTCGTCAAAAGTGCAGGTCGTCGAGCTCGTTTTCGAGAAAAAAAAAAAAAAATTCTCAAAATTCGACAAAAAAATAAAACGATTGTTGGACCGTGTAGAGAATGTAAAACTGCATAAGAATCGTATAGACGAAAATTGGCGTTCACGTGCTCGTTTTTGTGGAAAAAATTAAAAAAGCTCTCAAAGTTCGAGATAAAAAAAAAAAAACCATCGACCAGGTAGCCAACGGTAAACGATACAAGTATCGTACGAGCGAAAACGAGCGTTACCGTGCTCGTTTTCGAGTTATTGACGAAAAACGGCCTGGAGCGATCGGTACGGCGGTCGACGCGCGAAAGTTTCTAAGTCCGCTCTGCTCCGAATCATCGCTCCGGCGTCAAAAATCGTCGTAGGACAAAAAATGGACACGCTATCTTGCATGAAAAAATCCGGGGAACACGATGGCGTCGTCAAAAGTGCAGGTCGTCGAGCTCGTTTTCGAGAGAAAAAAAAAGAAATTCTCAAAATTCGACAAAAAAATAAAACGATTATTGGATCGTGTAGAGAATGTGAAACTGCATAAGAATCGTATAGACGAAAATTGGCGTTCACGTGCTCGTTTTTGTAGAAAAAATTAAAAAAGCTCTCAAAGCTCGAGATAAAAAAAAAAAAAACCATCGACCAGGTAGCCAACGGTAGACGGTACAAGTATCGTACGGGCGAAAACGAGCGTTACCGTGCTCGTTTTCGAGTTATTGACGAAAAACGGCCTGGAGCGATCGGTCCGGCGGTCGACGCGCGAAAGTTTCTAAGTCCGCTCTGCTCCGAATCATCGCTCCGGCGTCAAAAATCGTCGTAGGACGAAAAATCGACACGCTACCTTGCAGGAAAAAATCCGGGGAACACGATGGCGTCGTCAAAAGTGCAGGTCGTCGAGCTCGTTTTCGAGAAAAAAAAAAAAAAATTCTCAAAATTCGACGAACAAATAAAACGATTGTTGGACCGTGTAGAGAATGTAAAACTGCATAAGAATCGTATAGACGAAAATTGGCGTTCACGTGCTCGTTTTTGTGGAAAAAATTAAAAAAGCTCTCAAAGTTCGAGATAAAAAAAAAAAAACCATCGACCAGGTAGCCAACGGTAAACGATACAAGTATCGTACGGGCGAAAACGAGCGTTACCGTGCTCGTTTTCGAGTTATTGACGAAAAACGGCCTGGAGCGATCGGTCCGGCGGTCGACGCGCGAAAGTTTCTAAGTCCGCTCTGCTCCGAATCATCGCTCCGGCGTCAAAAATCGTCGTAGGACAAAAAATCGACACGCTACTTTGCAGGAAAAAATCCGGGGAACACGATGGCGTCGTCAAAAGTGCAGGTCGTCGAGCTCGTTTTCGAGAAAAAAAAAAAAAAATTCTCAAAATTCGACAAACAAATAAAACGATTGTTGGACCGTGTAGAGAATGTACAACTGCATAAGAATCGTATAGACGAAAATTGGCGTTCACGTGCTCGTTTTTGTGGAAAAAATTAAAAAAGCTCTCAAAGTTCGAGATAAAAAAAAAAAAACCATCGACCAGGTAGCCAACGGTAAACGATACAAGTATCGTACGGGCGAAAACGAGCGTTACCGTGCTCGTTTTCGAGTTATTGACGAAAAACGGCCTGGAGCGATCGGTCCGGCGGTCGACGCGCGAAAGTTTCTAAGTCCGCTCTGCTCCGAATCATCGCTCCGGCGTCAAAAATCGTCGTAGGACGAAAAATCGACACGCTACCTTGCAGGAAAAAATCCGGGGAACACGATGGCGTCGTCAAAAGTGCAGGTCGTCGAGCTCGTTTTCGAGAAAAAAAAAAAAAAATTCTCAAAATTCGACGAACAAATAAAACGATTGTTGGACCGTGTAGAGAATGTAAAACTGCATAAGAATCGTATAGACGAAAATTGGCGTTCACGTGCTCGTTTTTGTGGAAAAAATTAAAAAAGCTCTCAAAGTTCGAGATAAAAAAAAAAAAACCATCGACCAGGTAGCCAACGGTAAACGATACAAGTATCGTACGGGCGAAAACGAGCGTTACCGTGCTCGTTTTCGAGTTATTGACGAAAAACAGCCTGGAGCGATCGGTC
This sequence comes from Colletes latitarsis, assembly GCF_051014445.1. Taxonomy (NCBI): domain Eukaryota; kingdom Metazoa; phylum Arthropoda; class Insecta; order Hymenoptera; family Colletidae; genus Colletes; species Colletes latitarsis. The sequence continues at coordinate 1,105,012 of NC_135137.1, forward strand.
CGGCGGTCGACGCGCGAAAGTTTCTAAGTCCGCTCTGCTCCGAATCATCGCTCCGGCGTCAAAAATCGTCGTAGGACAAAAAATCGACACGCTATCTTGCAGGAAAAAATCCGGGGAACACGATGGCGTCGTCAAAAGTGCAGGTCGTCGAGCTCGTTTTCGAGAAAAAAAAAAAAAAATTCTCAAAATTCGACAAAAAAATAAAACGATTGTTGGACCGTGTAGAGAATGTAAAACTGCATAAGAATCGTATAGACGAAAATTGGCGTTCACGTGCTCGTTTTTGTGGAAAAAATTAAAAAAGCTCTCAAAGTTCGAGATAAAAAAAAAAAAACCATCGACCAGGTAGCCAACGGTAAACGATACAAGTATCGTACGAGCGAAAACGAGCGTTACCGTGCTCGTTTTCGAGTTATTGACGAAAAACGGCCTGGAGCGATCGGTACGGCGGTCGACGCGCGAAAGTTTCTAAGTCCGCTCTGCTCCGAATCATCGCTCCGGCGTCAAAAATCGTCGTAGGACAAAAAATGGACACGCTATCTTGCATGAAAAAATCCGGGGAACACGATGGCGTCGTCAAAAGTGCAGGTCGTCGAGCTCGTTTTCGAGAGAAAAAAAAAGAAATTCTCAAAATTCGACAAAAAAATAAAACGATTATTGGATCGTGTAGAGAATGTGAAACTGCATAAGAATCGTATAGACGAAAATTGGCGTTCACGTGCTCGTTTTTGTAGAAAAAATTAAAAAAGCTCTCAAAGCTCGAGATAAAAAAAAAAAAAACCATCGACCAGGTAGCCAACGGTAGACGGTACAAGTATCGTACGGGCGAAAACGAGCGTTACCGTGCTCGTTTTCGAGTTATTGACGAAAAACGGCCTGGAGCGATCGGTCCGGCGGTCGACGCGCGAAAGTTTCTAAGTCCGCTCTGCTCCGAATCATCGCTCCGGCGTCAAAAATCGTCGTAGGACGAAAAATCGACACGCTACCTTGCAGGAAAAAATCCGGGGAACACGATGGCGTCGTCAAAAGTGCAGGTCGTCGAGCTCGTTTTCGAGAAAAAAAAAAAAAAATTCTCAAAATTCGACGAACAAATAAAACGATTGTTGGACCGTGTAGAGAATGTAAAACTGCATAAGAATCGTATAGACGAAAATTGGCGTTCACGTGCTCGTTTTTGTGGAAAAAATTAAAAAAGCTCTCAAAGTTCGAGATAAAAAAAAAAAAACCATCGACCAGGTAGCCAACGGTAAACGATACAAGTATCGTACGGGCGAAAACGAGCGTTACCGTGCTCGTTTTCGAGTTATTGACGAAAAACGGCCTGGAGCGATCGGTCCGGCGGTCGACGCGCGAAAGTTTCTAAGTCCGCTCTGCTCCGAATCATCGCTCCGGCGTCAAAAATCGTCGTAGGACAAAAAATGGACACGCTATCTTGCAGGAAAAAATCCGGGGAACACGATGGCGTCGTCAAAAGTGCAGGTCGTCGAGCTCGTTTTCGAGAGAAAAAAAAAAAAATTCTCAAAATTCGACAAAAAAATAAAACGATTGTTGGACCGTGTAGAGAATGTAAAACTGCATAAGAATCGTATAGACGAAAATTGGCGTTCACGTGCTCGTTTTTGTGGAAAAAATTAAAAAAGCTCTCAAAGTTCGAGATAAAAAAAAAAAAACCATCGACCAGGTAGCCAACGGTAAACGATACAAGTATCGTACGGGCGAAAACGAGCGTTACCGTGCTCGTTTTCGAGTTATTGACGAAAAACGGCCTGGAGCGATCGGTACGGCGGTCGACGCGCGAAAGTTTCTAAGTCCGCTCTGCTCCGAATCATCGCTCCGGCGTCAAAAATCGTCGTAGGACAAAAAATGGACACGCTATCTTGCATGAAAAAATCCGGGGAACACGATGGCGTCGTCAAAAGTGCAGGTCGTCGAGCTCGTTTTCGAGAGAAAAAAAAAGAAATTCTCAAAATTCGACAAAAAAATAAAACGATTATTGGATCGTGTAGAGAATGTGAAACTGCATAAGAATCGTATAGACGAAAATTGGCGTTCACGTGCTCGTTTTTGTGGAAAAAATTAAAAAAGCTCTCAAAGCTCGAGATAAAAAAAAAAAAAACCATCGACCAGGTAGCCAACGGTAGACGGTACAAGTATCGTATGGGCGAAAACGAGCATTACCGTGCTCGTTTTCGAGTTATTGACGAAAAACGGCCTGGAGCGATCGGTCCGGCGGTCGACGCGCGAAAGTTTCTAAGTCCGCTCTGCTCCGAATCATCGCTCCGGCGTCAAAAATCGTCGTAGGACAAAAACTCGACACGCTATCTTGCATGAAAAAATCCGGGGAACACGATGGCGTCGTCAAAAGTGCAGGTCGTCGAGCTCGTTTTCGAGAGAAAAAAAAAAAAATTCTCAAAATTCGACAAAAAAATAAAACGATTATTGGATCGTGTAGAGAATGTAAAACTGCATAAGAATCGCATAGACGAAAATTGGCGTTCACGTGCTCGTTTTTGTGGAAAAAATTAAAAAAGCTCTCAAAGTTCGAGATAAAAAAAGAAAAAACCATCCACCAGGTAGCCAACGGTAAACGATACAAGTATCGTACGGGCGAAAACGAGCGTTACCGTGCTCGTTTTCGAGTTATTGACGAAAAACGGCCTGGAGCGATCGGTCCGGCGGTCGACGCGCGAAAGTTTCTAAGTCCGCTCTGCTCCGAATCATCGCTCCGGCGTCAAAAATCGTCGTAGGACAAAAAATCGACACGCTACTTTGCAGGAAAAAATCCGGGGAACACGATGGCGTCGTCAAAAGTGCAGGTCGTCGAGCTCGTTTTCGAGAAAAAAAAAAAAAAATTCTCAAAATTCGACAAACAAATAAAACGATTGTTGGACCGTGTAGAGAATGTACAACTGCATAAGAATCGTATAGACGAAAATTGGCGTTCACGTGCTCGTTTTTGTGGAAAAAATTAAAAAAGCTCTCAAAGTTCGAGATAAAAAAAAAAAAACCATCGACCAGGTAGCCAACGGTAAACGATACAAGTATCGTACGGGCGAAAACGAGCGTTACCGTGCTCGTTTTCGAGTTATTGACGAAAAACGGCCTGGAGCGATCGGTCCGGCGGTCGACGCGCGAAAGTTTCTAAGTCCGCTCTGCTCCGAATCATCGCTCCGGCGTCAAAAATCGTCGTAGGACGAAAAATCGACACGCTACCTTGCAGGAAAAAATCCGGGGAACACGATGGCGTCGTCAAAAGTGCAGGTCGTCGAGCTCGTTTTCGAGAAAAAAAAAAAAAAATTCTCAAAATTCGACGAACAAATAAAACGATTGTTGGACCGTGTAGAGAATGTAAAACTGCATAAGAATCGTATAGACGAAAATTGGCGTTCACGTGCTCGTTTTTGTGGAAAAAATTAAAAAAGCTCTCAAAGTTCGAGATAAAAAAAAAAAAACCATCGACCAGGTAGCCAACGGTAAACGATACAAGTATCGTACGGGCGAAAACGAGCGTTACCGTGCTCGTTTTCGAGTTATTGACGAAAAACGGCCTGGAGCGATCGGTCCGGCGGTCGACGCGCGAAAGTTTCTAAGTCCGCTCTGCTCCGAATCATCGCTCCGGCGTCAAAAATCGTCGTAGGACAAAAAATGGACACGCTATCTTGCAGGAAAAAATCCGGGGAACACGATGGCGTCGTCAAAAGTGCAGGTCGTCGAGCTCGTTTTCGAGAGAAAAAAAAAAAAATTCTCAAAATTCGACAAAAAAATAAAACGATTATTGGATCGTGTAGAGAATGTAAAACTGCATAAGAATCGTATAGACGAAAATTGGCGTTCACGTGCTCGTTTTTGTGGAAAAAATTAAAAAAGCTCTCAAAGTTCGAGATAAAAAAAAAAAAACCATCGACCAGGTAGCCAACGGTAAACGATACAAGTATCGTACGGGCGAAAACGAGCGTTACCGTGCTCGTTTTCGAGTTATTGACGAAAAACGGCCTGGAGCGATCGGTACGGCGGTCGACGCGCGAAAGTTTCTAAGTCCGCTCTGCTCCGAATCATCGCTCCGGCGTCAAAAATCGTCGTAGGACAAAAAATGGACACGCTACCTTGCATGAAAAAATCCGGGGAACACGATGGCGTCGTCAAAAGTGCAGGTCGTCGAGCTCGTTTTCGAGAGAAAAAAAAAGAAATTCTCAAAATTCGACAAAAAAATAAAACGATTATTGGATCGTGTAGAGAATGTGAAACTGCATAAGAATCGTATAGACGAAAATTGGCGTTCACGTGCTCGTTTTTGTAGAAAAAATTAAAAAAGCTCTCAAAGCTCGAGATAAAAAAAAAAAAAACCATCGACCAGGTAGCCAACGGTAGACGGTACAAGTATCGTACGGGCGAAAACGAGCGTTACCGTGCTCGTTTTCGAGTTATTGACGAAAAACGGCCTGGAGCGATCGGTCCGGCGGTCGACGCGCGAAAGTTTCTAAGTCCGCTCTGCTCCGAATCATCGCTCCGGCGTCAAAAATCGTCGTAGGACAAAAAATCGACACGCTACTTTGCAGGAAAAAATCCGGGGAACACGATGGCGTCGTCAAAAGTGCAGGTCGTCGAGCTCGTTTTCGAGAAAAAAAAAAAAAAATTCTCAAAATTCGACAAACAAATAAAACGATTGTTGGACCGTGTAGAGAATGTACAACTGCATAAGAATCGTATAGACGAAAATTGGCGTTCACGTGCTCGTTTTTGTGGAAAAAATTAAAAAAGCTCTCAAAGTTCGAGATAAAAAAAAAAAAACCATCGACCAGGTAGCCAACGGTAAACGATACAAGTATCGTACGGGCGAAAACGAGCGTTACCGTGCTCGTTTTCGAGTTATTGACGAAAAACGGCCTGGAGCGATCGGTCCGGCGGTCGACGCGCGAAAGTTTCTAAGTCCGCTCTGCTCCGAATCATCGCTCCGGCGTCAAAAATCGTCGTAGGACGAAAAATCGACACGCTACCTTGCAGGAAAAAATCCGGGGAACACGATGGTGTCGTCAAAAGTGCAGGTCGTCGAGCTCGTTTTCGAGAAAAAAAAAAAAAAATTCTCAAAATTCGACGAACAAATAAAACGATTGTTGGACCGTGTAGAGAATGTAAAACTGCATAAGAATCGTATAGACGAAAATTGGCGTTCACGTGCTCGTTTTTGTGGAAAAAATTAAAAAAGCTCTCAAAGTTCGAGATAAAAAAAAAAAAACCATCGACCAGGTAGCCAACGGTAAACGATACAAGTATCGTACGGGCGAAAACGAGCGTTACCGTGCTCGTTTTCGAGTTATTGACGAAAAACGGCCTGGAGCGATCGGTCCGGCGGTCGACGCGCGAAAGTTTCTAAGTCCGCTCTGCTCCGAATCATCGCTCCGGCGTCAAAAATCGTCGTAGGACAAAAAATGGACACGCTATCTTGCAGGAAAAAATCCGGGGAACACGATGGCGTCGTCAAAAGTGCAGGTCGTCGAGCTCGTTTTCGAGAGAAAAAAAAAAAAATTCTCAAAATTCGACAAAAAAATAAAACGATTGTTGGACCGTGTAGAGAATGTAAAACTGCATAAGAATCGTATAGACGAAAATTGGCGTTCACGTGCTCGTTTTTGTGGAAAAAATTAAAAAAGCTCTCAAAGTTCGAGATAAAAAAAAAAAAACCATCGACCAGGTAGCCAACGGTAAACGATACAAGTATCGTACGGGCGAAAACGAGCGTTACCGTGCTCGTTTTCGAGTTATTGACGAAAAACGGCCTGGAGCGATCGGTCCGGCGGTCGACGCGCGAAAGTTTCTAAGTCCGCTCTGCTCCGAATCATCGCTCCGGCGTCAAAAATCGTCGTAGGACAAAAAATGGACACGCTATCTTGCAGGAAAAAATCCGGGGAACACGATGGCGTCGTCAAAAGTGCAGGTCGTCGAGCTCGTTTTCGAGAGAAAAAAAAAAAAATTCTCAAAATTCGACAAAAAAATAAAACGATTATTGGATCGTGTAGAGAATGTAAAACTGCATAAGAATCGTATAGACGAAAATTGGCGTTCACGTGCTCGTTTTTGTGGAAAAAATTAAAAAAGCTCTCAAAGTTCGAGATAAAAAAAAAAAAACCATCGACCAGGTAGCCAACGGTAAACGATACAAGTATCGTACGGGCGAAAACGAGCGTTACCGTGCTCGTTTTCGAGTTATTGACGAAAAACGGCCTGGAGCGATCGGTACGGCGGTCGACGCGCGAAAGTTTCTAAGTCCGCTCTGCTCCGAATCATCGCTCCGGCGTCAAAAATCGTCGTAGGACAAAAAATGGACACGCTACCTTGCATGAAAAAATCCGGGGAACACGATGGCGTCGTCAAAAGTGCAGGTCGTCGAGCTCGTTTTCGAGAGAAAAAAAAAGAAATTCTCAAAATTCGACAAAAAAATAAAACGATTATTGGATCGTGTAGAGAATGTGAAACTGCATAAGAATCGTATAGACGAAAATTGGCGTTCACGTGCTCGTTTTTGTAGAAAAAATTAAAAAAGCTCTCAAAGCTCGAGATAAAAAAAAAAAAAACCATCGACCAGGTAGCCAACGGTAGACGGTACAAGTATCGTACGGGCGAAAACGAGCGTTACCGTGCTCGTTTTCGAGTTATTGACGAAAAACGGCCTGGAGCGATCGGTCCGGCGGTCGACGCGCGAAAGTTTCTAAGTCCGCTCTGCTCCGAATCATCGCTCCGGCGTCAAAAATCGTCGTAGGACAAAAAATCGACACGCTACTTTGCAGGAAAAAATCCGGGGAACACGATGGCGTCGTCAAAAGTGCAGGTCGTCGAGCTCGTTTTCGAGAAAAAAAAAAAAAAATTCTCAAAATTCGACAAACAAATAAAACGATTGTTGGACCGTGTAGAGAATGTACAACTGCATAAGAATCGTATAGACGAAAATTGGCGTTCACGTGCTCGTTTTTGTGGAAAAAATTAAAAAAGCTCTCAAAGTTCGAGATAAAAAAAAAAAAACCATCGACCAGGTAGCCAACGGTAAACGATACAAGTATCGTACGGGCGAAAACGAGCGTTACCGTGCTCGTTTTCGAGTTATTGACGAAAAACGGCCTGGAGCGATCGGTCCGGCGGTCGACGCGCGAAAGTTTCTAAGTCCGCTCTGCTCCGAATCATCGCTCCGGCGTCAAAAATCGTCGTAGGACGAAAAATCGACACGCTACCTTGCAGGAAAAAATCCGGGGAACACGATGGTGTCGTCAAAAGTGCAGGTCGTCGAGCTCGTTTTCGAGAAAAAAAAAAAAAAATTCTCAAAATTCGACGAACAAATAAAACGATTGTTGGACCGTGTAGAGAATGTAAAACTGCATAAGAATCGTATAGACGAAAATTGGCGTTCACGTGCTCGTTTTTGTGGAAAAAATTAAAAAAGCTCTCAAAGTTCGAGATAAAAAAAAAAAAACCATCGACCAGGTAGCCAACGGTAAACGATACAAGTATCGTACGGGCGAAAACGAGCGTTACCGTGCTCGTTTTCGAGTTATTGACGAAAAACGGCCTGGAGCGATCGGTCCGGCGGTCGACGCGCGAAAGTTTCTAAGTCCGCTCTGCTCCGAATCATCGCTCCGGCGTCAAAAATCGTCGTAGGACAAAAAATGGACACGCTATCTTGCAGGAAAAAATCCGGGGAACACGATGGCGTCGTCAAAAGTGCAGGTCGTCGAGCTCGTTTTCGAGAGAAAAAAAAAAAAATTCTCAAAATTCGACAAAAAAATAAAACGATTATTGGATCGTGTAGAGAATGTAAAACTGCATAAGAATCGTATAGACGAAAATTGGCGTTCACGTGCTCGTTTTTGTGGAAAAAATTAAAAAAGCTCTCAAAGTTCGAGATAAAAAAAAAAAAACCATCGACCAGGTAGCCAACGGTAAACGATACAAGTATCGTACGGGCGAAAACGAGCGTTACCGTGCTCGTTTTCGAGTTATTGACGAAAAACGGCCTGGAGCGATCGGTACGGCGGTCGACGCGCGAAAGTTTCCAAGTCCGCTCTGCTCCGAATCATCGCTCCGGCGTCAAAAATCGTCGTAGGACAAAAAATGGACACGCTATCTTGCATGAAAAAATCCGGGGAACACGATGGCGTCGTCAAAAGTGCAGGTCGTCGAGCTCGTTTTCGAGAGAAAAAAAAAGAAATTCTCAAAATTCGACAAAAAAATAAAACGATTATTGGACCGTGTAGAGAATGTAAAACTGCATAAGAATCGTATAGACGAAAATTGGCGTTCACGTGCTCGTTTTTGTGGAAAAAATTAAAAAAGCTCTCAAAGTTCGAGATAAAAAAAAAAAAACCATCGACCAGGTAGCCAACGGTAAACGATACAAGTATCGTACGGGCGAAAACGAGCGTTACCGTGCTCGTTTTCGAGTTATTGACGAAAAACGGCCTGGAGCGATCGGTCCGGCGGTCGACGCGCGAAAGTTTCTAAGTCCGCTCTGCTCCGAATCATCGCTCCGGCGTCAAAAATCGTCGTAGGACAAAAAATGGACACGCTATCTTGCAGGAAAAAATCCGGGGAACACGATGGCGTCGTCAAAAGTGCAGGTCGTCGAGCTCGTTTTCGAGAGAAAAAAAAAAAAATTCTCAAAATTCGACAAAAAAATAAAACGATTGTTGGACCGTGTAGAGAATGTAAAACTGCATAAGAATCGTATAGACGAAAATTGGCGTTCACGTGCTCGTTTTTGTGGAAAAAATTAAAAAAGCTCTCAAAGTTCGAGATAAAAAAAAAAAAACCATCGACCAGGTAGCCAACGGTAAACGATACAAGTATCGTACGGGCGAAAACGAGCGTTACCGTGCTCGTTTTCGAGTTATTGACGAAAAACGGCCTGGAGCGATCGGTACGGCGGTCGACGCGCGAAAGTTTCTAAGTCCGCTCTGCTCCGAATCATCGCTCCGGCGTCAAAAATCGTCGTAGGACAAAAAATGGACACGCTATCTTGCATGAAAAAATCCGGGGAACACGATGGCGTCGTCAAAAGTGCAGGTCGTCGAGCTCGTTTTCGAGAGAAAAAAAAAGAAATTCTCAAAATTCGACAAAAAAATAAAACGATTATTGGATCGTGTAGAGAATGTGAAACTGCATAAGAATCGTATAGACGAAAATTGGCGTTCACGTGCTCGTTTTTGTGGAAAAAATTAAAAAAGCTCTCAAAGCTCGAGATAAAAAAAAAAAAAACCATCGACCAGGTAGCCAACGGTAGACGGTACAAGTATCGTATGGGCGAAAACGAGCATTACCGTGCTCGTTTTCGAGTTATTGACGAAAAACGGCCTGGAGCGATCGGTCCGGCGGTCGACGCGCGAAAGTTTCTAAGTCCGCTCTGCTCCGAATCATCGCTCCGGCGTCAAAAATCGTCGTAGGACAAAAACTCGACACGCTATCTTGCATGAAAAAATCCGGGGAACACGATGGCGTCGTCAAAAGTGCAGGTCGTCGAGCTCGTTTTCGAGAGAAAAAAAAAAAAATTCTCAAAATTCGACAAAAAAATAAAACGATTATTGGATCGTGTAGAGAATGTAAAACTGCATAAGAATCGCATAGACGAAAATTGGCGTTCACGTGCTCGTTTTTGTGGAAAAAATTAAAAAAGCTCTCAAAGTTCGAGATAAAAAAAGAAAAAACCATCCACCAGGTAGCCAACGGTAAACGATACAAGTATCGTACGGGCGAAAACGAGCGTTACCGTGCTCGTTTTCGAGTTATTGACGAAAAACGGCCTGGAGCGATCGGTCCGGCGGTCGACGCGCGAAAGTTTCTAAGTCCGCTCTGCTCCGAATCATCGCTCCGGCGTCAAAAATCGTCGTAGGACAAGAAATCGACACGCTACTTTGCAGGAAAAAATCCGGGGAACACGATGGCGTCGTCAAAAGTGCAGGTCGTCGAGCTCGTTTTCGAGAAAAAAAAAAAAAAATTCTCAAAATTCGACAAACAAATAAAACGATTGTTGGACCGTGTAGAGAATGTACAACTGCATAAGAATCGTATAGACGAAAATTGGCGTTCACGTGCTCGTTTTTGTGGAAAAAATTAAAAAAGCTCTCAAAGTTCGAGATAAAAAAAAAAAAACCATCGACCAGGTAGCCAACGGTAAACGATACAAGTATCGTACGGGCGAAAACGAGCGTTACCGTGCTCGTTTTCGAGTTATTGACGAAAAACGGCCTGGAGCGATCGGTCCGGCGGTCGACGCGCGAAAGTTTCTAAGTCCGCTCTGCTCCGAATCATCGCTCCGGCGTCAAAAATCGTCGTAGGACGAAAAATCGACACGCTACCTTGCAGGAAAAAATCCGGGGAACACGATGGCGTCGTCAAAAGTGCAGGTCGTCGAGCTCGTTTTCGAGAAAAAAAAAAAAAAATTCTCAAAATTCGACGAACAAATAAAACGATTGTTGGACCGTGTAGAGAATGTAAAACTGCATAAGAATCGTATAGACGAAAATTGGCGTTCACGTGCTCGTTTTTGTGGAAAAAATTAAAAAAGCTCTCAAAGTTCGAGATAAAAAAAAAAAAACCATCGACCAGGTAGCCAACGGTAAACGATACAAGTATCGTACGGGCGAAAACGAGCGTTACCGTGCTCGTTTTCGAGTTATTGACGAAAAACGGCCTGGAGCGATCGGTCCGGCGGTCGACGCGCGAAAGTTTCTAAGTCCGCTCTGCTCCGAATCATCGCTCCGGCGTCAAAAATCGTCGTAGGACAAAAAATGGACACGCTATCTTGCAGGAAAAAATCCGGGGAACACGATGGCGTCGTCAAAAGTGCAGGTCGTCGAGCTCGTTTTCGAGAGAAAAAAAAAAAAATTCTCAAAATTCGACAAAAAAATAAAACGATTATTGGATCGTGTAGAGAATGTAAAACTGCATAAGAATCGTATAGACGAAAATTGGCGTTCACGTGCTCGTTTTTGTGGAAAAAATTAAAAAAGCTCTCAAAGTTCGAGATAAAAAAAAAAAAACCATCGACCAGGTAGCCAACGGTAAACGATACAAGTATCGTACGGGCGAAAACGAGCGTTACCGTGCTCGTTTTCGAGTTATTGACGAAAAACGGCCTGGAGCGATCGGTACGGCGGTCGACGCGCGAAAGTTTCTAAGTCCGCTCTGCTCCGAATCATCGCTCCGGCGTCAAAAATCGTCGTAGGACGAAAAATCGACACGCTACCTTGCAGGAAAAAATCCGGGGAACACGATGGCGTCGTCAAAAGTGCAGGTCGTCGAGCTCGTTTTCGAGAAAAAAAAAAAAAAATTCTCAAAATTCGACGAACAAATAAAACGATTGTTGGACCGTGTAGAGAATGTAAAACTGCATAAGAATCGTATAGACGAAAATTGGCGTTCACGTGCTCGTTTTTGTGGAAAAAATTAAAAAAGCTCTCAAAGTTCGAGATAAAAAAAAAAAAACCATCGACCAGGTAGCCAACGGTAAACGATACAAGTATCGTACGGGCGAAAACGAGCGTTACCGTGCTCGTTTTCGAGTTATTGACGAAAAACGGCCTGGAGCGATCGGTCCGGCGGTCGACGCGCGAAAGTTTCTAAGTCCGCTCTGCTCCGAATCATCGCTGCGGCGTCAAAAATCGTCGTAGGACAAAAAATGGACACGCTATCTTGCAGGAAAAAATCCGGGGAACACGATGGCGTCGTCAAAAGTGCAGGTCGTCGAGCTCGTTTTCGAGAGAAAAAAAAAAAAATTCTCAAAATTCGACAAAAAAATAAAACGATTGTTGGACCGTGTAGAGAATGTAAAACTGCATAAGAATCGTATAGACGAAAATTGGCGTTCACGTGCTCGTTTTTGTGGAAAAAATTAAAAAAGCTCTCAAAGTTCGAGATAAAAAAAAAAAAACCATCGACCAGGTAGCCAACGGTAAACGATACAAGTATCGTACGGGCGAAAACGAGCGTTACCGTGCTCGTTTTCGAGTTATTGACGAAAAACGGCCTGGAGCGATCGGTACGGCGGTCGACGCGCGAAAGTTTCTAAGTCCGCTCTGCTCCGAATCATCGCTCCGGCGTCAAAAATCGTCGTAGGACAAAAAATGGACACGCTATCTTGCATGAAAAAATCCGGGGAACACGATGGCGTCGTCAAAAGTGCAGGTCGTCGAGCTCGTTTTCGAGAGAAAAAAAAAGAAATTCTCAAAATTCGACAAAAAAATAAAACGATTATTGGATCGTGTAGAGAATGTGAAACTGCATAAGAATCGTATAGACGAAAATTGGCGTTCACGTGCTCGTTTTTGTGGAAAAAATTAAAAAAGCTCTCAAAGCTCGAGATAAAAAAAAAAAAAACCATCGACCAGGTAGCCAACGGTAGACGGTACAAGTATCGTATGGGCGAAAACGAGCATTACCGTGCTCGTTTTCGAGTTATTGACGAAAAACGGCCTGGAGCGATCGGTCCGGCGGTCGACGCGCGAAAGTTTCTAAGTCCGCTCTGCTCCGAATCATCGCTCCGGCGTCAAAAATCGTCGTAGGACAAAAACTCGACACGCTATCTTGCATGAAAAAATCCGGGGAACACGATGGCGTCGTCAAAAGTGCAGGTCGTCGAGCTCGTTTTCGAGAGAAAAAAAAAAAAATTCTCAAAATTCGACAAAAAAATAAAACGATTATTGGATCGTGTAGAGAATGTAAAACTGCATAAGAATCGCATAGACGAAAATTGGCGTTCACGTGCTCGTTTTTGTGGAAAAAATTAAAAAAGCTCTCAAAGTTCGAGATAAAAAAAGAAAAAACCATCCACCAGGTAGCCAACGGTAAACGATACAAGTATCGTACGGGCGAAAACGAGCGTTACCGTGCTCGTTTTCGAGTTATTGACGAAAAACGGCCTGGAGCGATCGGTCCGGCGGTCGACGCGCGAAAGTTTCTAAGTCCGCTCTGCTCCGAATCATCGCTCCGGCGTCAAAAATCGTCGTAGGACAAAAAATGGACACGCTATCTTGCAGGAAAAAATCCGGGGAACACGATGGCGTCGTCAAAAGTGCAGGTCGTCGAGCTCGTTTTCGAGAGAAAAAAAAAAAAATTCTCAAAATTCGACAAACAAATAAAACGATTGTTGGACCGTGTAGAGAATGTACAACTGCATAAGAATCGTATAGACGAAAATTGGCGTTCACGTGCTCGTTTTTGTGGAAAAAATTAAAAAAGCTCTCAAAGTTCGAGATAAAAAAAAAAAAACCATCGACCAGGTAGCCAACGGTAAACGATACAAGTATCGTACGGGCGAAAACGAGCGTTACCGTGCTCGTTTTCGAGTTATTGACGAAAAACAGCCTTTGAGCGATCGGTCCGGCGGTCGACGCGCGAAAGTTTCTAAGTCCGCTCTGCTCCGAATCATCGCTCCGGCGTCAAAAATCGTCGTAGGACAAAAAATCGACACGCTATCTTGCAGGAAAAAATCCGGGGAACACGATGGCGTCGTCAAAAGTGCAGGTCGTCGAGCTCGTTTTCGAGAAAAAAAAAAAAAAATTCTCAAAATTCGACAAAAAAATAAAACGATTGTTGGACCGTGTAGAGAATGTAAAACTGCATAAGAATCGTATAGACGAAAATTGGCGTTCACGTGCTCGTTTTTGTGGAAAAAATTAAAAAAGCTCTCAAAGTTCGAGATAAAAAAAAAAAAACCATCGACCAGGTAGCCAACGGTAAACGATACAAGTATCGTACGAGCGAAAACGAGCGTTACCGTGCTCGTTTTCGAGTTATTGACGAAAAACGGCCTGGAGCGATCGGTACGGCGGTCGACGCGCGAAAGTTTCTAAGTCCGCTCTGCTCCGAATCATCGCTCCGGCGTCAAAAATCGTCGTAGGACAAAAAATGGACACGCTATCTTGCATGAAAAAATCCGGGGAACACGATGGCGTCGTCAAAAGTGCAGGTCGTCGAGCTCGTTTTCGAGAGAAAAAAAAAGAAATTCTCAAAATTCGACAAAAAAATAAAACGATTATTGGATCGTGTAGAGAATGTGAAACTGCATAAGAATCGTATAGACGAAAATTGGCGTTCACGTGCTCGTTTTTGTAGAAAAAATTAAAAAAGCTCTCAAAGCTCGAGATAAAAAAAAAAAAAACCATCGACCAGGTAGCCAACGGTAGACGGTACAAGTATCGTACGGGCGAAAACGAGCGTTACCGTGCTCGTTTTCGAGTTATTGACGAAAAACGGCCTGGAGCGATCGGTCCGGCGGTCGACGCGCGAAAGTTTCTAAGTCCGCTCTGCTCCGAATCATCGCTCCGGCGTCAAAAATCGTCGTAGGACGAAAAATCGACACGCTACCTTGCAGGAAAAAATCCGGGGAACACGATGGCGTCGTCAAAAGTGCAGGTCGTCGAGCTCGTTTTCGAGAAAAAAAAAAAAAAATTCTCAAAATTCGACGAACAAATAAAACGATTGTTGGACCGTGTAGAGAATGTAAAACTGCATAAGAATCGTATAGACGAAAATTGGCGTTCACGTGCTCGTTTTTGTGGAAAAAATTAAAAAAGCTCTCAAAGTTCGAGATAAAAAAAAAAAAACCATCGACCAGGTAGCCAACGGTAAACGATACAAGTATCGTACGGGCGAAAACGAGCGTTACCGTGCTCGTTTTCGAGTTATTGACGAAAAACGGCCTGGAGCGATCGGTCCGGCGGTCGACGCGCGAAAGTTTCTAAGTCCGCTCTGCTCCGAATCATCGCTCCGGCGTCAAAAATCGTCGTAGGACAAAAAATGGACACGCTATCTTGCAGGAAAAAATCCGGGGAACACGATGGCGTCGTCAAAAGTGCAGGTCGTCGAGCTCGTTTTCGAGAGAAAAAAAAAAAAATTCTCAAAATTCGACAAAAAAATAAAACGATTGTTGGACCGTGTAGAGAATGTAAAACTGCATAAGAATCGTATAGACGAAAATTGGCGTTCACGTGCTCGTTTTTGTGGAAAAAATTAAAAAAGCTCTCAAAGTTCGAGATAAAAAAAAAAAAACCATCGACCAGGTAGCCAACGGTAAACGATACAAGTATCGTACGGGCGAAAACGAGCGTTACCGTGCTCGTTTTCGAGTTATTGACGAAAAACGGCCTGGAGCGATCGGTACGGCGGTCGACGCGCGAAAGTTTCTAAGTCCGCTCTGCTCCGAATCATCGCTCCGGCGTCAAAAATCGTCGTAGGACAAAAAATGGACACGCTATCTTGCATGAAAAAATCCGGGGAACACGATGGCGTCGTCAAAAGTGCAGGTCGTCGAGCTCGTTTTCGAGAGAAAAAAAAAGAAATTCTCAAAATTCGACAAAAAAATAAAACGATTATTGGATCGTGTAGAGAATGTGAAACTGCATAAGAATCGTATAGACGAAAATTGGCGTTCACGTGCTCGTTTTTGTGGAAAAAATTAAAAAAGCTCTCAAAGCTCGAGATAAAAAAAAAAAAAACCATCGACCAGGTAGCCAACGGTAGACGGTACAAGTATCGTATGGGCGAAAACGAGCATTACCGTGCTCGTTTTCGAGTTATTGACGAAAAACGGCCTGGAGCGATCGGTCCGGCGGTCGACGCGCGAAAGTTTCTAAGTCCGCTCTGCTCCGAATCATCGCTCCGGCGTCAAAAATCGTCGTAGGACAAAAACTCGACACGCTATCTTGCATGAAAAAATCCGGGGAACACGATGGCGTCGTCAAAAGTGCAGGTCGTCGAGCTCGTTTTCGAGAGAAAAAAAAAAAAATTCTCAAAATTCGACAAAAAAATAAAACGATTATTGGATCGTGTAGAGAATGTAAAACTGCATAAGAATCGCATAGACGAAAATTGGCGTTCACGTGCTCGTTTTTGTGGAAAAAATTAAAAAAGCTCTCAAAGTTCGAGATAAAAAAAGAAAAAACCATCCACCAGGTAGCCAACGGTAAACGATACAAGTATCGTACGGGCGAAAACGAGCGTTACCGTGCTCGTTTTCGAGTTATTGACGAAAAACGGCCTGGAGCGATCGGTCCGGCGGTCGACGCGCGAAAGTTTCTAAGTCCGCTCTGCTCCGAATCATCGCTCCGGCGTCAAAAATCGTCGTAGGACAAAAAATCGACACGCTACTTTGCAGGAAAAAATCCGGGGAACACGATGGCGTCGTCAAAAGTGCAGGTCGTCGAGCTCGTTTTCGAGAAAAAAAAAAAAAAATTCTCAAAATTCGACAAACAAATAAAACGATTGTTGGACCGTGTAGAGAATGTACAACTGCATAAGAATCGTATAGACGAAAATTGGCGTTCACGTGCTCGTTTTTGTGGAAAAAATTAAAAAAGCTCTCAAAGTTCGAGATAAAAAAAAAAAAACCATCGACCAGGTAGCCAACGGTAAACGATACAAGTATCGTACGGGCGAAAACGAGCGTTACCGTGCTCGTTTTCGAGTTATTGACGAAAAACGGCCTGGAGCGATCGGTCCGGCGGTCGACGCGCGAAAGTTTCTAAGTCCGCTCTGCTCCGAATCATCGCTCCGGCGTCAAAAATCGTCGTAGGACGAAAAATCGACACGCTACCTTGCAGGAAAAAATCCGGGGAACACGATGGCGTCGTCAAAAGTGCAGGTCGTCGAGCTCGTTTTCGAGAAAAAAAAAAAAAAATTCTCAAAATTCGACGAACAAATAAAACGATTGTTGGACCGTGTAGAGAATGTAAAACTGCATAAGAATCGTATAGACGAAAATTGGCGTTCACGTGCTCGTTTTTGTGGAAAAAATTAAAAAAGCTCTCAAAGTTCGAGATAAAAAAAAAAAAACCATCGACCAGGTAGCCAACGGTAAACGATACAAGTATCGTACGGGCGAAAACGAGCGTTACCGTGCTCGTTTTCGAGTTATTGACGAAAAACGGCCTGGAGCGATCGGTCCGGCGGTCGACGCGCGAAAGTTTCTAAGTCCGCTCTGCTCCGAATCATCGCTCCGGCGTCAAAAATCGTCGTAGGACAAAAAATGGACACGCTATCTTGCAGGAAAAAATCCGGGGAACACGATGGCGTCGTCAAAAGTGCAGGTCGTCGAGCTCGTTTTCGAGAGAAAAAAAAAAAAATTCTCAAAATTCGACAAAAAAATAAAACGATTATTGGATCGTGTAGAGAATGTAAAACTGCATAAGAATCGTATAGACGAAAATTGGCGTTCACGTGCTCGTTTTTGTGGAAAAAATTAAAAAAGCTCTCAAAGTTCGAGATAAAAAAAAAAAAACCATCGACCAGGTAGCCAACGGTAAACGATACAAGTATCGTACGGGCGAAAACGAGCGTTACCGTGCTCGTTTTCGAGTTATTGACGAAAAACGGCCTGGAGCGATCGGTACGGCGGTCGACGCGCGAAAGTTTCTAAGTCCGCTCTGCTCCGAATCATCGCTCCGGCGTCAAAAATCGTCGTAGGACAAAAAATGGACACGCTATCTTGCATGAAAAAATCCGGGGAACACGATGGCGTCGTCAAAAGTGCAGGTCGTCGAGCTCGTTTTCGAGAGAAAAAAAAAGAAATTCTCAAAATTCGACAAAAAAATAGAACGATTATTGGATCGTGTAGAGAATGTGAAACTGCATAAGAATCGTATAGACGAAAATTGGCGTTCACGTGCTCGTTTTTGTAGAAAAAATTAAAAAAGCTCTCAAAGCTCGAGATAAAAAAAAAAAAAACCATCGACCAGGTAGCCAACGGTAGACGGTACAAGTATCGTACGGGCGAAAACGAGCGTTACCGTGCTCGTTTTCGAGTTATTGACGAAAAACGGCCTGGAGCGATCGGTCCGGCGGTCGACGCGCGAAAGTTTCTAAGTCCGCTCTGCTCCGAATCATCGCTCCGGCGTCAAAAATCGTCGTAGGACAAAAAATCGACACGCTACTTTGCAGGAAAAAATCCGGGGAACACGATGGCGTCGTCAAAAGTGCAGGTCGTCGAGCTCGTTTTCGAGAAAAAAAAAAAAAAATTCTCAAAATTCGACAAACAAATAAAACGATTGTTGGACCGTGTAGAGAATGTACAACTGCATAAGAATCGTATAGACGAAAATTGGCGTTCACGTGCTCGTTTTTGTGGAAAAAATTAAAAAAGCTCTCAAAGTTCGAGATAAAAAAAAAAAAACCATCGACCAGGTAGCCAACGGTAAACGATACAAGTATCGTACGGGCGAAAACGAGCGTTACCGTGCTCGTTTTCGAGTTATTGACGAAAAACGGCCTGGAGCGATCGGTCCGGCGGTCGACGCGCGAAAGTTTCTAAGTCCGCTCTGCTCCGAATCATCGCTCCGGCGTCAAAAATCGTCGTAGGACGAAAAATCGACACGCTACCTTGCAGGAAAAAATCCGGGGAACACGATGGTGTCGTCAAAAGTGCAGGTCGTCGAGCTCGTTTTCGAGAAAAAAAAAAAAAAATTCTCAAAATTCGACGAACAAATAAAACGATTGTTGGACCGTGTAGAGAATGTAAAACTGCATAAGAATCGTATAGACGAAAATTGGCGTTCACGTGCTCGTTTTTGTGGAAAAAATTAAAAAAGCTCTCAAAGTTCGAGATAAAAAAAAAAAAACCATCGACCAGGTAGCCAACGGTAAACGATACAAGTATCGTACGGGCGAAAACGAGCGTTACCGTGCTCGTTTTCGAGTTATTGACGAAAAACGGCCTGGAGCGATCGGTCCGGCGGTCGACGCGCGAAAGTTTCTAAGTCCGCTCTGCTCCGAATCATCGCTCCGGCGTCAAAAATCGTCGTAGGACAAAAAATGGACACGCTACCTTGCATGAAAAAATCCGGGGAACACGATGGCGTCGTCAAAAGTGCAGGTCGTCGAGCTCGTTTTCGAGAGAAAAAAAAAGAAATTCTCAAAATTCGACAAAAAAATAAAACGATTATTGGATCGTGTAGAGAATGTGAAACTGCATAAGAATCGTATAGACGAAAATTGGCGTTCACGTGCTCGTTTTTGTAGAAAAAATTAAAAAAGCTCTCAAAGCTCGAGATAAAAAAAAAAAAAACCATCGACCAGGTAGCCAACGGTAGACGGTACAAGTATCGTACGGGCGAAAACGAGCGTTACCGTGCTCGTTTTCGAGTTATTGACGAAAAACGGCCTGGAGCGATCGGTCCGGCGGTCGACGCGCGAAAGTTTCTAAGTCCGCTCTGCTCCGAATCATCGCTCCGGCGTCAAAAATCGTCGTAGGACAAAAAATCGACACGCTACTTTGCAGGAAAAAATCCGGGGAACACGATGGCGTCGTCAAAAGTGCAGGTCGTCGAGCTCGTTTTCGAGAAAAAAAAAAAAAAATTCTCAAAATTCGACAAACAAATAAAACGATTGTTGGACCGTGTAGAGAATGTACAACTGCATAAGAATCGTATAGACGAAAATTGGCGTTCACGTGCTCGTTTTTGTGGAAAAAATTAAAAAAGCTCTCAAAGTTCGAGATAAAAAAAAAAAAACCATCGACCAGGTAGCCAACGGTAAACGATACAAGTATCGTACGGGCGAAAACGAGCGTTACCGTGCTCGTTTTCGAGTTATTGACGAAAAACGGCCTGGAGCGATCGGTCCGGCGGTCGACGCGCGAAAGTTTCTAAGTCCGCTCTGCTCCGAATCATCGCTCCGGCGTCAAAAATCGTCGTAGGACGAAAAATCGACACGCTACCTTGCAGGAAAAAATCCGGGGAACACGATGGTGTCGTCAAAAGTGCAGGTCGTCGAGCTCGTTTTCGAGAAAAAAAAAAAAAAATTCTCAAAATTCGACGAACAAATAAAACGATTGTTGGACCGTGTAGAGAATGTAAAACTGCATAAGAATCGTATAGACGAAAATTGGCGTTCACGTGCTCGTTTTTGTGGAAAAAATTAAAAAAGCTCTCAAAGTTCGAGATAAAAAAAAAAAAACCATCGACCAGGTAGCCAACGGTAAACGATACAAGTATCGTACGGGCGAAAACGAGCGTTACCGTGCTCGTTTTCGAGTTATTGACGAAAAACGGCCTGGAGCGATCGGTCCGGCGGTCGACGCGCGAAAGTTTCTAAGTCCGCTCTGCTCCGAATCATCGCTCCGGCGTCAAAAATCGTCGTAGGACAAAAAATGGACACGCTATCTTGCAGGAAAAAATCCGGGGAACACGATGGCGTCGTCAAAAGTGCAGGTCGTCGAGCTCGTTTTCGAGAGAAAAAAAAAAAAATTCTCAAAATTCGACAAAAAAATAAAACGATTGTTGGACCGTGTAGAGAATGTAAAACTGCATAAGAATCGTATAGACGAAAATTGGCGTTCACGTGCTCGTTTTTGTGGAAAAAATTAAAAAAGCTCTCAAAGTTCGAGATAAAAAAAAAAAAACCATCGACCAGGTAGCCAACGGTAAACGATACAAGTATCGTACGGGCGAAAACGAGCGTTACCGTGCTCGTTTTCGAGTTATTGACGAAAAACGGCCTGGAGCGATCGGTACGGCGGTCGACGCGCGAAAGTTTCTAAGTCCGCTCTGCTCCGAATCATCGCTCCGGCGTCAAAAATCGTCGTAGGACAAAAAATGGACACGCTATCTTGCATGAAAAAATCCGGGGAACACGATGGCGTCGTCAAAAGTGCAGGTCGTCGAGCTCGTTTTCGAGAGAAAAAAAAAGAAATTCTCAAAATTCGACAAAAAAATAAAACGATTATTGGATCGTGTAGAGAATGTGAAACTGCATAAGAATCGTATAGACGAAAATTGGCGTTCACGTGCTCGTTTTTGTGGAAAAAATTAAAAAAGCTCTCAAAGCTCGAGATAAAAAAAAAAAAAACCATCGACCAGGTAGCCAACGGTAGACGGTACAAGTATCGTATGGGCGAAAACGAGCATTACCGTGCTCGTTTTCGAGTTATTGACGAAAAACGGCCTGGAGCGATCGGTCCGGCGGTCGACGCGCGAAAGTTTCTAAGTCCGCTCTGCTCCGAATCATCGCTCCGGCGTCAAAAATCGTCGTAGGACAAAAACTCGACACGCTATCTTGCATGAAAAAATCCGGGGAACACGATGGCGTCGTCAAAAGTGCAGGTCGTCGAGCTCGTTTTCGAGAGAAAAAAAAAAAAATTCTCAAAATTCGACAAAAAAATAAAACGATTATTGGATCGTGTAGAGAATGTAAAACTGCATAAGAATCGCATAGACGAAAATTGGCGTTCACGTGCTCGTTTTTGTGGAAAAAATTAAAAAAGCTCTCAAAGTTCGAGATAAAAAAAGAAAAAACCATCCACCAGGTAGCCAACGGTAAACGATACAAGTATCGTACGGGCGAAAACGAGCGTTACCGTGCTCGTTTTCGAGTTATTGACGAAAAACGGCCTGGAGCGATCGGTCCGGCGGTCGACGCGCGAAAGTTTCTAAGTCCGCTCTGCTCCGAATCATCGCTCCGGCGTCAAAAATCGTCGTAGGACAAGAAATCGACACGCTACTTTGCAGGAAAAAATCCGGGGAACACGATGGCGTCGTCAAAAGTGCAGGTCGTCGAGCTCGTTTTCGAGAAAAAAAAAAAAAAATTCTCAAAATTCGACAAACAAATAAAACGATTGTTGGACCGTGTAGAGAATGTACAACTGCATAAGAATCGTATAGACGAAAATTGGCGTTCACGTGCTCGTTTTTGTGGAAAAAATTAAAAAAGCTCTCAAAGTTCGAGATAAAAAAAAAAAAACCATCGACCAGGTAGCCAACGGTAAACGATACAAGTATCGTACGGGCGAAAACGAGCGTTACCGTGCTCGTTTTCGAGTTATTGACGAAAAACGGCCTGGAGCGATCGGTCCGGCGGTCGACGCGCGAAAGTTTCTAAGTCCGCTCTGCTCCGAATCATCGCTCCGGCGTCAAAAATCGTCGTAGGACGAAAAATCGACACGCTACCTTGCAGGAAAAAATCCGGGGAACACGATGGCGTCGTCAAAAGTGCAGGTCGTCGAGCTCGTTTTCGAGAAAAAAAAAAAAAAATTCTCAAAATTCGACGAACAAATAAAACGATTGTTGGACCGTGTAGAGAATGTAAAACTGCATAAGAATCGTATAGACGAAAATTGGCGTTCACGTGCTCGTTTTTGTGGAAAAAATTAAAAAAGCTCTCAAAGTTCGAGATAAAAAAAAAAAAACCATCGACCAGGTAGCCAACGGTAAACGATACAAGTATCGTACGGGCGAAAACGAGCGTTACCGTGCTCGTTTTCGAGTTATTGACGAAAAACGGCCTGGAGCGATCGGTCCGGCGGTCGACGCGCGAAAGTTTCTAAGTCCGCTCTGCTCCGAATCATCGCTCCGGCGTCAAAAATCGTCGTAGGACAAAAAATGGACACGCTATCTTGCAGGAAAAAATCCGGGGAACACGATGGCGTCGTCAAAAGTGCAGGTCGTCGAGCTCGTTTTCGAGAGAAAAAAAAAAAAATTCTCAAAATTCGACAAAAAAATAAAACGATTGTTGGACCGTGTAGAGAATGTAAAACTGCATAAGAATCGTATAGACGAAAATTGGCGTTCACGTGCTCGTTTTTGTGGAAAAAATTAAAAAAGCTCTCAAAGTTCGAGATAAAAAAAAAAAAACCATCGACCAGGTAGCCAACGGTAAACGATACAAGTATCGTACGGGCGAAAACGAGCGTTACCGTGCTCGTTTTCGAGTTATTGACGAAAAACGGCCTGGAGCGATCGGTACGGCGGTCGACGCGCGAAAGTTTCTAAGTCCGCTCTGCTCCGAATCATCGCTCCGGCGTCAAAAATCGTCGTAGGACAAGAAATCGACACGCTACTTTGCAGGAAAAAATCCGGGGAACACGATGGCGTCGTCAAAAGTGCAGGTCGTCGAGCTCGTTTTCGAGAAAAAAAAAAAAAAATTCTCAAAATTCGACAAACAAATAAAACGATTGTTGGACCGTGTAGAGAATGTACAACTGCATAAGAATCGTATAGACGAAAATTGGCGTTCACGTGCTCGTTTTTGTGGAAAAAATTAAAAAAGCTCTCAAAGTTCGAGATAAAAAAAAAAAAACCATCGACCAGGTAGCCAACGGTAAACGATACAAGTATCGTACGGGCGAAAACGAGCGTTACCGTGCTCGTTTTCGAGTTATTGACGAAAAACGGCCTGGAGCGATCGGTCCGGCGGTCGACGCGCGAAAGTTTCTAAGTCCGCTCTGCTCCGAATCATCGCTCCGGCGTCAAAAATCGTCGTAGGACGAAAAATCGACACGCTACCTTGCAGGAAAAAATCCGGGGAACACGATGGCGTCGTCAAAAGTGCAGGTCGTCGAGCTCGTTTTCGAGAAAAAAAAAAAAAAATTCTCAAAATTCGACGAACAAATAAAACGATTGTTGGACCGTGTAGAGAATGTAAAACTGCATAAGAATCGTATAGACGAAAATTGGCGTTCACGTGCTCGTTTTTGTGGAAAAAATTAAAAAAGCTCTCAAAGTTCGAGATAAAAAAAAAAAAACCATCGACCAGGTAGCCAACGGTAAACGATACAAGTATCGTACGGGCGAAAACGAGCGTTACCGTGCTCGTTTTCGAGTTATTGACGAAAAACGGCCTGGAGCGATCGGTCCGGCGGTCGACGCGCGAAAGTTTCTAAGTCCGCTCTGCTCCGAATCATCGCTCCGGCGTCAAAAATCGTCGTAGGACAAAAAATGGACACGCTATCTTGCAGGAAAAAATCCGGGGAACACGATGGCGTCGTCAAAAGTGCAGGTCGTCGAGCTCGTTTTCGAGAGAAAAAAAAAAAAATTCTCAAAATTCGACAAAAAAATAAAACGATTGTTGGACCGTGTAGAGAATGTAAAACTGCATAAGAATCGTATAGACGAAAATTGGCGTTCACGTGCTCGTTTTTGTGGAAAAAATTAAAAAAGCTCTCAAAGTTCGAGATAAAAAAAAAAAAACCATCGACCAGGTAGCCAACGGTAAACGATACAAGTATCGTACGGGCGAAAACGAGCGTTACCGTGCTCGTTTTCGAGTTATTGACGAAAAACGGCCTGGAGCGATCGGTACGGCGGTCGACGCGCGAAAGTTTCTAAGTCCGCTCTGCTCCGAATCATCGCTCCGGCGTCAAAAATCGTCGTAGGACAAAAAATGGACACGCTATCTTGCATGAAAAAATCCGGGGAACACGATGGCGTCGTCAAAAGTGCAGGTCGTCGAGCTCGTTTTCGAGAGAAAAAAAAAGAAATTCTCAAAATTCGACAAAAAAATAAAACGATTATTGGATCGTGTAGAGAATGTGAAACTGCATAAGAATCGTATAGACGAAAATTGGCGTTCACGTGCTCGTTTTTGTGGAAAAAATTAAAAAAGCTCTCAAAGCTCGAGATAAAAAAAAAAAAAACCATCGACCAGGTAGCCAACGGTAGACGGTACAAGTATCGTATGGGCGAAAACGAGCATTACCGTGCTCGTTTTCGAGTTATTGACGAAAAACGGCCTGGAGCGATCGGTCCGGCGGTCGACGCGCGAAAGTTTCTAAGTCCGCTCTGCTCCGAATCATCGCTCCGGCGTCAAAAATCGTCGTAGGACAAAAACTCGACACGCTATCTTGCATGAAAAAATCCGGGGAACACGATGGCGTCGTCAAAAGTGCAGGTCGTCGAGCTCGTTTTCGAGAGAAAAAAAAAAAAATTCTCAAAATTCGACAAAAAAATAAAACGATTATTGGATCGTGTAGAGAATGTAAAACTGCATAAGAATCGCATAGACGAAAATTGGCGTTCACGTGCTCGTTTTTGTGGAAAAAATTAAAAAAGCTCTCAAAGTTCGAGATAAAAAAAGAAAAAACCATCCACCAGGTAGCCAACGGTAAACGATACAAGTATCGTACGGGCGAAAACGAGCGTTACCGTGCTCGTTTTCGAGTTATTGACGAAAAACGGCCTGGAGCGATCGGTCCGGCGGTCGACGCGCGAAAGTTTCTAAGTCCGCTCTGCTCCGAATCATCGCTCCGGCGTCAAAAATCGTCGTAGGACAAAAAATCGACACGCTACTTTGCAGGAAAAAATCCGGGGAACACGATGGCGTCGTCAAAAGTGCAGGTCGTCGAGCTCGTTTTCGAGAAAAAAAAAAAAAAATTCTCAAAATTCGACAAACAAATAAAACGATTGTTGGACCGTGTAGAGAATGTACAACTGCATAAGAATCGTATAGACGAAAATTGGCGTTCACGTGCTCGTTTTTGTGGAAAAAATTAAAAAAGCTCTCAAAGTTCGAGATAAAAAAAAAAAAACCATCGACCAGGTAGCCAACGGTAAACGATACAAGTATCGTACGGGCGAAAACGAGCGTTACCGTGCTCGTTTTCGAGTTATTGACGAAAAACGGCCTGGAGCGATCGGTACGGCGGTCGACGCGCGAAAGTTTCTAAGTCCGCTCTGCTCCGAATCATCGCTCCGGCGTCAAAAATCGTCGTAGGACGAAAAATCGACACGCTACCTTGCAGGAAAAAATCCGGGGAACACGATGGCGTCGTCAAAAGTGCAGGTCGTCGAGCTCGTTTTCGAGAAAAAAAAAAAAAAATTCTCAAAATTCGACGAACAAATAAAACGATTGTTGGACCGTGTAGAGAATGTAAAACTGCATAAGAATCGTATAGACGAAAATTGGCGTTCACGTGCTCGTTTTTGTGGAAAAAATTAAAAAAGCTCTCAAAGTTCGAGATAAAAAAAAAAAAACCATCGACCAGGTAGCCAACGGTAAACGATACAAGTATCGTACGGGCGAAAACGAGCGTTACCGTGCTCGTTTTCGAGTTATTGACGAAAAACGGCCTGGAGCGATCGGTCCGGCGGTCGACGCGCGAAAGTTTCTAAGTCCGCTCTGCTCCGAATCATCGCTCCGGCGTCAAAAATCGTCGTAGGACAAAAAATGGACACGCTATCTTGCAGGAAAAAATCCGGGGAACACGATGGCGTCGTCAAAAGTGCAGGTCGTCGAGCTCGTTTTCGAGAGAAAAAAAAAAAAATTCTCAAAATTCGACAAAAAAATAAAACGATTATTGGATCGTGTAGAGAATGTAAAACTGCATAAGAATCGTATAGACGAAAATTGGCGTTCACGTGCTCGTTTTTGTGGAAAAAATTAAAAAAGCTCTCAAAGTTCGAGATAAAAAAAAAAAAACCATCGACCAGGTAGCCAACGGTAAACGATACAAGTATCGTACGGGCGAAAACGAGCGTTACCGTGCTCGTTTTCGAGTTATTGACGAAAAACGGCCTGGAGCGATTGGTACGGCGGTCGACGCGCGAAAGTTTCTAAGTCCGCTCTGCTCCGAATCATCGCTCCGGCGTCAAAAATCGTCGTAGGACAAAAAATGGACACGCTATCTTGCATGAAAAAATCCGGGGAACACGATGGCGTCGTCAAAAGTGCAGGTCGTCGAGCTCGTTTTCGAGAGAAAAAAAAAGAAATTCTCAAAATTCGACAAAAAAATAAAACGATTATTGGATCGTGTAGAGAATGTGAAACTGCATAAGAATCGTATAGACGAAAATTGGCGTTCACGTGCTCGTTTTTGTAGAAAAAATTAAAAAAGCTCTCAAAGCTCGAGATAAAAAAAAAAAAAACCATCGACCAGGTAGCCAACGGTAGACGGTACAAGTATCGTACGGGCGAAAACGAGCGTTACCGTGCTCGTTTTCGAGTTATTGACGAAAAACGGCCTGGAGCGATCGGTCCGGCGGTCGACGCGCGAAAGTTTCTAAGTCCGCTCTGCTCCGAATCATCGCTCCGGCGTCAAAAATCGTCGTAGGACAAAAACTCGACACGCTATCTTGCAGGAAAAAATCCGGGGAACACGATGGCGTCGTCAAAAGTGCAGGTCGTCGAGCTCGTTTTCGAGAGAAAAAAAAAAAAATTCTCAAAATTCGACAAAAAAATAAAACGATTGTTGTACCGTGTAGAGAATGTAAAACTGCATAAGAATCGTATAGACGAAAATTGGCGTTCACGTGCTCGTTTTTGTGGAAAAAATTAAAAAAGCTCTCAAAGTTCGAGATAAAAAAAAAAAAACCATCAACCAGGTAGCCAACGGTAAACGATACAAGTATCGTACGGGCGAAAACGAGCGTTACCGTGCTCGTTTTCGAGTTATTGACGAAAAACAGCCTGGAGCGATCGGTCCGGCGGTCGACGCGCGAAAGTTTCTAAGTCCGCTCTGCTCGGAGCTCAGAGGGCGGAACGCCCGTCTGCAGCTCCTGTTGGAGGAGGAGCGACAGGGGAGGAGGAGGGCAGAGGCGCTGTGGAACAGCGCGGCCCTTCCTCCCATCCTCCCTCCTCCTCCACCGCCGCGTCCCTCGGCGGAGGTAAATAAGCGGAGTGCGGCGGCAGTGGTGCGGGGCACCGCGGGCCCCTCCACCCGCACTCCGCACGTGAAGAAGTCTCCGTCCTCCTCAGAAGACGATCTTCTGAGGAGGATTGGGGACATGATTGATGGCAAGCTGGCCGCCTTCCGGGAGGAGCTCCTCGCCGGAAGAGCGGTCAGCAGGAAGGCGGTGCCTCCCCGACCTGTTCCGGTACAGTCGGGGAAGGCAAAGAAGGGCGGAGTGAAGGCTCCGCCCAGCGTTGCGGCACCAGGGCCCCGGGTCGCGACCCCCAAGGGGGGTGGTGTACCCGTGGTCGCGGTGGTCGCGTCCTCCACAGCACCCTCCCAAGGGGGGGTGGCGTGGAGTGAGGTGGTGGGGCGGAAGGCGAAGCGGGCGGCGAGGAAGGCCTCGCAACCGCAGCCTCCGCCTCCGCCGCCGGCGGCCAAGGTAAAGGCCGCGAAGGTCGGGAAGGCACGACCAGGTCGTCCCCCAAAAACGGCAGCGGTGACGCTGACCGTTGCGCAGGGGGGCGACCTGACCCTCGCGGAGGCGATGCGGCTCGCCAGGGAGAATATCTCCCTGGAAGAGCTGGGCATCGCCTCCGTGAGGGCGAAGAGGGCCGTGACCGGGGGTCTCTTGCTGGAGATCCCCGGTGCAGAAGGCGGCGCGAAGGCGGATCGTCTCGCCCAGAGGCTCCGGGAGCAGCTGGGCGAGCGAGGTGTCCGGGTCGCCCGGCCCACGAAGCGCACGGAGATGCGCGTTTGTGGGCTGGACGACTCGGTCAGCGCACAGGATGTGTCCCGTGCCCTTGCGAGGGCGGGGGACTGTCCTGTGGAGGACCTGCGGATCGGAGAGATCCGCAGGTCGCCCTCCGGCCTCGGGTCGGTGTGGGCCCGGTGCCCCCTCTCCGCCGCCCGTAAGGTGGCGGAATCCGGGAGGGTGTTGGTGGGGTGGGTTTCGGCGCGAGTGGAAATCCTCGCGCCGCGCCCGCTCCAGTGTCACCGCTGCCTCGAATTGGGGCACGTGAGGCAGTGGTGCACCTCGCCGGTGGACCGCAGCGGTCAGTGTTACCGCTGCGGTGCCAAAGAGCACCGTGCGAGCCAGTGCTCGGCGGCCCCCCACTGCCCGCTGTGTGCGGACATGGGGAGGCCAGCCGATCACAGGGTGGGGAGCAAGAAGTGCTCCCCCCCCTCCCGGAAGGAGAGGAAGAGGCGGGCTGCACCGGCTCCGGTGCCGAGGGCGGTGGCATCGTCCTCCATGGAGGTGGACGGTGCTACGGGGACGGACGGCCGGGAGGAGGCTGGCGCGGCCATTAATTAATGCCGCCCCGCCTCCTCCTCCAGGCCAACCTCAACCACTGCCGCGCGGCACAGGACTTGATGTCCCAAGTCCTCGCGGAGTGGGGGGTTGGCCTGGCGGTCGCCGCCGAGCCGTACCGCGTCCCTGATCACCCCCATTGGGTGGGCGACGCGGACGGCTTGGTGGCGACGGTATGGGGAGGGGGCGACGGGTCCCCACCGTTCTCCTTGTTGGAGCGCGGTCGGGGATTCGTCGCCGTGGACTGGGGGGGAGTCGCTGTGGTGGGGTGCTACATTTCGCCCCGTAGCGGTCACGCTGCGTTCGAGCTGTACCTGGCCGAGGTCGCGGCATGCGTGCAGCGCTACGCGGCCCGGCCGGTGCTGGTCCTGGGGGATTTTAATGCCAAGTCGGTGGCTTGGGGATCCCCCAGGACCTCCGTTCGCGGCGGGATCCTGGGCGATTGGGCGGCGGGGCTCGACCTCCGGGTATTGAACCGGGGGTCGGAGCACACATGCGTGCGGCGATATGGGGGGTCCATCGTGGATGTTGGATTCGCGACCCCCAACGCCGTGCGCATGGTGTCGGGTTGGCACGTGGTCGCGGGGGCAGAGACACTCTCCGATCACCGGTACATCCGGATGGAGGTCTCTGCCGCCGCGAGTGCATCCCGACACGGCCGCCTGCGTGGCACCCCACCACGCCGCTGGGCGCTTCGGCGCCTGGACAAGGACGCCCTGATGGCAGCTGCCCTCGCTGCAACTTGGCCGCAGGGAGCGGCCGAGTTGCCGAGCATAGAGGAGGAGGTCGCCCGGCTCGGAGCATTGGTCGCGGGTATTTGCGACGCGGCGATGCCTCGGGTCGGGCGGGCTTCTCCTCGCCGGGCGGTGTACTGGTGGTCGGACGCGATCGCGGAGTTGCGAGTCGCGACTGTCCGCGCCCGACGCCAGTACACCCGCGCGCGCCGTCGTCAACGTACAGGCGACGGCGTGGCGCGAGCGAGGGCAGCTGATGACCTGTATGGAGCATACCGCGTGGCGCGGGTTGCTCTGCAGGTCGCCATCAAACGGGCCAAGACCCAGGCATGGAAGGAGCTCCTCCAGACCCTTGATGACGATCCATGGGGGCGCCCATATAAGGTGGTGCTGAATAAGCTCCGCCCGTGGGCGCCCCCCGTCACCGAGGGTCTTGACCCCCGGCTGCTGGAGGACGTGGTCAATACACTCTTCCCAATTGGGGAGAGGGGACCGCGTCCTCCGGCGGCGGCGGCTGTCCCAGTGGAGTGGACGGCCGAGCTGGGGGTCACGCAGGAGGAGC
The DNA here is from genome assembly GCF_051014445.1 of Colletes latitarsis. Taxonomy (NCBI): domain Eukaryota; kingdom Metazoa; phylum Arthropoda; class Insecta; order Hymenoptera; family Colletidae; genus Colletes; species Colletes latitarsis. The sequence continues at coordinate 1,134,972 of NC_135137.1, forward strand.
TGGCAGCGGCCATCAGACGGCTCGGGGTTCGTAACACGGCCCCGGGTCCGGATGGTGTGCCCGGCCGGGTTTGGGTCTTGACCCAGGGCGTCCTTGGGGCCGACCTCAGGCGGTTGTTCGACCGCTGCCTGAGGGACGGGCGATTCCCCCCCAGTTGGAAGGTGGCGAGGATGGTCCTCCTCCGGAAGGAGGGTCGGCCCGCGGAGTCTCCCTCCGCATACCGGCCCATTTGTCTCCTCGACGAGGTGGGCAAGCTCTTCGAGCGTGTGATTGCTGCCCGCCTCGTCGAGCACCTGTCGCGGGGTGATCCCGGTCTGGCCGACTGCCAGTTCGGTTTCCGGGGGGGCCGATCGACTATCGACGCGATAGGTCGTGTGAGGGCCCTCTCGGAGGCGGCCGTCTCCCGGGGAGGGGTGGCATTGGCAGTATCCTTGGATATTGCCAATGCCTTTAACACCCTCCCCTGGGAAGAGATAAGGAGGGGACTCGAATATCATCGAGTCCCCCCTTGTCTCAGGGCGGTCGTCGGGGATTATCTCCGCGGCAGGTGGATCGAGTATCCAGGCCGGGATGGTGGTATGCGGAGGGAGGTGTACTGCGGTGTTCCGCAGGGCTCGGTCCTCGGGCCACTCCTGTGGAACATCGCGTACGACTCGGTGTTGCGGGCCGGCCTCCCCGACGGCGTCAGCACGGTGTGTTATGCGGATGACACACTGGTGCTGGCCGTCGGGGCGCACTGGGGGAGGGCCATGCGTCGCGCGGAGGAGGGGTCGCAACGCGTCGTCGACCGGATCAGGGGGATGGGGATGACGGTGGCGGTCCATAAGACCGAGGTGATTGCGTTTCATTCACCTCGGCAGGATCCGCCACCCCCTCTGATTCGGGTGGGTGGGGCTGACATCGAGGTGAAGCCCCAGATCAGGTATCTGGGGCTGATCCTCGATAGCCACTGGCGTTTCGAGAAGCATTTCCGCTGCCTGGTCCCCCGGTTGGAAAGGATGGTTGCGGCTCTGGGCCGGATCCTGCCCAACCTGGGGGGCCCGGCGGGCCGAGTTCGTCGCCTCTATGTGGCAATGGTCCAGTCGGTGGCCCTATACGGGGCCCCCGTCTGGGCGGACGACCTGGCTGCCTCCCGGCGCAGCATGACTATGCTGCGTCGGGTGCAGAGGCGCATGGCGCTCAGGGTCGTCCGCGGGTATCGGACCATGTCACATGAGGCGGCGACGGTTCTAGCGGGGATGCCGCCCATGGACCTGCTCGCGCGGTCGCACGCGGCGATGTACCGGCACCGCGTCGACCGTCGCGCGGGGGTGGGGGCGGTCCCGGGCGGGCAGGAACCTGCTTGGGGCGATTTGAAGCGCCAGGCCCGGCAGTCCGTGTTGCTCGCGTGGCAGGAGCGGCTGGCTCTGCCAACCGCGGGGCACCGGACTGTCGGGGCTGTTCGGCCACTCCTGAAGGAGTGGCTGGACAGAGGCCATGGCAGCCTCACCTACCGGCTGGCACAGGTATTTTCCGGGCATGGCAGCTTCGGAAGATACCTGTGCCGGATAGGGAAGGAGCCGACGGCGCGTTGCTGCCACTGCGACGCTGAGCAGGACACGGCGGATCATACCCTGGAGGTATGCCCCGCGTGGGAGGGGGAGCGCCGTGTCCTGGTCGGCGTCGTCGGGCGGGATGTCTCGCTGCCGGGCGTGGTGCGCGCCATGCTCGGCAGCGAGGAGAAGTGGAGGGCCGTGGCCTCCTTCTGCGAGAACGTAATGTTGCAGAAGGAGGCCGCGGGGAGGGAGCGCGAGCTTCAGCGGCGCGCTGAAGCTCGCGCTCGTGCGGTGGCCCGAGGTCGTCGCCCGGTCGCGAGGCGTCGCGGGCGGCCGCCTCGGCGTGGCGGATGACCTAGGCTGGGAGGGGGGTCCTGAGGGGACCCTCCTCCCGCCAGGCGGCGCCGGGTCGGACCGGTTGGGGGTAGGAGTGCCTCCCCCTATCGGTCCGACGCAAGGGGAGGCACCCTCGGCGGTCTGGTGCGGCCATGAACGCCCGGCCGCCGAGGGGTGGAAACGGGGTCGCGGGCGGTTGCGAGTTGGGGCTCGCAGCCGCCACTAAACGCGGCCCCGGGACGGATAGCGGCGGGATGGAGTGGCCCCGTCCCGCCGCTATGAGGCAGTGTGTCTACTGGGGGGACCGATTGTCCCCCCGGGGGATGGGCGCGAAAGCGCGGGCACGGGGAGGATACCGGAAGAATGCTTCGAGCGATTCCCGGTATCCTCCCAAAGCGTGCCGAAGGGTCACCGTGGGGTTTTTAGTGGGTAGGTCCCGCGCCTGTCGTTGTACGGGCGCGGGGAATCCCACACACCCCTCCCACCTCTCCCCAAGGAGGTGGGAGGGAGTCTTTCGAAGATTTTCCCCACGACAAAAAAAAAAAAAAAAAAAAAAAGTCCGCTCTGCTCCGAATCATCGCTCCGGCGTCAAAAATCGTCGTAGGACAAAAAATCGACACGCTATCTTGCAGGAAAAAATCCGGGGAACACGATGGCGTCGTCAAAAGTGCAGGTCGTCGAGCTCGTTTTCGAGAGAAAAAAAGAAAAATTCTCAAAATTCGACAAAAAAATAAAGCGATTATTGGATCGTGTAGAGAATGTGAAACTGCATAAGAATCGTGTAGACGAAAATTGGCGATCACGTGCTCGTTTTTGTGGAAAAAATTAAAAAAGCTCTCAAAGCTCGAGATAAAAAAAAAAAAAACCATCGACCAGGTAGCCAACGGTAGACGGTACAAGTATCGTATGGGCGAAAACGAGCGTTACCGTGCTCGTTTTCGAGTTATTGACGAAAAACGGCCTGGAGCGATCGGTCCGGCGGTCGACGCGCGAAAGTTTCTAAGTCCGCTCTGCTCCGAATCATCGCTCCGGCGTCAAAAATCGTCGTAGGACAAAAACTCGACACGCTATCTTGCATGAAAAAATCCGGGGAACACGATGGCGTCGTCAAAAGTGCAGGTCGTCGAGCTCGTTTTCGAGAGAAAAAAAAAAAAATTCTCAAAATTCGACAAAAAAATAAAACGATTATTGGATCGTGTAGAGAATGTGAAACTGCATAAGAATCGTGTAGACGAAAATTGGCGTTCACGTGCTCGTTTTTGTGGAAAAAATTAAAAAAGCTCTCAAAGCTCGAGATAAAAAAAAAAAAAACCATCGACCAGGTAGCCAACGGTAGACGGTACAAGTATCGTATGGGCGAAAACGAGCGTTACCGTGCTCGTTTTCGAGTTATTGACGAAAAACGGCCTGGAGCGATCGGTCCGGCGGTCGGCGCGCGAAAGTTTCTGAGTCCGCTCTGCTCCGAATCATCGCTCCGGCGTCAAAAATCGTCGTAGGACAAAAACTCGACACGCTATCTTGCATGAAAAAATCCGGGGAACACGATGGCGTCGTCAAAAGTGCAGGTCGTCGAGCTCGTTTTCGAGAAAAAAAAAAAAAAATTCTCAAAATTCGACAAACAAATAAAACGATTGTTGGACCGTGTAGAGAATGTACAACTGCATAAGAATCGTATAGACGAAAATTGGCGTTCACGTGCTCGTTTTTGTGGAAAAAATTAAAAAAGCTCTCAAAGTTCGAGATAAAAAAAAAAAACCATCGACCAGGTAGCCAACGGTAAACGATACAAGTATCGTACGGGCGAAAACGAGCGTTACCGTGCTCGTTTTCGAGTTATTGACGAAAAACGGCCTGGAGCGATCGGTCCGGCGGTCGACGCGCGAAAGTTTCTAAGTCCGCTCTGCTCCGAATCATCGCTCCGGCGTCAAAAATCGTCGTAGGACAAAAAATCGACACGCTACTTTGCAGGAAAAAATCCGGGGAACACGATGGCGTCGTCAAAAGTGCAGGTCGTCGAGCTCGTTTTCGAGAAAAAAAAAAAAAAATTCTCAAAATTCGACGAACAAATAAAACGATTGTTGGACCGTGTAGAGAATGTAAAACTGCATAAGAATCGTATAGACGAAAATTGGCGTTCACGTGCTCGTTTTTGTGGAAAAAATTAAAAAAGCTCTCAAAGCTCGAGATAAAAAAAAAAAAACCATCGACCAGGTAGCCAACGGTAGACGGTACAAGTATCGTATGGGCGAAAACGAGCATTACCGTGCTCGTTTTCGAGTTATTGACGAGAAACGGCCTGGAGCGATCGGTCCGGCGGTCGACGCGCGAAAGTTTCTAAGTCCGCTCTGCTCCGAATCATCGCTCCGGCGTCAAAAATCGTCGTAGGACAAAAAATCGACACGCTATCTTGCAGGAAAAAATCCGGGGAACACGATGGCGTCGTCAAAAGTGCAGGTCGTCGAGCTCGTTTTCGAGAGAAAAAAAGAAAAATTCTCAAAATTCGACAAAAAAATAAAGCGATTATTGGATCGTGTAGAGAATGTGAAACTGCATAAGAATCGTGTAGACGAAAATTGGCGATCACGTGCTCGTTTTTGTGGAAAAAATTAAAAAAGCTCTCAAAGCTCGAGATAAAAAAAAAAAAAACCATCGACCAGGTAGCCAACGGTAGACGGTACAAGTATCGTATGGGCGAAAACGAGCGTTACCGTGCTCGTTTTCGAGTTATTGACGAAAAACGGCCTGGAGCGATCGGTCCGGCGGTCGACGCGCGAAAGTTTCTAAGTCCGCTCTGCTCCGAATCATCGCTCCGGCGTCAAAAATCGTCGTAGGACAAAAACTCGACACGCTATCTTGCATGAAAAAATCCGGGGAACACGATGGCGTCGTCAAAAGTGCAGGTCGTCGAGCTCGTTTTCGAGAGAAAAAAAAAAAATTCTCAAAATTCGACAAAAAAATAAAACGATTATTGGATCGTGTAGAGAATGTAAAACTGCATAAGAATCGCATAGACGAAAATTAGCGTTCACGTGCTCGTTTTTGTGGAAAAAATTAAAAAAGCTCTCAAAGTTCGAGATAAAAAAAGAAAAAACCATCCACCAGGTAGCCAACGGTAAACGGTACAAGTATCGTACGGGCGAAAACGAGCGTTACCGTGCTCGTTTTCGAGTTATTGACGAAAAACGGCCTGGAGCGATCGGTCCGGCGGTCGACGCGCGAAAGTTTCTAAGTCCGCTCTGCTCCGAATCATCGCTCCGGCGTCAAAAATCGTCGTAGGACAAAAAATCGACACGCTACTTTGCAGGAAAAAATCCGGGGAACACGATGGCGTCGTCAAAAGTGCAGGTCGTGGAGCTCGTTTTCGAGAAAAAAAAAAAAAAATTCTCAAAATTCGACAAACAAATAAAACGATTGTTGGACCGTGTAGAGAATGTAAAACTGCATAAGAATCGTATAGACGAAAATTGGCGTTCACGTGCTCGTTTTTGTGGAAAAAATTAAAAAAGCTCTCAAAGCTCGAGATAAAAAAAAAAAAAACCATCGAGCAGGTAGCCAACGGTAGACGGTACAAGTATCGTATGGGCGAAAACGAGCATTACCGTGCTCGTTTTCGAGTTATTGACGAGAAACGGCCTGGAGCGATCGGTCCGGCGGTCGACGCGCGAAAGTTTCTAAGTCCGCTCTGCTCCGAATCATCGCTCCGGCGTCAAAAATCGTCGTAGGACAAAAACTCGACACGCTATCTTGCATGAAAAAATCCGGGGAACACGATGGCGTCGTCAAAAGTGCAGGTCGTCGAGCTCGTTTTCGAGAGAAAAAAAAAAAAATTCTCAAAATTCGACAAAAAAATAAAACGATTATTGGATCGTGTAGAGAATGTGAAACTGCATAAGAATCGTGTAGACGAAAATTGGCGTTCACGTGCTCGTTTTTGTGGAAAAAATTAAAAAAGCTCTCAAAGCTCGAGATAAAAAAAAAAAAAACCATCGACCAGGTAGCCAACGGTAGACGGTACAAGTATCGTATGGGCGAAAACGAGCGTTACCGTGCTCGTTTTCGAGTTATTGACGAAAAACGGCCTGGAGCGATCGGTCCGGCGGTCGACGCGCGAAAGTTTCTGAGTCCGCTCTGCTCCGAATCATCGCTCCGGCGTCAAAAATCGTCGTAGGACAAAAACTCGACACGCTATCTTGCATGAAAAAATCCGGGGAACACGATGGCGTCGTCAAAAGTGCAGGTCGTCGAGCTCGTTTTCGAGAAAAAAAAAAAAAAATTCTCAAAATTCGACAAACAAATAAAACGATTGTTGGACCGTGTAGAGAATGTACAACTGCATAAGAATCGTATAGACGAAAATTGGCGTTCACGTGCTCGTTTTTGTGGAAAAAATTAAAAAAGCTCTCAAAGTTCGAGATAAAAAAAAAAAAACCATCGACCAGGTAGCCAACGGTAAACGATACAAGTATCGTACGGGCGAAAACGAGCGTTACCGTGCTCGTTTTCGAGTTATTGACGAAAAACGGCCTGGAGCGATCGGTCCGGCGGTCGACGCGCGAAAGTTTCTAAGTCCGCTCTGCTCCGAATCATCGCTCCGGCGTCAAAAATCGTCGTAGGACAAAAAATCGACACGCTACTTTGCAGGAAAAAATCCGGGGAACACGATGGCGTCGTCAAAAGTGCAGGTCGTCGAGCTCGTTTTCGAGAAAAAAAAAAAAAAATTCTCAAAATTCGACGAACAAATAAAACGATTGTTGGACCGTGTAGAGAATGTAAAACTGCATAAGAATCGTATAGACGAAAATTGGCGTTCACGTGCTCGTTTTTGTGGAAAAAATTAAAAAAGCTCTCAAAGTTCGAGATAAAAAAAAAAAAACCATCGACCAGGTAGCCAACGGTAAACGATACAAGTATCGTACGGGCGAAAACGAGCGTTACCGTGCTCGTTTTCGAGTTATTGACGAAAAACGGCCTGGAGCGATCGGTCCGGCGGTCGACGCGCGAAAGTTTCTAAGTCCGCTCTGCTCCGAATCATCGCTCCGGCGTCAAAAATCGTCGTAGGACAAAAAATGGACACGCTATCTTGCATGAAAAAATCCGGGGAACACGATGGCGTCGTCAAAAGTGCAGGTCGTCGAGCTCGTTTTCGAGAGAAAAAAAAAAAAATTCTCAAAATTCGACAAAAAAATAAAACGATTGTTGGACCGTGTAGAGAATGTAAAACTGCATAAGAATCGTATAGACGAAAATTGGCGTTCACGTGCTCGTTTTTGTGGAAAAAATTAAAAAAGCTCTCAAAGTTCGAGATAAAAAAAAAAAAAACCATCGACCAGGTAGCCAACGGTAGACGGTACAAGTATCGTACGGGCGAAAACGAGCGTTACCGTGCTCGTTTTCGAGTTATTGACGAAAAACGGCCTGGAGCGATCGGTCCGGCGGTCGACGCGCGAAAGTTTCTAAGTCCGCTCTGCTCCGAATCATCGCTCCGGCGTCAAAAATCGTCGTAGGACGAAAAATCGACACGCTACCTTGCAGGAAAAAATCCGGGGAACACGATGGCGTCGTCAAAAGTGCAGGTCGTCGAGCTCGTTTTCGAGAAAAAAAAAAAAAAATTCTCAAAATTCGACGAACAAATAAAACGATTGTTGGACCGTGTAGAGAATGTAAAACTGCATAAGAATCGTATAGACGAAAATTGGCGTTCACGTGCTCGTTTTTGTGGAAAAAATTAAAAAAGCTCTCAAAGTTCGAGATAAAAAAAAAAAAACCATCGACCAGGTAGCCAACGGTAAACGATACAAGTATCGTACGGGCGAAAACGAGCGTTACCGTGCTCGTTTTCGAGTTATTGACGAAAAACGGCCTGGAGCGATCGGTCCGGCGGTCGACGCGCGAAAGTTTCTAAGTCCGCTCTGCTCCGAATCATCGCTCCGGCGTCAAAAATCGTCGTAGGACAAAAAATCGACACGCTACTTTGCAGGAAAAAATCCGGGGAACACGATGGCGTCGTCAAAAGTGCAGGTCGTCGAGCTCGTTTTCGAGAAAAAAAAAAAAAAATTCTCAAAATTCGACGAACAAATAAAACGATTGTTGGACCGTGTAGAGAATGTAAAACTGCATAAGAATCGTATAGACGAAAATTGGCGTTCACGTGCTCGTTTTTGTGGAAAAAATTAAAAAAGCTCTCAAAGTTCGAGATAAAAAAAAAAAAACCATCGACCAGGTAGCCAACGGTAAACGATACAAGTATCGTACGGGCGAAAACGAGCGTTACCGTGCTCGTTTTCGAGTTATTGACGAAAAACGGCCTGGAGCGATCGGTCCGGCGGTCGACGCGCGAAAGTTTCTAAGTCCGCTCTGCTCCGAATCATAGCTCCGGCGTCAAAAATCGTCGTAGGACAAAAAATGGACACGCTATCTTGCATGAAAAAATCCGGGGAACACGATGGCGTCGTCAAAAGTGCAGGTCGTCGAGCTCGTTTTCGAGAGAAAAAAAAAAAAATTCTCAAAATTCGACAAAAAAATAAAACGATTGTTGGACCGTGTAGAGAATGTAAAACTGCATAAGAATCGTATAGACGAAAATTGGCGTTCACGTGCTCGTTTTTGTGGAAAAAATTAAAAAAGCTCTCAAAGTTCGAGATAAAAAAAAAAAAAACCATCGACCAGGTAGCCAACGGTAGACGGTACAAGTATCGTACGGGCGAAAACGAGCGTTACCGTGCTCGTTTTCGAGTTATTGACGAAAAACGGCCTGGAGCGATCGGTCCGGCGGTCGACGCGCGAAAGTTTCTAAGTCCGCTCTGCTCCGAATCATCGCTCCGGCGTCAAAAATCGTCGTAGGACGAAAAATCGACACGCTACCTTGCAGGAAAAAATCCGGGGAACACGATGGCGTCGTCAAAAGTGCAGGTCGTCGAGCTCGTTTTCGAGAAAAAAAAAAAAAAATTCTCAAAATTCGACGAACAAATAAAACGATTGTTGGACCGTGTAGAGAATGTAAAACTGCATAAGAATCGTATAGACGAAAATTGGCGTTCACGTGCTCGTTTTTGTGGAAAAAATTAAAAAAGCTCTCAAAGTTCGAGATAAAAAAAAAAAAACCATCGACCAGGTAGCCAACGGTAAACGATACAAGTATCGTACGGGCGAAAACGAGCGTTACCGTGCTCGTTTTCGAGTTATTGACGAAAAACGGCCTGGAGCGATCGGTCCGGCGGTCGACGCGCGAAAGTTTCTAAGTCCGCTCTGCTCCGAATCATCGCTCCGGCGTCAAAAATCGTCGTAGGACAAAAAATGGACACGCTATCTTGCAGGAAAAAATCCGGGGAACACGATGGCGTCGTCAAAAGTGCAGGTCGTCGAGCTCGTTTTCGAGAGAAAAAAAAAAAAATTCTCAAAATTCGACAAAAAAATAAAACGATTGTTGGACCGTGTAGAGAATGTAAAACTGCATAAGAATCGTATAGACGAAAATTGGCGTTCACGTGCTCGTTTTTGTGGAAAAAATTAAAAAAGCTCTCAAAGTTCGAGATAAAAAAAAAAAAACCATCGACCAGGTAGCCAACGGTAAACGATACAAGTATCGTACGGGCGAAAACGAGCGTTACCGTGCTCGTTTTCGAGTTATTGACGAAAAACGGCCTGGAGCGATCGGTACGGCGGTCGACGCGCGAAAGTTTCTAAGTCCGCTCTGCTCCGAATCATCGCTCCGGCGTCAAAAATCGTCGTAGGACAAAAAATGGACACGCTATCTTGCATGAAAAAATCCGGGGAACACGATGGCGTCGTCAAAAGTGCAGGTCGTCGAGCTCGTTTTCGAGAGAAAAAAAAAGAAATTCTCAAAATTCGACAAAAAAATAAAACGATTATTGGATCGTGTAGAGAATGTGAAACTGCATAAGAATCGTATAGACGAAAATTGGCGTTCACGTGCTCGTTTTTGTGGAAAAAATTAAAAAAGCTCTCAAAGCTCGAGATAAAAAAAAAAAAAACCATCGACCAGGTAGCCAACGGTAGACGGTACAAGTATCGTATGGGCGAAAACGAGCATTACCGTGCTCGTTTTCGAGTTATTGACGAAAAACGGCCTGGAGCGATCGGTCCGGCGGTCGACGCGCGAAAGTTTCTAAGTCCGCTCTGCTCCGAATCATCGCTCCGGCGTCAAAAATCGTCGTAGGACAAAAACTCGACACGCTATCTTGCATGAAAAAATCCGGGGAACACGATGGCGTCGTCAAAAGTGCAGGTCGTCGAGCTCGTTTTCGAGAGAAAAAAAAAAAAATTCTCAAAATTCGACAAAAAAATAAAACGATTATTGGATCGTGTAGAGAATGTAAAACTGCATAAGAATCGCATAGACGAAAATTGGCGTTCACGTGCTCGTTTTTGTGGAAAAAATTAAAAAAGCTCTCAAAGTTCGAGATAAAAAAAGAAAAAACCATCCACCAGGTAGCCAACGGTAAACGATACAAGTATCGTACGGGCGAAAACGAGCGTTACCGTGCTCGTTTTCGAGTTATTGACGAAAAACGGCCTGGAGCGATCGGTCCGGCGGTCGACGCGCGAAAGTTTCTAAGTCCGCTCTGCTCCGAATCATCGCTCCGGCGTCAAAAATCGTCGTAGGACAAAAAATCGACACGCTACTTTGCAGGAAAAAATCCGGGGAACACGATGGCGTCGTCAAAAGTGCAGGTCGTCGAGCTCGTTTTCGAGAAAAAAAAAAAAAAATTCTCAAAATTCGACAAACAAATAAAACGATTGTTGGACCGTGTAGAGAATGTACAACTGCATAAGAATCGTATAGACGAAAATTGGCGTTCACGTGCTCGTTTTTGTGGAAAAAATTAAAAAAGCTCTCAAAGTTCGAGATAAAAAAAAAAAAACCATCGACCAGGTAGCCAACGGTAAACGATACAAGTATCGTACGGGCGAAAACGAGCGTTACCGTGCTCGTTTTCGAGTTATTGACGAAAAACGGCCTGGAGCGATCGGTCCGGCGGTCGACGCGCGAAAGTTTCTAAGTCCGCTCTGCTCCGAATCATCGCTCCGGCGTCAAAAATCGTCGTAGGACGAAAAATCGACACGCTACCTTGCAGGAAAAAATCCGGGGAACACGATGGCGTCGTCAAAAGTGCAGGTCGTCGAGCTCGTTTTCGAGAAAAAAAAAAAAAAATTCTCAAAATTCGACGAACAAATAAAACGATTGTTGGACCGTGTAGAGAATGTAAAACTGCATAAGAATCGTATAGACGAAAATTGGCGTTCACGTGCTCGTTTTTGTGGAAAAAATTAAAAAAGCTCTCAAAGTTCGAGATAAAAAAAAAAAAACCATCGACCAGGTAGCCAACGGTAAACGATACAAGTATCGTACGGGCGAAAACGAGCGTTACCGTGCTCGTTTTCGAGTTATTGACGAAAAACGGCCTGGAGCGATCGGTCCGGCGGTCGACGCGCGAAAGTTTCTAAGTCCGCTCTGCTCCGAATCATCGCTCCGGCGTCAAAAATCGTCGTAGGACAAAAAATGGACACGCTATCTTGCAGGAAAAAATCCGGGGAACACGATGGCGTCGTCAAAAGTGCAGGTCGTCGAGCTCGTTTTCGAGAGAAAAAAAAAAAAATTCTCAAAATTCGACAAAAAAATAAAACGATTATTGGATCGTGTAGAGAATGTAAAACTGCATAAGAATCGTATAGACGAAAATTGGCGTTCACGTGCTCGTTTTTGTGGAAAAAATTAAAAAAGCTCTCAAAGTTCGAGATAAAAAAAAAAAAACCATCGACCAGGTAGCCAACGGTAAACGATACAAGTACCGTACGGGCGAAAACGAGCGTTACCGTGCTCGTTTTCGAGTTATTGACGAAAAACGGCCTGGAGCGATCGGTACGGCGGTCGACGCGCGAAAGTTTCTAAGTCCGCTCTGCTCCGAATCATCGCTCCGGCGTCAAAAATCGTCGTAGGACAAAAAATGGACACGCTATCTTGCATGAAAAAATCCGGGGAACACGATGGCGTCGTCAAAAGTGCAGGTCGTCGAGCTCGTTTTCGAGAGAAAAAAAAAGAAATTCTCAAAATTCGACAAAAAAATAAAACGATTATTGGATCGTGTAGAGAATGTGAAACTGCATAAGAATCGTATAGACGAAAATTGGCGTTCACGTGCTCGTTTTTGTAGAAAAAATTAAAAAAGCTCTCAAAGCTCGAGATAAAAAAAAAAAAAACCATCGACCAGGTAGCCAACGGTAGACGGTACAAGTATCGTACGGGCGAAAACGAGCGTTACCGTGCTCGTTTTCGAGTTATTGACGAAAAACGGCCTGGAGCGATCGGTCCGGCGGTCGACGCGCGAAAGTTTCTAAGTCCGCTCTGCACCGAATCATCGCTCCGGCGTCAAAAATCGTCGTAGGACAAAAAATCGACACGCTACATTGCAGGAAAAAATCCGGGGAACACGATGGCGTCGTCAAAAGTGCAGGTCGTCGAGCTCGTTTTCGAGAAAAAAAAAAAAAAATTCTCAAAATTCGACAAACAAATAAAACGATTGTTGGACCGTGTAGAGAATGTACAACTGCATAAGAATCGTATAGACGAAAATTGGCGTTCACGTGCTCGTTTTTGTGGAAAAAATTAAAAAAGCTCTCAAAGTTCGAGATAAAAAAAAAAAAACCATCGACCAGGTAGCCAACGGTAAACGATACAAGTATCGTACGGGCGAAAACGAGCGTTACCGTGCTCGTTTTCGAGTTATTGACGAAAAACGGCCTGGAGCGATCGGTCCGGCGGTCGACGCGCGAAAGTTTCTAAGTCCGCTCTGCTCCGAATCATCGCTCCGGCGTCAAAAATCGTCGTAGGACGAAAAATCGACACGCTACCTTGCAGGAAAAAATCCGGGGAACACGATGGTGTCGTCAAAAGTGCAGGTCGTCGAGCTCGTTTTCGAGAAAAAAAAAAAAAAATTCTCAAAATTCGACGAACAAATAAAACGATTGTTGGACCGTGTAGAGAATGTAAAACTGCATAAGAATCGTATAGACGAAAATTGGGGTTCACGTGCTCGTTTTTGTGGAAAAAATTAAAAAAGCTCTCAAAGTTCGAGATAAAAAAAAAAAAACCATCGACCAGGTAGCCAACGGTAAACGATACAAGTATCGTACGGGCGAAAACGAGCGTTACCGTGCTCGTTTTCGAGTTATTGACGAAAAACGGCCTGGAGCGATCGGTCCGGCGGTCGACGCGCGAAAGTTTCTAAGTCCGCTCTGCTCCGAATCATCGCTCCGGCGTCAAAAATCGTCGTAGGACAAAAAATGGACACGCTATCTTGCAGGAAAAAATCCGGGGAACACGATGGCGTCGTCAAAAGTGCAGGTCGTCGAGCTCGTTTTCGAGAGAAAAAAAAAAAAATTCTCAAAATTCGACAAAAAAATAAAACGATTATTGGATCGTGTAGAGAATGTAAAACTGCATAAGAATCGTATAGACGAAAATTGGCGTTCACGTGCTCGTTTTTGTGGAAAAAATTAAAAAAGCTCTCAAAGTTCGAGATAAAAAAAAAAAAACCATCGACCAGGTAGCCAACGGTAAACGATACAAGTATCGTACGGGCGAAAACGAGCGTTACCGTGCTCGTTTTCGAGTTATTGACGAAAAACGGCCTGGAGCGATCGGTACGGCGGTCGACGCGCGAAAGTTTCCAAGTCCGCTCTGCTCCGAATCATCGCTCCGGCGTCAAAAATCGTCGTAGGACAAAAAATGGACACGCTATCTTGCATGAAAAAATCCGGGGAACACGATGGCGTCGTCAAAAGTGCAGGTCGTCGAGCTCGTTTTCGAGAGAAAAAAAAAGAAATTCTCAAAATTCGACAAAAAAATAAAACGATTATTGGACCGTGTAGAGAATGTAAAACTGCATAAGAATCGTATAGACGAAAATTGGCGTTCACGTGCTCGTTTTTGTGGAAAAAATTAAAAAAGCTCTCAAAGTTCGAGATAAAAAAAAAAAAACCATCGACCAGGTAGCCAACGGTAAACGATACAAGTATCGTACGGGCGAAAACGAGCGTTACCGTGCTCGTTTTCGAGTTATTGACGAAAAACGGCCTGGAGCGATCGGTCCGGCGGTCGACGCGCGAAAGTTTCTAAGTCCGCTCTGCTCCGAATCATCGCTCCGGCGTCAAAAATCGTCGTAGGACAAAAAATGGACACGCTATCTTGCAGGAAAAAATCCGGGGAACACGATGGCGTCGTCAAAAGTGCAGGTCGTCGAGCTCGTTTTCGAGAGAAAAAAAAAAAAATTCTCAAAATTCGACAAAAAAATAAAACGATTGTTGGACCGTGTAGAGAATGTAAAACTGCATAAGAATCGTATAGACGAAAATTGGCGTTCACGTGCTCGTTTTTGTGGAAAAAATTAAAAAAGCTCTCAAAGTTCGAGATAAAAAAAAAAAAACCATCGACCAGGTAGCCAACGGTAAACGATACAAGTATCGTACGGGCGAAAACGAGCGTTACCGTGCTCGTTTTCGAGTTATTGACGAAAAACGGCCTGGAGCGATCGGTACGGCGGTCGACGCGCGAAAGTTTCTAAGTCCGCTCTGCTCCGAATCATCGCTCCGGCGTCAAAAATCGTCGTAGGACAAAAAATGGACACGCTATCTTGCATGAAAAAATCCGGGGAACACGATGGCGTCGTCAAAAGTGCAGGTCGTCGAGCTCGTTTTCGAGAGAAAAAAAAAGAAATTCTCAAAATTCGACAAAAAAATAAAACGATTATTGGATCGTGTAGAGAATGTGAAACTGCATAAGAATCGTATAGACGAAAATTGGCGTTCACGTGCTCGTTTTTGTGGAAAAAATTAAAAAAGCTCTCAAAGCTCGAGATAAAAAAAAAAAAAACCATCGACCAGGTAGCCAACGGTAGACGGTACAAGTATCGTATGGGCGAAAACGAGCATTACCGTGCTCGTTTTCGAGTTATTGACGAAAAACGGCCTGGAGCGATCGGTCCGGCGGTCGACGCGCGAAAGTTTCTAAGTCCGCTCTGCTCCGAATCATCGCTCCGGCGTCAAAAATCGTCGTAGGACAAAAACTCGACACGCTATCTTGCATGAAAAAATCCGGGGAACACGATGGCGTCGTCAAAAGTGCAGGTCGTCGAGCTCGTTTTCGAGAGAAAAAAAAAAAAATTCTCAAAATTCGACAAAAAAATAAAACGATTATTGGATCGTGTAGAGAATGTAAAACTGCATAAGAATCGCATAGACGAAAATTGGCGTTCACGTGCTCGTTTTTGTGGAAAAAATTAAAAAAGCTCTCAAAGTTCGAGATAAAAAAAGAAAAAACCATCCACCAGGTAGCCAACGGTAAACGATACAAGTATCGTACGGGCGAAAACGAGCGTTACCGTGCTCGTTTTCGAGTTATTGACGAAAAACGGCCTGGAGCGATCGGTCCGGCGGTCGACGCGCGAAAGTTTCTAAGTCCGCTCTGCTCCGAATCATCGCTCCGGCGTCAAAAATCGTCGTAGGACAAGAAATCGACACGCTACTTTGCAGGAAAAAATCCGGGGAACACGATGGCGTCGTCAAAAGTGCAGGTCGTCGAGCTCGTTTTCGAGAAAAAAAAAAAAAAATTCTCAAAATTCGACAAACAAATAAAACGATTGTTGGACCGTGTAGAGAATGTACAACTGCATAAGAATCGTATAGACGAAAATTGGCGTTCACGTGCTCGTTTTTGTGGAAAAAATTAAAAAAGCTCTCAAAGTTCGAGATAAAAAAAAAAAAACCATCGACCAGGTAGCCAACGGTAAACGATACAAGTATCGTACGGGCGAAAACGAGCGTTACCGTGCTCGTTTTCGAGTTATTGACGAAAAACGGCCTGGAGCGATCGGTCCGGCGGTCGACGCGCGAAAGTTTCTAAGTCCGCTCTGCTCCGAATCATCGCTCCGGCGTCAAAAATCGTCGTAGGACGAAAAATCGACACGCTACCTTGCAGGAAAAAATCCGGGGAACACGATGGTGTCGTCAAAAGTGCAGGTCGTCGAGCTCGTTTTCGAGAAAAAAAAAAAAAAATTCTCAAAATTCGACGAACAAATAAAACGATTGTTGGACCGTGTAGAGAATGTAAAACTGCATAAGAATCGTATAGACGAAAATTGGGGTTCACGTGCTCGTTTTTGTGGAAAAAATTAAAAAAGCTCTCAAAGTTCGAGATAAAAAAAAAAAAACCATCGACCAGGTAGCCAACGGTAAACGATACAAGTATCGTACGGGCGAAAACGAGCGTTACCGTGCTCGTTTTCGAGTTATTGACGAAAAACGGCCTGGAGCGATCGGTCCGGCGGTCGACGCGCGAAAGTTTCTAAGTCCGCTCTGCTCCGAATCATCGCTCCGGCGTCAAAAATCGTCGTAGGACAAAAAATGGACACGCTATCTTGCAGGAAAAAATCCGGGGAACACGATGGCGTCGTCAAAAGTGCAGGTCGTCGAGCTCGTTTTCGAGAGAAAAAAAAAAAAATTCTCAAAATTCGACAAAAAAATAAAACGATTATTGGATCGTGTAGAGAATGTAAAACTGCATAAGAATCGTATAGACGAAAATTGGCGTTCACGTGCTCGTTTTTGTGGAAAAAATTAAAAAAGCTCTCAAAGTTCGAGATAAAAAAAAAAAAACCATCGACCAGGTAGCCAACGGTAAACGATACAAGTATCGTACGGGCGAAAACGAGCGTTACCGTGCTCGTTTTCGAGTTATTGACGAAAAACGGCCTGGAGCGATCGGTACGGCGGTCGACGCGCGAAAGTTTCCAAGTCCGCTCTGCTCCGAATCATCGCTCCGGCGTCAAAAATCGTCGTAGGACAAAAAATGGACACGCTATCTTGCATGAAAAAATCCGGGGAACACGATGGCGTCGTCAAAAGTGCAGGTCGTCGAGCTCGTTTTCGAGAGAAAAAAAAAGAAATTCTCAAAATTCGACAAAAAAATAAAACGATTATTGGACCGTGTAGAGAATGTAAAACTGCATAAGAATCGTATAGACGAAAATTGGCGTTCACGTGCTCGTTTTTGTGGAAAAAATTAAAAAAGCTCTCAAAGTTCGAGATAAAAAAAAAAAAACCATCGACCAGGTAGCCAACGGTAAACGATACAAGTATCGTACGGGCGAAAACGAGCGTTACCGTGCTCGTTTTCGAGTTATTGACGAAAAACGGCCTGGAGCGATCGGTCCGGCGGTCGACGCGCGAAAGTTTCTAAGTCCGCTCTGCTCCGAATCATCGCTCCGGCGTCAAAAATCGTCGTAGGACAAAAAATGGACACGCTATCTTGCAGGAAAAAATCCGGGGAACACGATGGCGTCGTCAAAAGTGCAGGTCGTCGAGCTCGTTTTCGAGAGAAAAAAAAAAAAATTCTCAAAATTCGACAAAAAAATAAAACGATTGTTGGACCGTGTAGAGAATGTAAAACTGCATAAGAATCGTATAGACGAAAATTGGCGTTCACGTGCTCGTTTTTGTGGAAAAAATTAAAAAAGCTCTCAAAGTTCGAGATAAAAAAAAAAAAACCATCGACCAGGTAGCCAACGGTAAACGATACAAGTATCGTACGGGCGAAAACGAGCGTTACCGTGCTCGTTTTCGAGTTATTGACGAAAAACGGCCTGGAGCGATCGGTACGGCGGTCGACGCGCGAAAGTTTCTAAGTCCGCTCTGCTCCGAATCATCGCTCCGGCGTCAAAAATCGTCGTAGGACAAAAAATGGACACGCTATCTTGCATGAAAAAATCCGGGGAACACGATGGCGTCGTCAAAAGTGCAGGTCGTCGAGCTCGTTTTCGAGAGAAAAAAAAAGAAATTCTCAAAATTCGACAAAAAAATAAAACGATTATTGGATCGTGTAGAGAATGTGAAACTGCATAAGAATCGTATAGACGAAAATTGGCGTTCACGTGCTCGTTTTTGTGGAAAAAATTAAAAAAGCTCTCAAAGCTCGAGATAAAAAAAAAAAAAACCATCGACCAGGTAGCCAACGGTAGACGGTACAAGTATCGTATGGGCGAAAACGAGCATTACCGTGCTCGTTTTCGAGTTATTGACGAAAAACGGCCTGGAGCGATCGGTCCGGCGGTCGACGCGCGAAAGTTTCTAAGTCCGCTCTGCTCCGAATCATCGCTCCGGCGTCAAAAATCGTCGTAGGACAAAAACTCGACACGCTATCTTGCATGAAAAAATCCGGGGAACACGATGGCGTCGTCAAAAGTGCAGGTCGTCGAGCTCGTTTTCGAGAGAAAAAAAAAAAAATTCTCAAAATTCGACAAAAAAATAAAACGATTATTGGATCGTGTAGAGAATGTAAAACTGCATAAGAATCGCATAGACGAAAATTGGCGTTCACGTGCTCGTTTTTGTGGAAAAAATTAAAAAAGCTCTCAAAGTTCGAGATAAAAAAAGAAAAAACCATCCACCAGGTAGCCAACGGTAAACGATACAAGTATCGTACGGGCGAAAACGAGCGTTACCGTGCTCGTTTTCGAGTTATTGACGAAAAACGGCCTGGAGCGATCGGTCCGGCGGTCGACGCGCGAAAGTTTCTAAGTCCGCTCTGCTCCGAATCATCGCTCCGGCGTCAAAAATCGTCGTAGGACAAGAAATCGACACGCTACTTTGCAGGAAAAAATCCGGGGAACACGATGGCGTCGTCAAAAGTGCAGGTCGTCGAGCTCGTTTTCGAGAAAAAAAAAAAAAAATTCTCAAAATTCGACAAACAAATAAAACGATTGTTGGACCGTGTAGAGAATGTACAACTGCATAAGAATCGTATAGACGAAAATTGGCGTTCACGTGCTCGTTTTTGTGGAAAAAATTAAAAAAGCTCTCAAAGTTCGAGATAAAAAAAAAAAAACCATCGACCAGGTAGCCAACGGTAAACGATACAAGTATCGTACGGGCGAAAACGAGCGTTACCGTGCTCGTTTTCGAGTTATTGACGAAAAACGGCCTGGAGCGATCGGTCCGGCGGTCGACGCGCGAAAGTTTCTAAGTCCGCTCTGCTCCGAATCATCGCTCCGGCGTCAAAAATCGTCGTAGGACGAAAAATCGACACGCTACCTTGCAGGAAAAAATCCGGGGAACACGATGGCGTCGTCAAAAGTGCAGGTCGTCGAGCTCGTTTTCGAGAAAAAAAAAAAAAAATTCTCAAAATTCGACCAACAAATAAAACGATTGTTGGACCGTGTAGAGAATGTAAAACTGCATAAGAATCGTATAGACGAAAATTGGCGTTCACGTGCTCGTTTTTGTGGAAAAAATTAAAAAAGCTCTCAAAGTTCGAGATAAAAAAAAAAAAACCATCGACCAGGTAGCCAACGGTAAACGATACAAGTATCGTACGGGCGAAAACGAGCGTTACCGTGCTCGTTTTCGAGTTATTGACGAAAAACGGCCTGGAGCGATCGGTCCGGCGGTCGACGCGCGAAAGTTTCTAAGTCCGCTCTGCTCCGAATCATCGCTCCGGCGTCAAAAATCGTCGTAGGACAAAAAATGGACACGCTATCTTGCAGGAAAAAATCCGGGGAACACGATGGCGTCGTCAAAAGTGCAGGTCGTCGAGCTCGTTTTCGAGAGAAAAAAAAAAAAATTCTCAAAATTCGACAAAAAAATAAAACGATTATTGGATCGTGTAGAGAATGTAAAACTGCATAAGAATCGTATAGACGAAAATTGGCGTTCACGTGCTCGTTTTTGTGGAAAAAATTAAAAAAGCTCTCAAAGTTCGAGATAAAAAAAAAAAAACCATCGACCAGGTAGCCAACGGTAAACGATACAAGTATCGTACGGGCGAAAACGAGCGTTACCGTGCTCGTTTTCGAGTTATTGACGAAAAACGGCCTGGAGCGATCGGTACGGCGGTCGACGCGCGAAAGTTTCTAAGTCCGCTCTGCTCCGAATCATCGCTCCGGCGTCAAAAATCGTCGTAGGACGAAAAATCGACACGCTACCTTGCAGGAAAAAATCCGGGGAACACGATGGCGTCGTCAAAAGTGCAGGTCGTCGAGCTCGTTTTCGAGAAAAAAAAAAAAAAATTCTCAAAATTCGACGAACAAATAAAACGATTGTTGGACCGTGTAGAGAATGTAAAACTGCATAAGAATCGTATAGACGAAAATTGGCGTTCACGTGCTCGTTTTTGTGGAAAAAATTAAAAAAGCTCTCAAAGTTCGAGATAAAAAAAAAAAAACCATCGACCAGGTAGCCAACGGTAAACGATACAAGTATCGTACGGGCGAAAACGAGCGTTACCGTGCTCGTTTTCGAGTTATTGACGAAAAACGGCCTGGAGCGATCGGTCCGGCGGTCGACGCGCGAAAGTTTCTAAGTCCGCTCTGCTCCGAATCATCGCTCCGGCGTCAAAAATCGTCGTAGGACAAAAAATGGACACGCTATCTTGCAGGAAAAAATCCGGGGAACACGATGGCGTCGTCAAAAGTGCAGGTCGTCGAGCTCGTTTTCGAGAGAAAAAAAAAAAAATTCTCAAAATTCGACAAAAAAATAAAACGATTGTTGGACCGTGTAGAGAATGTAAAACTGCATAAGAATCGTATAGACGAAAATTGGCGTTCACGTGCTCGTTTTTGTGGAAAAAATTAAAAAAGCTCTCAAAGTTCGAGATAAAAAAAAAAAAACCATCGACCAGGTAGCCAACGGTAAACGATACAAGTATCGTACGGGCGAAAACGAGCGTTACCGTGCTCGTTTTCGAGTTATTGACGAAAAACGGCCTGGAGCGATCGGTACGGCGGTCGACGCGCGAAAGTTTCTAAGTCCGCTCTGCTCCGAATCATCGCTCCGGCGTCAAAAATCGTCGTAGGACAAAAAATGGACACGCTATCTTGCATGAAAAAATCCGGGGAACACGATGGCGTCGTCAAAAGTGCAGGTCGTCGAGCTCGTTTTCGAGAGAAAAAAAAAGAAATTCTCAAAATTCGACAAAAAAATAAAACGATTATTGGATCGTGTAGAGAATGTGAAACTGCATAAGAATCGTATAGACGAAAATTGGCGTTCACGTGCTCGTTTTTGTGGAAAAAATTAAAAAAGCTCTCAAAGCTCGAGATAAAAAAAAAAAAAACCATCGACCAGGTAGCCAACGGTAGACGGTACAAGTATCGTATGGGCGAAAACGAGCATTACCGTGCTCGTTTTCGAGTTATTGACGAAAAACGGCCTGGAGCGATCGGTCCGGCGGTCGACGCGCGAAAGTTTCTAAGTCCGCTCTGCTCCGAATCATCGCTCCGGCGTCAAAAATCGTCGTAGGACAAAAACTCGACACGCTATCTTGCATGAAAAAATCCGGGGAACACGATGGCGTCGTCAAAAGTGCAGGTCGTCGAGCTCGTTTTCGAGAGAAAAAAAAAAAAATTCTCAAAATTCGACAAAAAAATAAAACGATTATTGGATCGTGTAGAGAATGTAAAACTGCATAAGAATCGCATAGACGAAAATTGGCGTTCACGTGCTCGTTTTTGTGGAAAAAATTAAAAAAGCTCTCAAAGTTCGAGATAAAAAAAGAAAAAACCATCCACCAGGTAGCCAACGGTAAACGATACAAGTATCGTACGGGCGAAAACGAGCGTTACCGTGCTCGTTTTCGAGTTATTGACGAAAAACGGCCTGGAGCGATCGGTCCGGCGGTCGACGCGCGAAAGTTTCTAAGTCCGCTCTGCTCCGAATCATCGCTCCGGCGTCAAAAATCGTCGTAGGACAAAAAATGGACACGCTATCTTGCAGGAAAAAATCCGGGGAACACGATGGCGTCGTCAAAAGTGCAGGTCGTCGAGCTCGTTTTCGAGAGAAAAAAAAAAAAATTCTCAAAATTCGACAAACAAATAAAACGATTGTTGGACCGTGTAGAGAATGTACAACTGCATAAGAATCGTATAGACGAAAATTGGCGTTCACGTGCTCGTTTTTGTGGAAAAAATTAAAAAAGCTCTCAAAGTTCGAGATAAAAAAAAAAAAACCATCGACCAGGTAGCCAACGGTAAACGATACAAGTATCGTACGGGCGAAAACGAGCGTTACCGTGCTCGTTTTCGAGTTATTGACGAAAAACAGCCTTTGAGCGATCGGTCCGGCGGTCGACGCGCGAAAGTTTCTAAGTCCGCTCTGCTCCGAATCATCGCTCCGGCGTCAAAAATCGTCGTAGGACAAAAAATCGACACGCTATCTTGCAGGAAAAAATCCGGGGAACACGATGGCGTCGTCAAAAGTGCAGGTCGTCGAGCTCGTTTTCGAGAAAAAAAAAAAAAAATTCTCAAAATTCGACAAAAAAATAAAACGATTGTTGGACCGTGTAGAGAATGTAAAACTGCATAAGAATCGTATAGACGAAAATTGGCGTTCACGTGCTCGTTTTTGTGGAAAAAATTAAAAAAGCTCTCAAAGTTCGAGATAAAAAAAAAAAAACCATCGACCAGGTAGCCAACGGTAAACGATACAAGTATCGTACGAGCGAAAACGAGCGTTACCGTGCTCGTTTTCGAGTTATTGACGAAAAACGGCCTGGAGCGATCGGTACGGCGGTCGACGCGCGAAAGTTTCTAAGTCCGCTCTGCTCCGAATCATCGCTCCGGCGTCAAAAATCGTCGTAGGACAAAAAATGGACACGCTATCTTGCATGAAAAAATCCGGGGAACACGATGGCGTCGTCAAAAGTGCAGGTCGTCGAGCTCGTTTTCGAGAGAAAAAAAAAGAAATTCTCAAAATTCGACAAAAAAATAAAACGATTATTGGATCGTGTAGAGAATGTGAAACTGCATAAGAATCGTATAGACGAAAATTGGCGTTCACGTGCTCGTTTTTGTAGAAAAAATTAAAAAAGCTCTCAAAGCTCGAGATAAAAAAAAAAAAAACCATCGACCAGGTAGCCAACGGTAGACGGTACAAGTATCGTACGGGCGAAAACGAGCGTTACCGTGCTCGTTTTCGAGTTATTGACGAAAAACGGCCTGGAGCGATCGGTCCGGCGGTCGACGCGCGAAAGTTTCTAAGTCCGCTCTGCTCCGAATCATCGCTCCGGCGTCAAAAATCGTCGTAGGACGAAAAATCGACACGCTACCTTGCAGGAAAAAATCCGGGGAACACGATGGCGTCGTCAAAAGTGCAGGTCGTCGAGCTCGTTTTCGAGAAAAAAAAAAAAAAATTCTCAAAATTCGACGAACAAATAAAACGATTGTTGGACCGTGTAGAGAATGTAAAACTGCATAAGAATCGTATAGACGAAAATTGGCGTTCACGTGCTCGTTTTTGTGGAAAAAATTAAAAAAGCTCTCAAAGTTCGAGATAAAAAAAAAAAAACCATCGACCAGGTAGCCAACGGTAAACGATACAAGTATCGTACGGGCGAAAACGAGCGTTACCGTGCTCGTTTTCGAGTTATTGACGAAAAACGGCCTGGAGCGATCGGTCCGGCGGTCGACGCGCGAAAGTTTCTAAGTCCGCTCTGCTCCGAATCATCGCTCCGGCGTCAAAAATCGTCGTAGGACAAAAAATGGACACGCTATCTTGCAGGAAAAAATCCGGGGAACACGATGGCGTCGTCAAAAGTGCAGGTCGTCGAGCTCGTTTTCGAGAGAAAAAAAAAAAAATTCTCAAAATTCGACAAAAAAATAAAACGATTGTTGGACCGTGTAGAGAATGTAAAACTGCATAAGAATCGTATAGACGAAAATTGGCGTTCACGTGCTCGTTTTTGTGGAAAAAATTAAAAAAGCTCTCAAAGTTCGAGATAAAAAAAAAAAAACCATCGACCAGGTAGCCAACGGTAAACGATACAAGTATCGTACGGGCGAAAACGAGCGTTACCGTGCTCGTTTTCGAGTTATTGACGAAAAACGGCCTGGAGCGATCGGTACGGCGGTCGACGCGCGAAAGTTTCTAAGTCCGCTCTGCTCCGAATCATCGCTCCGGCGTCAAAAATCGTCGTAGGACAAAAAATGGACACGCTATCTTGCATGAAAAAATCCGGGGAACACGATGGCGTCGTCAAAAGTGCAGGTCGTCGAGCTCGTTTTCGAGAGAAAAAAAAAGAAATTCTCAAAATTCGACAAAAAAATAAAACGATTATTGGATCGTGTAGAGAATGTGAAACTGCATAAGAATCGTATAGACGAAAATTGGCGTTCACGTGCTCGTTTTTGTGGAAAAAATTAAAAAAGCTCTCAAAGCTCGAGATAAAAAAAAAAAAAACCATCGACCAGGTAGCCAACGGTAGACGGTACAAGTATCGTATGGGCGAAAACGAGCATTACCGTGCTCGTTTTCGAGTTATTGACGAAAAACGGCCTGGAGCGATCGGTCCGGCGGTCGACGCGCGAAAGTTTCTAAGTCCGCTCTGCTCCGAATCATCGCTCCGGCGTCAAAAATCGTCGTAGGACAAAAACTCGACACGCTATCTTGCATGAAAAAATCCGGGGAACACGATGGCGTCGTCAAAAGTGCAGGTCGTCGAGCTCGTTTTCGAGAGAAAAAAAAAAAAATTCTCAAAATTCGACAAAAAAATAAAACGATTATTGGATCGTGTAGAGAATGTAAAACTGCATAAGAATCGCATAGACGAAAATTGGCGTTCACGTGCTCGTTTTTGTGGAAAAAATTAAAAAAGCTCTCAAAGTTCGAGATAAAAAAAGAAAAAACCATCCACCAGGTAGCCAACGGTAAACGATACAAGTATCGTACGGGCGAAAACGAGCGTTACCGTGCTCGTTTTCGAGTTATTGACGAAAAACGGCCTGGAGCGATCGGTCCGGCGGTCGACGCGCGAAAGTTTCTAAGTCCGCTCTGCTCCGAATCATCGCTCCGGCGTCAAAAATCGTCGTAGGACAAAAAATCGACACGCTACTTTGCAGGAAAAAATCCGGGGAACACGATGGCGTCGTCAAAAGTGCAGGTCGTCGAGCTCGTTTTCGAGAAAAAAAAAAAAAAATTCTCAAAATTCGACAAACAAATAAAACGATTGTTGGACCGTGTAGAGAATGTACAACTGCATAAGAATCGTATAGACGAAAATTGGCGTTCACGTGCTCGTTTTTGTGGAAAAAATTAAAAAAGCTCTCAAAGTTCGAGATAAAAAAAAAAAAACCATCGACCAGGTAGCCAACGGTAAACGATACAAGTATCGTACGGGCGAAAACGAGCGTTACCGTGCTCGTTTTCGAGTTATTGACGAAAAACGGCCTGGAGCGATCGGTCCGGCGGTCGACGCGCGAAAGTTTCTAAGTCCGCTCTGCTCCGAATCATCGCTCCGGCGTCAAAAATCGTCGTAGGACGAAAAATCGACACGCTACCTTGCAGGAAAAAATCCGGGGAACACGATGGCGTCGTCAAAAGTGCAGGTCGTCGAGCTCGTTTTCGAGAAAAAAAAAAAAAAATTCTCAAAATTCGACGAACAAATAAAACGATTGTTGGACCGTGTAGAGAATGTAAAACTGCATAAGAATCGTATAGACGAAAATTGGCGTTCACGTGCTCGTTTTTGTGGAAAAAATTAAAAAAGCTCTCAAAGTTCGAGATAAAAAAAAAAAAACCATCGACCAGGTAGCCAACGGTAAACGATACAAGTATCGTACGGGCGAAAACGAGCGTTACCGTGCTCGTTTTCGAGTTATTGACGAAAAACGGCCTGGAGCGATCGGTCCGGCGGTCGACGCGCGAAAGTTTCTAAGTCCGCTCTGCTCCGAATCATCGCTCCGGCGTCAAAAATCGTCGTAGGACAAAAAATGGACACGCTATCTTGCAGGAAAAAATCCGGGGAACACGATGGCGTCGTCAAAAGTGCAGGTCGTCGAGCTCGTTTTCGAGAGAAAAAAAAAAAAATTCTCAAAATTCGACAAAAAAATAAAACGATTATTGGATCGTGTAGAGAATGTAAAACTGCATAAGAATCGTATAGACGAAAATTGGCGTTCACGTGCTCGTTTTTGTGGAAAAAATTAAAAAAGCTCTCAAAGTTCGAGATAAAAAAAAAAAAACCATCGACCAGGTAGCCAACGGTAAACGATACAAGTATCGTACGGGCGAAAACGAGCGTTACCGTGCTCGTTTTCGAGTTATTGACGAAAAACGGCCTGGAGCGATCGGTACGGCGGTCGACGCGCGAAAGTTTCTAAGTCCGCTCTGCTCCGAATCATCGCTCCGGCGTCAAAAATCGTCGTAGGACAAAAAATGGACACGCTATCTTGCATGAAAAAATCCGGGGAACACGATGGCGTCGTCAAAAGTGCAGGTCGTCGAGCTCGTTTTCGAGAGAAAAAAAAAGAAATTCTCAAAATTCGACAAAAAAATAAAACGATTATTGGATCGTGTAGAGAATGTGAAACTGCATAAGAATCGTATAGACGAAAATTGGCGTTCACGTGCTCGTTTTTGTAGAAAAAATTAAAAAAGCTCTCAAAGCTCGAGATAAAAAAAAAAAAAACCATCGACCAGGTAGCCAACGGTAGACGGTACAAGTATCGTACGGGCGAAAACGAGCGTTACCGTGCTCGTTTTCGAGTTATTGACGAAAAACGGCCTGGAGCGATCGGTCCGGCGGTCGACGCGCGAAAGTTTCTAAGTCCGCTCTGCTCCGAATCATCGCTCCGGCGTCAAAAATCGTCGTAGGACAAAAAATCGACACGCTACTTTGCAGGAAAAAATCCGGGGAACACGATGGCGTCGTCAAAAGTGCAGGTCGTCGAGCTCGTTTTCGAGAAAAAAAAAAAAAAATTCTCAAAATTCGACAAACAAATAAAACGATTGTTGGACCGTGTAGAGAATGTACAACTGCATAAGAATCGTATAGACGAAAATTGGCGTTCACGTGCTCGTTTTTGTGGAAAAAATTAAAAAAGCTCTCAAAGTTCGAGATAAAAAAAAAAAAACCATCGACCAGGTAGCCAACGGTAAACGATACAAGTATCGTACGGGCGAAAACGAGCGTTACCGTGCTCGTTTTCGAGTTATTGACGAAAAACGGCCTGGAGCGATCGGTCCGGCGGTCGACGCGCGAAAGTTTCTAAGTCCGCTCTGCTCCGAATCATCGCTCCGGCGTCAAAAATCGTCGTAGGACGAAAAATCGACACGCTACCTTGCAGGAAAAAATCCGGGGAACACGATGGTGTCGTCAAAAGTGCAGGTCGTCGAGCTCGTTTTCGAGAAAAAAAAAAAAAAATTCTCAAAATTCGACGAACAAATAAAACGATTGTTGGACCGTGTAGAGAATGTAAAACTGCATAAGAATCGTATAGACGAAAATTGGCGTTCACGTGCTCGTTTTTGTGGAAAAAATTAAAAAAGCTCTCAAAGTTCGAGATAAAAAAAAAAAAACCATCGACCAGGTAGCCAACGGTAAACGATACAAGTATCGTACGGGCGAAAACGAGCGTTACCGTGCTCGTTTTCGAGTTATTGACGAAAAACGGCCTGGAGCGATCGGTCCGGCGGTCGACGCGCGAAAGTTTCTAAGTCCGCTCTGCTCCGAATCATCGCTCCGGCGTCAAAAATCGTCGTAGGACAAAAAATGGACACGCTATCTTGCAGGAAAAAATCCGGGGAACACGATGGCGTCGTCAAAAGTGCAGGTCGTCGAGCTCGTTTTCGAGAGAAAAAAAAAAAAATTCTCAAAATTCGACAAAAAAATAAAACGATTATTGGATCGTGTAGAGAATGTAAAACTGCATAAGAATCGTATAGACGAAAATTGGCGTTCACGTGCTCGTTTTTGTGGAAAAAATTAAAAAAGCTCTCAAAGTTCGAGATAAAAAAAAAAAAACCATCGACCAGGTAGCCAACGGTAAACGATACAAGTATCGTACGGGCGAAAACGAGCGTTACCGTGCTCGTTTTCGAGTTATTGACGAAAAACGGCCTGGAGCGATCGGTACGGCGGTCGACGCGCGAAAGTTTCTAAGTCCGCTCTGCTCCGAATCATCGCTCCGGCGTCAAAAATCGTCGTAGGACAAAAAATGGACACGCTATCTTGCATGAAAAAATCCGGGGAACACGATGGCGTCGTCAAAAGTGCAGGTCGTCGAGCTCGTTTTCGAGAGAAAAAAAAAGAAATTCTCAAAATTCGACAAAAAAATAAAACGATTATTGGACCGTGTAGAGAATGTAAAACTGCATAAGAATCGTATAGACGAAAATTGGCGTTCACGTGCTCGTTTTTGTGGAAAAAATTAAAAAAGCTCTCAAAGTTCGAGATAAAAAAAAAAAAACCATCGACCAGGTAGCCAACGGTAAACGATACAAGTATCGTACGGGCGAAAACGAGCGTTACCGTGCTCGTTTTCGAGTTATTGACGAAAAACGGCCTGGAGCGATCGGTCCGGCGGTCGACGCGCGAAAGTTTCTAAGTCCGCTCTGCTCCGAATCATCGCTCCGGCGTCAAAAATCGTCGTAGGACAAAAAATGGACACGCTATCTTGCAGGAAAAAATCCGGGGAACACGATGGCGTCGTCAAAAGTGCAGGTCGTCGAGCTCGTTTTCGAGAGAAAAAAAAAAAAATTCTCAAAATTCGACAAAAAAATAAAACGATTGTTGGACCGTGTAGAGAATGTAAAACTGCATAAGAATCGTATAGACGAAAATTGGCGTTCACGTGCTCGTTTTTGTGGAAAAAATTAAAAAAGCTCTCAAAGTTCGAGATAAAAAAAAAAAAACCATCGACCAGGTAGCCAACGGTAAACGATACAAGTATCGTACGGGCGAAAACGAGCGTTACCGTGCTCGTTTTCGAGTTATTGACGAAAAACGGCCTGGAGCGATCGGTACGGCGGTCGACGCGCGAAAGTTTCTAAGTCCGCTCTGCTCCGAATCATCGCTCCGGCGTCAAAAATCGTCGTAGGACAAAAAATGGACACGCTATCTTGCATGAAAAAATCCGGGGAACACGATGGCGTCGTCAAAAGTGCAGGTCGTCGAGCTCGTTTTCGAGAGAAAAAAAAAGAAATTCTCAAAATTCGACAAAAAAATAAAACGATTATTGGATCGTGTAGAGAATGTGAAACTGCATAAGAATCGTATAGACGAAAATTGGCGTTCACGTGCTCGTTTTTGTGGAAAAAATTAAAAAAGCTCTCAAAGCTCGAGATAAAAAAAAAAAAAACCATCGACCAGGTAGCCAACGGTAGACGGTACAAGTATCGTATGGGCGAAAACGAGCATTACCGTGCTCGTTTTCGAGTTATTGACGAAAAACGGCCTGGAGCGATCGGTCCGGCGGTCGACGCGCGAAAGTTTCTAAGTCCGCTCTGCTCCGAATCATCGCTCCGGCGTCAAAAATCGTCGTAGGACAAAAACTCGACACGCTATCTTGCATGAAAAAATCCGGGGAACACGATGGCGTCGTCAAAAGTGCAGGTCGTCGAGCTCGTTTTCGAGAGAAAAAAAAAAAAATTCTCAAAATTCGACAAAAAAATAAAACGATTATTGGATCGTGTAGAGAATGTAAAACTGCATAAGAATCGCATAGACGAAAATTGGCGTTCACGTGCTCGTTTTTGTGGAAAAAATTAAAAAAGCTCTCAAAGTTCGAGATAAAAAAAGAAAAAACCATCCACCAGGTAGCCAACGGTAAACGATACAAGTATCGTACGGGCGAAAACGAGCGTTACCGTGCTCGTTTTCGAGTTATTGACGAAAAACGGCCTGGAGCGATCGGTCCGGCGGTCGACGCGCGAAAGTTTCTAAGTCCGCTCTGCTCCGAATCATCGCTCCGGCGTCAAAAATCGTCGTAGGACAAGAAATCGACACGCTACTTTGCAGGAAAAAATCCGGGGAACACGATGGCGTCGTCAAAAGTGCAGGTCGTCGAGCTCGTTTTCGAGAAAAAAAAAAAAAAATTCTCAAAATTCGACAAACAAATAAAACGATTGTTGGACCGTGTAGAGAATGTACAACTGCATAAGAATCGTATAGACGAAAATTGGCGTTCACGTGCTCGTTTTTGTGGAAAAAATTAAAAAAGCTCTCAAAGTTCGAGATAAAAAAAAAAAAACCATCGACCAGGTAGCCAACGGTAAACGATACAAGTATCGTACGGGCGAAAACGAGCGTTACCGTGCTCGTTTTCGAGTTATTGACGAAAAACGGCCTGGAGCGATCGGTCCGGCGGTCGACGCGCGAAAGTTTCTAAGTCCGCTCTGCTCCGAATCATCGCTCCGGCGTCAAAAATCGTCGTAGGACGAAAAATCGACACGCTACCTTGCAGGAAAAAATCCGGGGAACACGATGGCGTCGTCAAAAGTGCAGGTCGTCGAGCTCGTTTTCGAGAAAAAAAAAAAAAAATTCTCAAAATTCGACGAACAAATAAAACGATTGTTGGACCGTGTAGAGAATGTAAAACTGCATAAGAATCGTATAGACGAAAATTGGCGTTCACGTGCTCGTTTTTGTGGAAAAAATTAAAAAAGCTCTCAAAGTTCGAGATAAAAAAAAAAAAACCATCGACCAGGTAGCCAACGGTAAACGATACAAGTATCGTACGGGCGAAAACGAGCGTTACCGTGCTCGTTTTCGAGTTATTGACGAAAAACGGCCTGGAGCGATCGGTCCGGCGGTCGACGCGCGAAAGTTTCTAAGTCCGCTCTGCTCCGAATCATCGCTCCGGCGTCAAAAATCGTCGTAGGACAAAAAATGGACACGCTATCTTGCAGGAAAAAATCCGGGGAACACGATGGCGTCGTCAAAAGTGCAGGTCGTCGAGCTCGTTTTCGAGAGAAAAAAAAAAAAATTCTCAAAATTCGACAAAAAAATAAAACGATTGTTGGACCGTGTAGAGAATGTAAAACTGCATAAGAATCGTATAGACGAAAATTGGCGTTCACGTGCTCGTTTTTGTGGAAAAAATTAAAAAAGCTCTCAAAGTTCGAGATAAAAAAAAAAAAACCATCGACCAGGTAGCCAACGGTAAACGATACAAGTATCGTACGGGCGAAAACGAGCGTTACCGTGCTCGTTTTCGAGTTATTGACGAAAAACGGCCTGGAGCGATCGGTACGGCGGTCGACGCGCGAAAGTTTCTAAGTCCGCTCTGCTCCGAATCATCGCTCCGGCGTCAAAAATCGTCGTAGGACAAGAAATCGACACGCTACTTTGCAGGAAAAAATCCGGGGAACACGATGGCGTCGTCAAAAGTGCAGGTCGTCGAGCTCGTTTTCGAGAAAAAAAAAAAAAAATTCTCAAAATTCGACAAACAAATAAAACGATTGTTGGACCGTGTAGAGAATGTACAACTGCATAAGAATCGTATAGACGAAAATTGGCGTTCACGTGCTCGTTTTTGTGGAAAAAATTAAAAAAGCTTTCAAAGTTCGAGATAAAAAAAAAAAAACCATCGACCAGGTAGCCAACGGTAAACGATACAAGTATCGTACGGGCGAAAACGAGCGTTACCGTGCTCGTTTTCGAGTTATTGACGAAAAACGGCCTGGAGCGATCGGTCCGGCGGTCGACGCGCGAAAGTTTCTAAGTCCGCTCTGCTCCGAATCATCGCTCCGGCGTCAAAAATCGTCGTAGGACGAAAAATCGACACGCTACCTTGCAGGAAAAAATCCGGGGAACACGATGGCGTCGTCAAAAGTGCAGGTCGTCGAGCTCGTTTTCGAGAAAAAAAAAAAAAAATTCTCAAAATTCGACGAACAAATAAAACGATTGTTGGACCGTGTAGAGAATGTAAAACTGCATAAGAATCGTATAGACGAAAATTGGCGTTCACGTGCTCGTTTTTGTGGAAAAAATTAAAAAAGCTCTCAAAGTTCGAGATAAAAAAAAAAAAACCATCGACCAGGTAGCCAACGGTAAACGATACAAGTATCGTACGGGCGAAAACGAGCGTTACCGTGCTCGTTTTCGAGTTATTGACGAAAAACGGCCTGGAGCGATCGGTCCGGCGGTCGACGCGCGAAAGTTTCTAAGTCCGCTCTGCTCCGAATCATCGCTCCGGCGTCAAAAATCGTCGTAGGACAAAAAATGGACACGCTATCTTGCAGGAAAAAATCCGGGGAACACGATGGCGTCGTCAAAAGTGCAGGTCGTCGAGCTCGTTTTCGAGAGAAAAAAAAAAAAATTCTCAAAATTCGACAAAAAAATAAAACGATTGTTGGACCGTGTAGAGAATGTAAAACTGCATAAGAATCGTATAGACGAAAATTGGCGTTCACGTGCTCGTTTTTGTGGAAAAAATTAAAAAAGCTCTCAAAGTTCGAGATAAAAAAAAAAAAACCATCGACCAGGTAGCCAACGGTAAACGATACAAGTATCGTACGGGCGAAAACGAGCGTTACCGTGCTCGTTTTCGAGTTATTGACGAAAAACGGCCTGGAGCGATCGGTACGGCGGTCGACGCGCGAAAGTTTCTAAGTCCGCTCTGCTCCGAATCATCGCTCCGGCGTCAAAAATCGTCGTAGGACAAAAAATGGACACGCTATCTTGCATGAAAAAATCCGGGGAACACGATGGCGTCGTCAAAAGTGCAGGTCGTCGAGCTCGTTTTCGAGAGAAAAAAAAAGAAATTCTCAAAATTCGACAAAAAAATAAAACGATTATTGGATCGTGTAGAGAATGTGAAACTGCATAAGAATCGTATAGACGAAAATTGGCGTTCACGTGCTCGTTTTTGTGGAAAAAATTAAAAAAGCTCTCAAAGCTCGAGATAAAAAAAAAAAAAACCATCGACCAGGTAGCCAACGGTAGACGGTACAAGTATCGTATGGGCGAAAACGAGCATTACCGTGCTCGTTTTCGAGTTATTGACGAAAAACGGCCTGGAGCGATCGGTCCGGCGGTCGACGCGCGAAAGTTTCTAAGTCCGCTCTGCTCCGAATCATCGCTCCGGCGTCAAAAATCGTCGTAGGACAAAAACTCGACACGCTATCTTGCATGAAAAAATCCGGGGAACACGATGGCGTCGTCAAAAGTGCAGGTCGTCGAGCTCGTTTTCGAGAGAAAAAAAAAAAAATTCTCAAAATTCGACAAAAAAATAAAACGATTATTGGATCGTGTAGAGAATGTAAAACTGCATAAGAATCGCATAGACGAAAATTGGCGTTCACGTGCTCGTTTTTGTGGAAAAAATTAAAAAAGCTCTCAAAGTTCGAGATAAAAAAAGAAAAAACCATCCACCAGGTAGCCAACGGTAAACGATACAAGTATCGTACGGGCGAAAACGAGCGTTACCGTGCTCGTTTTCGAGTTATTGACGAAAAACGGCCTGGAGCGATCGGTCCGGCGGTCGACGCGCGAAAGTTTCTAAGTCCGCTCTGCTCCGAATCATCGCTCCGGCGTCAAAAATCGTCGTAGGACAAGAAATCGACACGCTACTTTGCAGGAAAAAATCCGGGGAACACGATGGCGTCGTCAAAAGTGCAGGTCGTCGAGCTCGTTTTCGAGAAAAAAAAAAAAAAATTCTCAAAATTCGACAAACAAATAAAACGATTGTTGGACCGTGTAGAGAATGTACAACTGCATAAGAATCGTATAGACGAAAATTGGCGTTCACGTGCTCGTTTTTGTGGAAAAAATTAAAAAAGCTCTCAAAGTTCGAGATAAAAAAAAAAAAACCATCGACCAGGTAGCCAACGGTAAACGATACAAGTATCGTACGGGCGAAAACGAGCGTTACCGTGCTCGTTTTCGAGTTATTGACGAAAAACGGCCTGGAGCGATCGGTCCGGCGGTCGACGCGCGAAAGTTTCTAAGTCCGCTCTGCTCCGAATCATCGCTCCGGCGTCAAAAATCGTCGTAGGACGAAAAATCGACACGCTACCTTGCAGGAAAAAATCCGGGGAACACGATGGCGTCGTCAAAAGTGCAGGTCGTCGAGCTCGTTTTCGAGAAAAAAAAAAAAAAATTCTCAAAATTCGACGAACAAATAAAACGATTGTTGGACCGTGTAGAGAATGTAAAACTGCATAAGAATCGTATAGACGAAAATTGGCGTTCACGTGCTCGTTTTTGTGGAAAAAATTAAAAAAGCTCTCAAAGTTCGAGATAAAAAAAAAAAAACCATCGACCAGGTAGCCAACGGTAAACGATACAAGTATCGTACGGGCGAAAACGAGCGTTACCGTGCTCGTTTTCGAGTTATTGACGAAAAACGGCCTGGAGCGATCGGTCCGGCGGTCGACGCGCGAAAGTTTCTAAGTCCGCTCTGCTCCGAATCATCGCTCCGGCGTCAAAAATCGTCGTAGGACAAAAAATGGACACGCTATCTTGCAGGAAAAAATCCGGGGAACACGATGGCGTCGTCAAAAGTGCAGGTCGTCGAGCTCGTTTTCGAGAGAAAAAAAAAAAAATTCTCAAAATTCGACAAAAAAATAAAACGATTGTTGGACCGTGTAGAGAATGTAAAACTGCATAAGAATCGTATAGACGAAAATTGGCGTTCACGTGCTCGTTTTTGTGGAAAAAATTAAAAAAGCTCTCAAAGTTCGAGATAAAAAAAAAAAAACCATCGACCAGGTAGCCAACGGTAAACGATACAAGTATCGTACGGGCGAAAACGAGCGTTACCGTGCTCGTTTTCGAGTTATTGACGAAAAACGGCCTGGAGCGATCGGTACGGCGGTCGACGCGCGAAAGTTTCTAAGTCCGCTCTGCTCCGAATCATCGCTCCGGCGTCAAAAATCGTCGTAGGACAAGAAATCGACACGCTACTTTGCAGGAAAAAATCCGGGGAACACGATGGCGTCGTCAAAAGTGCAGGTCGTCGAGCTCGTTTTCGAGAAAAAAAAAAAAAAATTCTCAAAATTCGACAAACAAATAAAACGATTGTTGGACCGTGTAGAGAATGT
Source organism: Colletes latitarsis (assembly GCF_051014445.1). Lineage (NCBI taxonomy): Eukaryota > Metazoa > Arthropoda > Insecta > Hymenoptera > Colletidae > Colletes > Colletes latitarsis. The sequence goes on from NC_135137.1 coordinate 1,169,669, forward strand.
ACAACTGCATAAGAATCGTATAGACGAAAATTGGCGTTCACGTGCTCGTTTTTGTGGAAAAAATTAAAAAAGCTCTCAAAGTTCGAGATAAAAAAAAAAAAACCATCGACCAGGTAGCCAACGGTAAACGATACAAGTATCGTACGGGCGAAAACGAGCGTTACCGTGCTCGTTTTCGAGTTATTGACGAAAAACGGCCTGGAGCGATCGGTCCGGCGGTCGACGCGCGAAAGTTTCTAAGTCCGCTCTGCTCCGAATCATCGCTCCGGCGTCAAAAATCGTCGTAGGACGAAAAATCGACACGCTACCTTGCAGGAAAAAATCCGGGGAACACGATGGCGTCGTCAAAAGTGCAGGTCGTCGAGCTCGTTTTCGAGAAAAAAAAAAAAAAATTCTCAAAATTCGACGAACAAATAAAACGATTGTTGGACCGTGTAGAGAATGTAAAACTGCATAAGAATCGTATAGACGAAAATTGGCGTTCACGTGCTCGTTTTTGTGGAAAAAATTAAAAAAGCTCTCAAAGTTCGAGATAAAAAAAAAAAAACCATCGACCAGGTAGCCAACGGTAAACGATACAAGTATCGTACGGGCGAAAACGAGCGTTACCGTGCTCGTTTTCGAGTTATTGACGAAAAACGGCCTGGAGCGATCGGTCCGGCGGTCGACGCGCGAAAGTTTCTAAGTCCGCTCTGCTCCGAATCATCGCTCCGGCGTCAAAAATCGTCGTAGGACAAAAAATGGACACGCTATCTTGCAGGAAAAAATCCGGGGAACACGATGGCGTCGTCAAAAGTGCAGGTCGTCGAGCTCGTTTTCGAGAGAAAAAAAAAAAAATTCTCAAAATTCGACAAAAAAATAAAACGATTGTTGGACCGTGTAGAGAATGTAAAACTGCATAAGAATCGTATAGACGAAAATTGGCGTTCACGTGCTCGTTTTTGTGGAAAAAATTAAAAAAGCTCTCAAAGTTCGAGATAAAAAAAAAAAAACCATCGACCAGGTAGCCAACGGTAAACGATACAAGTATCGTACGGGCGAAAACGAGCGTTACCGTGCTCGTTTTCGAGTTATTGACGAAAAACGGCCTGGAGCGATCGGTACGGCGGTCGACGCGCGAAAGTTTCTAAGTCCGCTCTGCTCCGAATCATCGCTCCGGCGTCAAAAATCGTCGTAGGACAAAAAATGGACACGCTATCTTGCATGAAAAAATCCGGGGAACACGATGGCGTCGTCAAAAGTGCAGGTCGTCGAGCTCGTTTTCGAGAGAAAAAAAAAGAAATTCTCAAAATTCGACAAAAAAATAAAACGATTATTGGATCGTGTAGAGAATGTGAAACTGCATAAGAATCGTATAGACGAAAATTGGCGTTCACGTGCTCGTTTTTGTGGAAAAAATTAAAAAAGCTCTCAAAGCTCGAGATAAAAAAAAAAAAAACCATCGACCAGGTAGCCAACGGTAGACGGTACAAGTATCGTATGGGCGAAAACGAGCATTACCGTGCTCGTTTTCGAGTTATTGACGAAAAACGGCCTGGAGCGATCGGTCCGGCGGTCGACGCGCGAAAGTTTCTAAGTCCGCTCTGCTCCGAATCATCGCTCCGGCGTCAAAAATCGTCGTAGGACAAAAACTCGACACGCTATCTTGCATGAAAAAATCCGGGGAACACGATGGCGTCGTCAAAAGTGCAGGTCGTCGAGCTCGTTTTCGAGAGAAAAAAAAAAAAATTCTCAAAATTCGACAAAAAAATAAAACGATTATTGGATCGTGTAGAGAATGTAAAACTGCATAAGAATCGCATAGACGAAAATTGGCGTTCACGTGCTCGTTTTTGTGGAAAAAATTAAAAAAGCTCTCAAAGTTCGAGATAAAAAAAGAAAAAACCATCCACCAGGTAGCCAACGGTAAACGATACAAGTATCGTACGGGCGAAAACGAGCGTTACCGTGCTCGTTTTCGAGTTATTGACGAAAAACGGCCTGGAGCGATCGGTCCGGCGGTCGACGCGCGAAAGTTTCTAAGTCCGCTCTGCTCCGAATCATCGCTCCGGCGTCAAAAATCGTCGTAGGACAAAAAATCGACACGCTACTTTGCAGGAAAAAATCCGGGGAACACGATGGCGTCGTCAAAAGTGCAGGTCGTCGAGCTCGTTTTCGAGAAAAAAAAAAAAAAATTCTCAAAATTCGACAAACAAATAAAACGATTGTTGGACCGTGTAGAGAATGTACAACTGCATAAGAATCGTATAGACGAAAATTGGCGTTCACGTGCTCGTTTTTGTGGAAAAAATTAAAAAAGCTCTCAAAGTTCGAGATAAAAAAAAAAAAACCATCGACCAGGTAGCCAACGGTAAACGATACAAGTATCGTACGGGCGAAAACGAGCGTTACCGTGCTCGTTTTCGAGTTATTGACGAAAAACGGCCTGGAGCGATCGGTCCGGCGGTCGACGCGCGAAAGTTTCTAAGTCCGCTCTGCTCCGAATCATCGCTCCGGCGTCAAAAATCGTCGTAGGACAAAAAATGGACACGCTATCTTGCAGGAAAAAATCCGGGGAACACGATGGCGTCGTCAAAAGTGCAGGTCGTCGAGCTCGTTTTCGAGAGAAAAAAAAAAAAATTCTCAAAATTCGACAAAAAAATAAAACGATTATTGGATCGTGTAGAGAATGTAAAACTGCATAAGAATCGTATAGACGAAAATTGGCGTTCACGTGCTCGTTTTTGTGGAAAAAATTAAAAAAGCTCTCAAAGTTCGAGATAAAAAAAAAAAAACCATCGACCAGGTAGCCAACGGTAAACGATACAAGTATCGTACGGGCGAAAACGAGCGTTACCGTGCTCGTTTTCGAGTTATTGACGAAAAACGGCCTGGAGCGATCGGTACGGCGGTCGACGCGCGAAAGTTTCTAAGTCCGCTCTGCTCTCCCTCAGGGGCTGCCAGCCTTTCAGCTGCAGTACGGGCTTAACGAACCCGGGGTACCCGAGTCATACACACACCGTAAGCCTCCTGTTGGTCGTCACAACGACCCATTCACAATTCCCTATTGGTTTTGTGAATGGTACGTGACGGCAGGAGGAACGGGGGTCTTGGCTTAACCGCCTGGGCCACGAGTATGGCGACTCTATAAAATCGCCCTCCAATCCTAAGCTATGGTGCGCGGCGATGGGATGCATGGTTGGGGGAGAAGGCCCAATCCCAAGCGACCACCTCCGGGGAACCTGCCGAACCCCCGGAGTATATAGGCTTACCCGGGTAAGGCGGCTCTGCCCGGGCGGACCTTTTCTTCCGACCTGCTCGTGGGAATGTTATGGAGTTCAATATTAAAACGGGGATGGGACGGGGTAAGTCAGAGGGGGAGGACGAAGGCGGTGTTGGGACTGGAGTGACGGCGCTCGCGCCGCCTCCAGCGCCTGGCCCGGCTTCGTGGAAGGTGGAGGAGGACGACGAGACTGCGTCAGTCTCGTCCTTCTCCTCCACCAGGAGCCTCATAGGCTCTAAGAGGAAGAGGACGGGGCAGGCCGTCGTCGAGGTGGGCGGGGCGATGAGCCCGTCGGTGAGGCTGAGTTGCCTCAGGGACGAGGTGACCGAGGAGATATCGGAGAGGATCTCCTCGTCCCTGAGGCGGGTGGAGAAAGTCGCCGCTGCCTGCGCCTTTAAGGGGCAGAAAAGCGGTGGCGCGGAGGCCCTGAAGGCCGCGGCGGAGGAAATGAGGGAGGCGGCGCGGGAGCTCAGAGGGCGGAACGCCCGTCTGCAGCTCCTGTTGGAGGAGGAGCGACAGGGGAGGAGGAGGGCAGAGGCGCTGTGGAACAGCGCGGCCCTCCCTCCCATCCTCCCTCCTCCTCCACCGCCGCGTCCCTCGGCGGAGGTAAATAAGCGGAGTGCGGCGGCAGTGGTGCGGGGCACAGCGGGCCCCTCCATCCGCACTCCGCCCGTGAAGAAGTCCCCGTCCTCCTCAGAAGACGATCTTCTGAGGAGGATTGGGGACATGATTGATGGCAAGCTGGCCGCCTTCCGGGAGGAGCTCCTCGCCGGAAGAGCGGTCAGCAGGAAGGCGGTGCCTCCCCGACCTGTTCCGGTACAGTCGGGGAAGGCAAAGAAGGGCGGAGTGAAGGCTCCGCCCAGCGTTGCGGCACCAGGGCCCCGGGTCGCGACCCCCAAGGGGGGTGGTGTACCCGTGGTCGCGGTGGTCGCGTCCTCCACGGCACCCTCCCAAGGGGGGGTGGCGTGGAGTGAGGTGGTGGGGCGGAAGGCGAAGCGGGCGGCGAGGAAGGCCTCGCAACCGCAGCCTCCGCCTCCGCCGCCGGCGGCCAAGGTAAAGGCCGCGAAGGTCGGGAAGGCACGACCAGGTCGTCCCCCAAAAACGGCAGCGGTGACGCTGACCGTTGCGCAGGGGGGCGACCTGACCCTCGCGGAGGCGATGCGGCTCGCCAGGGAGAATATCTCCCTGGAAGAGCTGGGCATCGCCTCCGTGAGGGCCAAGAGGGCCGTGACCGGGGGTCTCTTGCTGGAGATCCCCGGTGCAGAGGGCGGCGCGAAGGCGGATCGTCTCGCCCAGAGGCTCCGGGAGCAGCTGGGCGAGCGAGGTGTCCGGGTCGCCCGGCCCACGAAGCGCACGGAGATGCGCGTTTGTGGGCTGGACGACTCGGTCAGCGCACAGGATGTGTCCCGTGCCCTTGCGAGGGCGGGGGACTGTCCTGTGGAGGACCTGCGGATCGGAGAGATCCGCAGGTCGCCCTCCGGCCTCGGGTCGGTGTGGGCCCGGTGCCCCCTCTCCGCCGCCCGTAAGGTGGCGGAATCCGGGAGGGTGTTGGTGGGGTGGGTTTCGGCGCGAGTGGAAATCCTCGCGCCGCGCCCGCTCCAGTGTCACCGCTGCCTCGAATTGGGGCACGTGAGGCAGTGGTGCACCTCGCCGGTGGACCGCAGCGGTCAGTGTTACCGCTGCGGTGCCAAAGAGCACCGTGCGAGCCAGTGCTCGGCGGCCCCCCACTGCCCGCTGTGTGCGGACATGGGGAGGCCAGCCGATCACAGGGTGGGGAGCAAGAAGTGCTCCCCCCCCTCCCGGAAGGAGAGGAAGAGGCGGGCTGCACCGGCTCCGGTGCCGAGGGCGGTGGCATCGTCCTCCATGGAGGTGGACGGTGCTACGGGGACGGACGGCCGGGAGGAGGCTGGCGCGGCCATTAATTAATGCCGCCCCGCCTCCTCCTCCAGGCCAACCTCAACCACTGCCGCGCGGCACAGGACTTGATGTCCCAAGTCCTCGCGGAGTGGGGGGTTGGCCTGGCGGTCGCCGCCGAGCCGTACCGCGTCCCTGATCACCCCCATTGGGTGGGCGACGCGGACGGCTTGGTGGCGACGGTATGGGGAGGGGGCGACGGGTCCCCACCGTTCTCCTTGTTGGAGCGCGGTCGGGGATTCGTCGCCGTGGACTGGGGGGGAGTCGCTGTGGTGGGGTGCTACATTTCGCCCCGTAGCGGTCACGCTGCGTTCGAGCTGTACCTGGCCGAGGTCGCGGCATGCGTGCAGCGCTACGCGGCCCGGCCGGTGCTGGTCCTGGGGGATTTTAATGCCAAGTCGGTGGCTTGGGGATCCCCCAGGACCTCCGTTCGCGGCGGGATCCTGGGCGATTGGGCGGCGGGGCTCGACCTCCGGGTATTGAACCGGGGGTCGGAGCACACATGCGTGCGGCGATATGGGGGGTCCATCGTGGATGTTGGATTCGCGACCCCCAACGCCGTGCGCATGGTGTCGGGTTGGCACGTGGTCGCGGGGGCAGAGACACTCTCCGATCACCGGTACATCCGGATGGAGGTCTCTGCCGCCGCGAGTGCATCCCGACACGGCCGCCTGCGTGGCACCCCACCACGCCGCTGGGCGCTTCGGCGCCTGGACAAGGACGCCCTGATGGCAGCTGCCCTCGCTGCAACTTGGCCGCAGGGAGCGGCCGAGTTGCCGAGCATAGAGGAGGAGGTCGCCCGGCTCGGAGCATTGGTCGCGGGTATTTGCGACGCGGCGATGCCTCGGGTCGGGCGGGCTTCTCCTCGCCGGGCGGTGTACTGGTGGTCGGACGCGATCGCGGAGTTGCGAGTCGCGACTGTCCGCGCCCGACGCCAGTACACCCGCGCGCGCCGTCGTCAACGTACAGGCGACGGCGTGGCGCGAGCGAGGGCAGCTGATGACCTGTATGGAGCATACCGCGTGGCGCGGGTTGCTCTGCAGGTCGCCATCAAACGGGCCAAGACCCAGGCATGGAAGGAGCTCCTCCAGACCCTTGATGACGATCCATGGGGGCGCCCATATAAGGTGGTGCTGAATAAGCTCCGCCCGTGGGCGCCCCCCGTCACCGAGGGTCTTGACCCCCGGCTGCTGGAGGACGTGGTCAATACACTCTTCCCAATTGGGGAGAGGGGACCGCGTCCTCCGGCGGCGGCGGCTGTCCCAGTGGAGTGGACGGCCGAGCTGGGGGTCACGCAGGAGGAGCTGGCAGCGGCCATCAGACGGCTCGGGGTTCGTAACACGGCCCCGGGTCCGGATGGTGTGCCCGGCCGGGTTTGGGTCTTGACCCAGGGCGTCCTTGGGGCCGACCTCAGGCGGTTGTTCGACCGCTGCCTGAGGGACGGGCGATTCCCCCCCAGTTGGAAGGTGGCGAGGATGGTCCTCCTCCGGAAGGAGGGTCGGCCCGCGGAGTCTCCCTCCGCATACCGGCCCATTTGTCTCCTCGACGAGGTGGGCAAGCTCTTCGAGCGTGTGATTGCTGCCCGCCTCGTCGAGCACCTGTCGCGGGGTGATCCCGGTCTGGCCGACTGCCAGTTCGGTTTCCGGGGGGGCCGATCGACTATCGACGCGATAGGTCGTGTGAGGGCCCTCTCGGAGGCGGCCGTCTCCCGGGGAGGGGTGGCATTGGCAGTATCCTTGGATATTGCCAATGCCTTTAACACCCTCCCCTGGGAAGAGATAAGGAGGGGACTCGAATATCATCGAGTCCCCCCTTGTCTCAGGGCGGTCGTCGGGGATTATCTCCGCGGCAGGTGGATCGAGTATCCAGGCCGGGATGGTGGTATGCGGAGGGAGGTGTACTGCGGTGTTCCGCAGGGCTCGGTCCTCGGGCCACTCCTGTGGAACATCGCGTACGACTCGGTGTTGCGGGCCGGCCTCCCCGACGGCGTCAGCACGGTGTGTTATGCGGATGACACACTGGTGCTGGCCGTCGGGGCGCACTGGGGGAGGGCCATGCGTCGCGCGGAGGAGGGGTCGCAACGCGTCGTCGACCGGATCAGGGGGATGGGGATGACGGTGGCGGTCCATAAGACCGAGGTGATTGCGTTTCATTCACCTCGGCAGGATCCGCCACCCCCTCTGATTCGGGTGGGTGGGGCTGACATCGAGGTGAAGCCCCAGATCAGGTATCTGGGGCTGATCCTCGATAGCCACTGGCGTTTCGAGAAGCATTTCCGCTGCCTGGTCCCCCGGTTGGAAAGGATGGTTGCGGCTCTGGGCCGGATCCTGCCCAACCTGGGGGGCCCGGCGGGCCGAGTTCGTCGCCTCTATGTGGCAATGGTCCAGTCGGTGGCCCTATACGGGGCCCCCGTCTGGGCGGACGACCTGGCTGCCTCCCGGCGCAGCATGACTATGCTGCGTCGGGTGCAGAGGCGCATGGCGCTCAGGGTCGTCCGCGGGTATCGGACCATGTCACATGAGGCGGCGACGGTTCTAGCGGGGATGCCGCCCATGGACCTGCTCGCGCGGTCGCACGCGGCGATGTACCGGCACCGCGTCGACCGTCGCGCGGGGGTGGGGGCGGTCCCGGGCGGGCAGGAACCTGCTTGGGGCGATTTGAAGCGCCAGGCCCGGCAGTCCGTGTTGCTCGCGTGGCAGGAGCGGCTGGCTCTGCCAACCGCGGGGCACCGGACTGTCGGGGCTGTTCGGCCACTCCTGAAGGAGTGGCTGGACAGAGGCCATGGCAGCCTCACCTACCGGCTGGCACAGGTATTTTCCGGGCATGGCAGCTTCGGAAGATACCTGTGCCGGATAGGGAAGGAGCCGACGGCGCGTTGCTGCCACTGCGACGCTGAGCAGGACACGGCGGATCATACCCTGGAGGTATGCCCCGCGTGGGAGGGGGAGCGCCGTGTCCTGGTCGGCGTCGTCGGGCGGGATGTCTCGCTGCCGGGCGTGGTGCGCGCCATGCTCGGCAGCGAGGAGAAGTGGAGGGCCGTGGCCTCCTTCTGCGAGAACGTAATGTTGCAGAAGGAGGCCGCGGGGAGGGAGCGCGAGCTTCAGCGGCGCGCTGAAGCTCGCGCTCGTGCGGTGGCCCGAGGTCGTCGCCCGGTCGCGAGGCGTCGCGGGCGGCCGCCTCGGCGTGGCGGATGACCTAGGCTGGGAGGGGGGTCCTGAGGGGACCCTCCTCCCGCCAGGCGGCGCCGGGTCGGACCGGTTGGGGGTAGGAGTGCCTCCCCCTATCGGTCCGACGCAAGGGGAGGCACCCTCGGCGGTCTGGTGCGGCCATGAACGCCCGGCCGCCGAGGGGTGGAAACGGGGTCGCGGGCGGTTGCGAGTTGGGGCTCGCAGCCGCCACTAAACGCGGCCCCGGGACGGATAGCGGCGGGATGGAGTGGCCCCGTCCCGCCGCTATGAGGCAGTGTGTCTACTGGGGGGACCGATTGTCCCCCCGGGGGATGGGCGCGAAAGCGCGGGCACGGGGAGGATACCGGAAGAATGCTTCGAGCGATTCCCGGTATCCTCCCAAAGCGTGCCGAAGGGTCACCGTGGGGTTTTTAGTGGGTAGGTCCCGCGCCTGTCGTTGTACGGGCGCGGGGAATCCCACACACCCCTCCCACCTCTCCCCAAGGAGGTGGGAGGGAGTCTTTCGAAGATTTTCCCCACGACAAAAAAAAAAAAAAAAAAAAAAAGTCCGCTCTGCTCCGAATCATCGCTCCGGCGTCAAAAATCGTCGTAGGACAAAAAATCGACACGCTATCTTGCAGGAAAAAATCCGGGGAACACGATGGCGTCGTCAAAAGTGCAGGTCGTCGAGCTCGTTTTCGAGAGAAAAAAAGAAAAATTCTCAAAATTCGACAAAAAAATAAAGCGATTATTGGATCGTGTAGAGAATGTGAAACTGCATAAGAATCGTGTAGACGAAAATTGGCGATCACGTGCTCGTTTTTGTGGAAAAAATTAAAAAAGCTCTCAAAGCTCGAGATAAAAAAAAAAAAAACCATCGACCAGGTAGCCAACGGTAGACGGTACAAGTATCGTATGGGCGAAAACGAGCGTTACCGTGCTCGTTTTCGAGTTATTGACGAAAAACGGCCTGGAGCGATCGGTCCGGCGGTCGACGCGCGAAAGTTTCTAAGTCCGCTCTGCTCCGAATCATCGCTCCGGCGTCAAAAATCGTCGTAGGACAAAAACTCGACACGCTATCTTGCATGAAAAAATCCGGGGAACACGATGGCGTCGTCAAAAGTGCAGGTCGTCGAGCTCGTTTTCGAGAGAAAAAAAAAAAAATTCTCAAAATTCGACAAAAAAATAAAACGATTATTGGATCGTGTAGAGAATGTAAAACTGCATAAGAATCGCATAGACGAAAATTAGCGTTCACGTGCTCGTTTTTGTGGAAAAAATTAAAAAAGCTCTCAAAGTTCGAGATAAAAAAAGAAAAAACCATCCACCAGGTAGCCAACGGTAAACGGTACAAGTATCGTACGGGCGAAAACGAGCGTTACCGTGCTCGTTTTCGAGTTATTGACGAAAAACGGCCTGGAGCGATCGGTCCGGCGGTCGACGCGCGAAAGTTTCTAAGTCCGCTCTGCTCCGAATCATCGCTCCGGCGTCAAAAATCGTCGTAGGACAAAAACTCGACACGCTATCTTGCATGAAAAAATCCGGGGAACACGATGGCGTCGTCAAAAGTGCAGGTCGTCGAGCTCGTTTTCGAGAAAAAAAAAAAAAAATTCTCAAAATTCGACAAACAAATAAAACGATTGTTGGACCGTGTAGAGAATGTACAACTGCATAAGAATCGTATAGACGAAAATTGGCGTTCACGTGCTCGTTTTTGTGGAAAAAATTAAAAAAGCTCTCAAAGTTCGAGATAAAAAAAAAAAAACCATCGACCAGGTAGCCAACGGTAAACGATACAAGTATCGTACGGGCGAAAACGAGCGTTACCGTGCTCGTTTTCGAGTTATTGACGAAAAACGGCCTGGAGCGATCGGTCCGGCGGTCGACGCGCGAAAGTTTCTAAGTCCGCTCTGCTCCGAATCATCGCTCCGGCGTCAAAAATCGTCGTAGGACAAAAAATCGACACGCTACTTTGCAGGAAAAAATCCGGGGAACACGATGGCGTCGTCAAAAGTGCAGGTCGTCGAGCTCGTTTTCGAGAAAAAAAAAAAAAAATTCTCAAAATTCGACGAACAAATAAAACGATTGTTGGACCGTGTAGAGAATGTAAAACTGCATAAGAATCGTATAGACGAAAATTGGCGTTCACGTGCTCGTTTTTGTGGAAAAAATTAAAAAAGCTCTCAAAGCTCGAGATAAAAAAAAAAAAACCATCGACCAGGTAGCCAACGGTAGACGGTACAAGTATCGTATGGGCGAAAACGAGCATTACCGTGCTCGTTTTCGAGTTATTGACGAGAAACGGCCTGGAGCGATCGGTCCGGCGGTCGACGCGCGAAAGTTTCTAAGTCCGCTCTGCTCCGAATCATCGCTCCGGCGTCAAAAATCGTCGTAGGACAAAAAATCGACACGCTATCTTGCAGGAAAAAATCCGGGGAACACGATGGCGTCGTCAAAAGTGCAGGTCGTCGAGCTCGTTTTCGAGAGAAAAAAAGAAAAATTCTCAAAATTCGACAAAAAAATAAAGCGATTATTGGATCGTGTAGAGAATGTGAAACTGCATAAGAATCGTGTAGACGAAAATTGGCGATCACGTGCTCGTTTTTGTGGAAAAAATTAAAAAAGCTCTCAAAGCTCGAGATAAAAAAAAAAAAAACCATCGACCAGGTAGCCAACGGTAGACGGTACAAGTATCGTATGGGCGAAAACGAGCGTTACCGTGCTCGTTTTCGAGTTATTGACGAAAAACGGCCTGGAGCGATCGGTCCGGCGGTCGACGCGCGAAAGTTTCTAAGTCCGCTCTGCTCCGAATCATCGCTCCGGCGTCAAAAATCGTCGTAGGACAAAAACTCGACACGCTATCTTGCATGAAAAAATCCGGGGAACACGATGGCGTCGTCAAAAGTGCAGGTCGTCGAGCTCGTTTTCGAGAGAAAAAAAAAAAATTCTCAAAATTCGACAAAAAAATAAAACGATTATTGGATCGTGTAGAGAATGTAAAACTGCATAAGAATCGCATAGACGAAAATTAGCGTTCACGTGCTCGTTTTTGTGGGAAAAATTAAAAAAGCTCTCAAAGTTCGAGATAAAAAAAGAAAAAACCATCCACCAGGTAGCCAACGGTAAACGGTACAAGTATCGTACGGGCGAAAACGAGCGTTACCGTGCTCGTTTTCGAGTTATTGACGAAAAACGGCCTGGAGCGATCGGTCCGGCGGTCGACGCGCGAAAGTTTCTAAGTCCGCTCTGCTCCGAATCATCGCTCCGGCGTCAAAAATCGTCGTAGGACAAAAAATCGACACGCTACTTTGCAGGAAAAAATCCGGGGAACACGATGGCGTCGTCAAAAGTGCAGGTCGTGGAGCTCGTTTTCGAGAAAAAAAAAAAAAAATTCTCAAAATTCGACAAACAAATAAAACGATTGTTGGACCGTGTAGAGAATGTAAAACTGCATAAGAATCGTATAGACGAAAATTGGCGTTCACGTGCTCGTTTTTGTGGAAAAAATTAAAAAAGCTCTCAAAGCTCGAGATAAAAAAAAAAAAAACCATCGAGCAGGTAGCCAACGGTAGACGGTACAAGTATCGTATGGGCGAAAACGAGCATTACCGTGCTCGTTTTCGAGTTATTGACGAGAAACGGCCTGGAGCGATCGGTCCGGCGGTCGACGCGCGAAAGTTTCTAAGTCCGCTCTGCTCCGAATCATCGCTCCGGCGTCAAAAATCGTCGTAGGACAAAAACTCGACACGCTATCTTGCATGAAAAAATCCGGGGAACACGATGGCGTCGTCAAAAGTGCAGGTCGTCGAGCTCGTTTTCGAGAGAAAAAAAAAAAAATTCTCAAAATTCGACAAAAAAATAAAACGATTATTGGATCGTGTAGAGAATGTGAAACTGCATAAGAATCGTGTAGACGAAAATTGGCGTTCACGTGCTCGTTTTTGTGGAAAAAATTAAAAAAGCTCTCAAAGCTCGAGATAAAAAAAAAAAAAACCATCGACCAGGTAGCCAACGGTAGACGGTACAAGTATCGTATGGGCGAAAACGAGCGTTACCGTGCTCGTTTTCGAGTTATTGACGAAAAACGGCCTGGAGCGATCGGTCCGGCGGTCGACGCGCGAAAGTTTCTGAGTCCGCTCTGCTCCGAATCATCGCTCCGGCGTCAAAAATCGTCGTAGGACAAAAACTCGACACGCTATCTTGCATGAAAAAATCCGGGGAACACGATGGCGTCGTCAAAAGTGCAGGTCGTCGAGCTCGTTTTCGAGAAAAAAAAAAAAAAATTCTCAAAATTCGACAAACAAATAAAACGATTGTTGGACCGTGTAGAGAATGTACAACTGCATAAGAATCGTATAGACGAAAATTGGCGTTCACGTGCTCGTTTTTGTGGAAAAAATTAAAAAAGCTCTCAAAGTTCGAGATAAAAAAAAAAAAACCATCGACCAGGTAGCCAACGGTAAACGATACAAGTATCGTACGGGCGAAAACGAGCGTTACCGTGCTCGTTTTCGAGTTATTGACGAAAAACGGCCTGGAGCGATCGGTCCGGCGGTCGACGCGCGAAAGTTTCTAAGTCCGCTCTGCTCCGAATCATCGCTCCGGCGTCAAAAATCGTCGTAGGACAAAAAATCGACACGCTACTTTGCAGGAAAAAATCCGGGGAACACGATGGCGTCGTCAAAAGTGCAGGTCGTCGAGCTCGTTTTCGAGAAAAAAAAAAAAAAATTCTCAAAATTCGACGAACAAATAAAACGATTGTTGGACCGTGTAGAGAATGTAAAACTGCATAAGAATCGTATAGACGAAAATTGGCGTTCACGTGCTCGTTTTTGTGGAAAAAATTAAAAAAGCTCTCAAAGTTCGAGATAAAAAAAAAAAAACCATCGACCAGGTAGCCAACGGTAAACGATACAAGTATCGTACGGGCGAAAACGAGCGTTACCGTGCTCGTTTTCGAGTTATTGACGAAAAACGGCCTGGAGCGATCGGTCCGGCGGTCGACGCGCGAAAGTTTCTAAGTCCGCTCTGCTCCGAATCATCGCTCCGGCGTCAAAAATCGTCGTAGGACAAAAAATGGACACGCTATCTTGCATGAAAAAATCCGGGGAACACGATGGCGTCGTCAAAAGTGCAGGTCGTCGAGCTCGTTTTCGAGAGAAAAAAAAAAAAATTCTCAAAATTCGACAAAAAAATAAAACGATTGTTGGACCGTGTAGAGAATGTAAAACTGCATAAGAATCGTATAGACGAAAATTGGCGTTCACGTGCTCGTTTTTGTGGAAAAAATTAAAAAAGCTCTCAAAGTTCGAGATAAAAAAAAAAAAACCATCAACCAGGTAGCCAACGGTAAACGATACAAGTATCGTACGGGCGAAAACGAGCGTTACCGTGCTCGTTTTCGAGTTATTGACGAAAAACAGCCTGGAGCGATCGGTCCGGCGGTCGACGCGCGAAAGTTTCTAAGTCCGCTCTGCTCCGAATCATCGCTCCGGCGTCAAAAATCGTCGTAGGACAAAAAATCGACACGCTATCTTGCAGGAAAAAATCCGGGGAACACGATGGCGTCGTCAAAAGTGCAGGTCGTCGAGCTCGTTTTCGAGAGAAAAAAAGAAAAATTCTCAAAATTCGACAAAAAAATAAAGCGATTATTGGATCGTGTAGAGACTGTGAAACTGCATAAGAATCGTGTAGACGAAAATTGGCGTTCACGTGCTCGTTTTTGTGGAAAAAATTAAAAAAGCTCTCAAAGCTCGAGATAAAAAAAAAAAAACCATCGACCAGGTAGCCAACGGTAGACGGTACAAGTATCGTATGGGCGAAAACGAGCGTTACCGTGCTCGTTTTCGAGTTATTGACGAAAAACGGCCTGGAGCGATCGGTCCGGCGGTCGACGCGCGAAAGTTTCTAAGTCCGCTCTGCTCCGAATCATCGCTCCGGCGTCAAAAATCGTCGTAGGACAAAATCTCGACACGCTATCTTGCATGAAAAAATCCGGGGAACACGATGGCGTCGTCAACAGTGCAGGTCGTCGAGCTCGTTTTCGAGAGAAAAAAAAAAAAATTCTCAAAATTCGACAAAAAAATAAAACGATTATTGGATCGTGTAGAGAATGTAAAACTGCATAAGAATCGCATAGACGAAAATTAGCGTTCACGTGCTCGTTTTTGTGGAAAAAATTAAAAAAGCTCTCAAAGTTCGAGATAAAAAAAGAAAAAACCATCCACCAGGTAGCCAACGGTAAACGGTACAAGTATCGTACGGGCGAAAACGAGCGTTACCGTGTTCGTTTTCGAGTTATTGACGAAAAACGGCCTGGAGCGATCGGTCCGGCGGTCGACGCGCGAAAGTTTCTAAGTCCGCTCTGCTCCGAATCATCGCTCCGGCGTCAAAAATCGTCGTAGGACAAAAAATCGACACGCTACTTTGCAGGAAAAAATCCGGGGAACACGATGGCGTCGTCAAAAGTGCAGGTCGTGGAGCTCGTTTTCGAGAAAAAAAAAAAAAAATTCTCAAAATTCGACAAACAAATAAAACGATTGTTGGACCGTGTAGAGAATGTAAAACTGCATAAGAATCGGATAGACGAAAATTGGCGTTCACGTGCTCGTTTTTGTGGAAAAAATTAAAAAAGCTCTCAAAGCTCGAGATAAAAAAAAAAAAAACCATCGACCAGGTAGCCAACGGTAGACGGTACAAGTATCGTATGGGCGAAAACGAGCATTACCGTGCTCGTTTTCGAGTTATTGACGAAAAACGGCCTGGAGCGATCGGTCCGGCGGTCGACGCGCGAAAGTTTCTAAGTCCGCTCTGCTCCGAATCATCGCTCCGGCGTCAAAAATCGTCGTAGGACAAAAACTCGACACGCTATCTTGCATGAAAAAATCCGGGGAACACGATGGCGTCGTCAAAAGTGCAGGTCGTCGAGCTCGTTTTCGAGAGAAAAAAAAAAAAATTCTCAAAATTCGACAAAAAAATAAAACGATTATTGGATCGTGTAGAGAATGTAAAACTGCATAAGAATCGCATAGACGAAAATTAGCGTTCACGTGCTCGTTTTTGTGGAAAAAATTAAAAAAGCTCTCAAAGTTCGAGATAAAAAAAGAAAAAACCATCCACCAGGTAGCCAACGGTAAACGGTACAAGTATCGTACGGGCGAAAACGAGCGTTACCGTGCTCGTTTTCGAGTTATTGACGAAAAACGGCCTGGAGCGATCGGTCCGGCGGTCGACGCGCGAAAGTTTCTAAGTCCGCTCTGCTCCGAATCATCGCTCCGGCGTCAAAAATCGTCGTAGGACAAAAAATCGACACGCTACTTTGCAGGAAAAAATCCGGGGAACACGATGGCGTCGTCAAAAGTGCAGGTCGTCGAGCTCGTTTTCGAGAAAAAAAAAAAAAAATTCTCAAAATTCGACAAACAAATAAAACGATTGTTGGACCGTGTAGAGAATGTACAACTGCATAAGAATCGTATAGACGAAAATTGGCGTTCACGTGCTCGTTTTTGTGGAAAAAATTAAAAAAGCTCTCAAAGTTCGAGATAAAAAAAAAAAAACCATCGACCAGGTAGCCAACGGTAAACGATACAAGTATCGTACGGGCGAAAACGAGCGTTACCGTGCTCGTTTTCGAGTTATTGACGAAAAACGGCCTGGAGCGATCGGTCCGGCGGTCGACGCGCGAAAGTTTCCAAGTCTGCTCTGCCCGGTCCCGCCGCTATGAGGCAGTGTGTCTACTGGGGGGACCGATTGTCCCCCCGGGGGATGGGCGCGAAAGCGCGGGCACGGGGAGGATACCGGAAGAATGCTTCGAGCGATTCCCGGTATCCTCCCAAAGCGTGCCGAAGGGTCACCGTGGGGTTTTTAGTGGGTAGGTCCCGCGCCTGTCGTTGTACGGGCGCGGGGAATCCCACACACCCCTCCCACCTCTCCCCAAGGAGGTGGGAGGGAGTCTTTCGAAGATTTTCCCCACGACAAAAAAAAAAAAAAAAAAAAAAAAAAAAAGTCTGCTCTGCCCCGAATCATCGCTCCGGCGTCAAAAATCGTCGTAGGACAAAAACTCGACACGCTATCTTGCAGGAAAAAATCCGGGGAACACGATGGCGTGGTCAAAAGTGCAGGTCGTCGAGCTCGTTTTCGAGAGAAAAAAAAAAAAATTCTCACAATTCGACAAAAAAATAAAACGATTATTGGATCGTGTAGAGAATGTGAAACTGCATAAGAATCGTATAGACGAAAATTGGCGTTCACGTGCTCGTTTTTGTGGAAAAAATTAAAAAAGCTCTCAAAGTTCGAGATAAAAAAAAAAAAAACCATCGACCAGGTAGCCAACGGTAGACGGTACAAGTATCGTATGGGCGAAAACGAGCGTTACCGTGCTCGTTTTCGAGTTATTGGCGAAAAACGGCCTGGAGCGATCGGTCCGGCGGTCGACGCGCGAAAGTTTCTAAGTCCGCTCTGCTCCGAATCATCGCTCCGGCGTCAAAAATCGTCGTAGGACAAAAAATCGACACGCTACTTTGCAGGAAAAAATCCGGGGAACACGATGGCGTCGTCAAAAGTGCAGGTCGTCGAGCTCGTTTTCGAGAAAAAAAAAAAAAAATTCTCAAAATTCGACGAACAAATAAAACGATTGTTGGACCGTGTAGAGAATGTAAAACTGCATAAGAATCGTATAGACGAAAATTGGCGTTCACGTGCTCGTTTTTGTGGAAAAAATTAAAAAAGCTCTCAAAGCTCGAGATAAAAAAAAAAAAACCATCGACCAGGTAGCCAACGGTAGACGGTACAAGTATCGTATGGGCGAAAACGAGCATTACCGTGCTCGTTTTCGAGTTATTGACGAGAAACGGCCTGGAGCGATCGGTCCGGCGGTCGACGCGCGAAAGTTTCTAAGTCCGCTCTGCTCCGAATCATCGCTCCGGCGTCAAAAATCGTCGTAGGACAAAAAATCGACACGCTATCTTGCAGGAAAAAATCCGGGGAACACGATGGCGTCGTCAAAAGTGCAGGTCGTCGAGCTCGTTTTCGAGAGAAAAAAAGAAAAATTCTCAAAATTCGACAAAAAAATAAAGCGATTATTGGATCGTGTAGAGAATGTGAAACTGCATAAGAATCGTGTAGACGAAAATTGGCGATCACGTGCTCGTTTTTGTGGAAAAAATTAAAAAAGCTCTCAAAGCTCGAGATAAAAAAAAAAAAAACCATCGACCAGGTAGCCAACGGTAGACGGTACAAGTATCGTATGGGCGAAAACGAGCGTTACCGTGCTCGTTTTCGAGTTATTGACGAAAAACGGCCTGGAGCGATCGGTCCGGCGGTCGACGCGCGAAAGTTTCTAAGTCCGCTCTGCTCCGAATCATCGCTCCGGCGTCAAAAATCGTCGTAGGACAAAAACTCGACACGCTATCTTGCATGAAAAAATCCGGGGAACACGATGGCGTCGTCAAAAGTGCAGGTCGTCGAGCTCGTTTTCGAGAGAAAAAAAAAAAATTCTCAAAATTCGACAAAAAAATAAAACGATTATTGGATCGTGTAGAGAATGTAAAACTGCATAAGAATCGCATAGACGAAAATTAGCGTTCACGTGCTCGTTTTTGTGGGAAAAATTAAAAAAGCTCTCAAAGTTCGAGATAAAAAAAGAAAAAACCATCCACCAGGTAGCCAACGGTAAACGGTACAAGTATCGTACGGGCGAAAACGAGCGTTACCGTGCTCGTTTTCGAGTTATTGACGAAAAACGGCCTGGAGCGATCGGTCCGGCGGTCGACGCGCGAAAGTTTCTAAGTCCGCTCTGCTCCGAATCATCGCTCCGGCGTCAAAAATCGTCGTAGGACAAAAAATCGACACGCTACTTTGCAGGAAAAAATCCGGGGAACACGATGGCGTCGTCAAAAGTGCAGGTCGTGGAGCTCGTTTTCGAGAAAAAAAAAAAAAAATTCTCAAAATTCGACAAACAAATAAAACGATTGTTGGACCGTGTAGAGAATGTAAAACTGCATAAGAATCGTATAGACGAAAATTGGCGTTCACGTGCTCGTTTTTGTGGAAAAAATTAAAAAAGCTCTCAAAGCTCGAGATAAAAAAAAAAAAAACCATCGAGCAGGTAGCCAACGGTAGACGGTACAAGTATCGTATGGGCGAAAACGAGCATTACCGTGCTCGTTTTCGAGTTATTGACGAGAAACGGCCTGGAGCGATCGGTCCGGCGGTCGACGCGCGAAAGTTTCTAAGTCCGCTCTGCTCCGAATCATCGCTCCGGCGTCAAAAATCGTCGTAGGACAAAAACTCGACACGCTATCTTGCATGAAAAAATCCGGGGAACACGATGGCGTCGTCAAAAGTGCAGGTCGTCGAGCTCGTTTTCGAGAGAAAAAAAAAAAAATTCTCAAAATTCGACAAAAAAATAAAACGATTATTGGATCGTGTAGAGAATGTGAAACTGCATAAGAATCGTGTAGACGAAAATTGGCGTTCACGTGCTCGTTTTTGTGGAAAAAATTAAAAAAGCTCTCAAAGCTCGAGATAAAAAAAAAAAAAACCATCGACCAGGTAGCCAACGGTAGACGGTACAAGTATCGTATGGGCGAAAACGAGCGTTACCGTGCTCGTTTTCGAGTTATTGACGAAAAACGGCCTGGAGCGATCGGTCCGGCGGTCGACGCGCGAAAGTTTCTGAGTCCGCTCTGCTCCGAATCATCGCTCCGGCGTCAAAAATCGTCGTAGGACAAAAACTCGACACGCTATCTTGCATGAAAAAATCCGGGGAACACGATGGCGTCGTCAAAAGTGCAGGTCGTCGAGCTCGTTTTCGAGAAAAAAAAAAAAAAATTCTCAAAATTCGACAAACAAATAAAACGATTGTTGGACCGTGTAGAGAATGTACAACTGCATAAGAATCGTATAGACGAAAATTGGCGTTCACGTGCTCGTTTTTGTGGAAAAAATTAAAAAAGCTCTCAAAGTTCGAGATAAAAAAAAAAAAACCATCGACCAGGTAGCCAACGGTAAACGATACAAGTATCGTACGGGCGAAAACGAGCGTTACCGTGCTCGTTTTCGAGTTATTGACGAAAAACGGCCTGGAGCGATCGGTCCGGCGGTCGACGCGCGAAAGTTTCTAAGTCCGCTCTGCTCCGAATCATCGCTCCGGCGTCAAAAATCGTCGTAGGACAAAAAATCGACACGCTACTTTGCAGGAAAAAATCCGGGGAACACGATGGCGTCGTCAAAAGTGCAGGTCGTCGAGCTCGTTTTCGAGAAAAAAAAAAAAAAATTCTCAAAATTCGACGAACAAATAAAACGATTGTTGGACCGTGTAGAGAATGTAAAACTGCATAAGAATCGTATAGACGAAAATTGGCGTTCACGTGCTCGTTTTTGTGGAAAAAATTAAAAAAGCTCTCAAAGTTCGAGATAAAAAAAAAAAAACCATCGACCAGGTAGCCAACGGTAAACGATACAAGTATCGTACGGGCGAAAACGAGCGTTACCGTGCTCGTTTTCGAGTTATTGACGAAAAACGGCCTGGAGCGATCGGTCCGGCGGTCGACGCGCGAAAGTTTCTAAGTCCGCTCTGCTCCGAATCATCGCTCCGGCGTCAAAAATCGTCGTAGGACAAAAAATGGACACGCTATCTTGCATGAAAAAATCCGGGGAACACGATGGCGTCGTCAAAAGTGCAGGTCGTCGAGCTCGTTTTCGAGAGAAAAAAAAAAAAATTCTCAAAATTCGACAAAAAAATAAAACGATTGTTGGACCGTGTAGAGAATGTAAAACTGCATAAGAATCGTATAGACGAAAATTGGCGTTCACGTGCTCGTTTTTGTGGAAAAAATTAAAAAAGCTCTCAAAGTTCGAGATAAAAAAAAAAAAACCATCAACCAGGTAGCCAACGGTAAACGATACAAGTATCGTACGGGCGAAAACGAGCGTTACCGTGCTCGTTTTCGAGTTATTGACGAAAAACAGCCTGGAGCGATCGGTCCGGCGGTCGACGCGCGAAAGTTTCTAAGTCCGCTCTGCTCCGAATCATCGCTCCGGCGTCAAAAATCGTCGTAGGACAAAAAATCGACACGCTATCTTGCAGGAAAAAATCCGGGGAACACGATGGCGTCGTCAAAAGTGCAGGTCGTCGAGCTCGTTTTCGAGAGAAAAAAAGAAAAATTCTCAAAATTCGACAAAAAAATAAAGCGATTATTGGATCGTGTAGAGACTGTGAAACTGCATAAGAATCGTGTAGACGAAAATTGGCGTTCACGTGCTCGTTTTTGTGGAAAAAATTAAAAAAGCTCTCAAAGCTCGAGATAAAAAAAAAAAAACCATCGACCAGGTAGCCAACGGTAGACGGTACAAGTATCGTATGGGCGAAAACGAGCGTTACCGTGCTCGTTTTCGAGTTATTGACGAAAAACGGCCTGGAGCGATCGGTCCGGCGGTCGACGCGCGAAAGTTTCTAAGTCCGCTCTGCTCCGAATCATCGCTCCGGCGTCAAAAATCGTCGTAGGACAAAATCTCGACACGCTATCTTGCATGAAAAAATCCGGGGAACACGATGGCGTCGTCAACAGTGCAGGTCGTCGAGCTCGTTTTCGAGAGAAAAAAAAAAAAATTCTCAAAATTCGACAAAAAAATAAAACGATTATTGGATCGTGTAGAGAATGTAAAACTGCATAAGAATCGCATAGACGAAAATTAGCGTTCACGTGCTCGTTTTTGTGGAAAAAATTAAAAAAGCTCTCAAAGTTCGAGATAAAAAAAGAAAAAACCATCCACCAGGTAGCCAACGGTAAACGGTACAAGTATCGTACGGGCGAAAACGAGCGTTACCGTGTTCGTTTTCGAGTTATTGACGAAAAACGGCCTGGAGCGATCGGTCCGGCGGTCGACGCGCGAAAGTTTCTAAGTCCGCTCTGCTCCGAATCATCGCTCCGGCGTCAAAAATCGTCGTAGGACAAAAAATCGACACGCTACTTTGCAGGAAAAAATCCGGGGAACACGATGGCGTCGTCAAAAGTGCAGGTCGTGGAGCTCGTTTTCGAGAAAAAAAAAAAAAAATTCTCAAAATTCGACAAACAAATAAAACGATTGTTGGACCGTGTAGAGAATGTAAAACTGCATAAGAATCGGATAGACGAAAATTGGCGTTCACGTGCTCGTTTTTGTGGAAAAAATTAAAAAAGCTCTCAAAGCTCGAGATAAAAAAAAAAAAAACCATCGACCAGGTAGCCAACGGTAGACGGTACAAGTATCGTATGGGCGAAAACGAGCATTACCGTGCTCGTTTTCGAGTTATTGACGAAAAACGGCCTGGAGCGATCGGTCCGGCGGTCGACGCGCGAAAGTTTCTAAGTCCGCTCTGCTCCGAATCATCGCTCCGGCGTCAAAAATCGTCGTAGGACAAAAACTCGACACGCTATCTTGCATGAAAAAATCCGGGGAACACGATGGCGTCGTCAAAAGTGCAGGTCGTCGAGCTCGTTTTCGAGAGAAAAAAAAAAAAATTCTCAAAATTCGACAAAAAAATAAAACGATTATTGGATCGTGTAGAGAATGTAAAACTGCATAAGAATCGCATAGACGAAAATTAGCGTTCACGTGCTCGTTTTTGTGGAAAAAATTAAAAAAGCTCTCAAAGTTCGAGATAAAAAAAGAAAAAACCATCCACCAGGTAGCCAACGGTAAACGGTACAAGTATCGTACGGGCGAAAACGAGCGTTACCGTGCTCGTTTTCGAGTTATTGACGAAAAACGGCCTGGAGCGATCGGTCCGGCGGTCGACGCGCGAAAGTTTCTAAGTCCGCTCTGCTCCGAATCATCGCTCCGGCGTCAAAAATCGTCGTAGGACAAAAAATCGACACGCTACTTTGCAGGAAAAAATCCGGGGAACACGATGGCGTCGTCAAAAGTGCAGGTCGTCGAGCTCGTTTTCGAGAAAAAAAAAAAAAAATTCTCAAAATTCGACAAACAAATAAAACGATTGTTGGACCGTGTAGAGAATGTACAACTGCATAAGAATCGTATAGACGAAAATTGGCGTTCACGTGCTCGTTTTTGTGGAAAAAATTAAAAAAGCTCTCAAAGTTCGAGATAAAAAAAAAAAAACCATCGACCAGGTAGCCAACGGTAAACGATACAAGTATCGTACGGGCGAAAACGAGCGTTACCGTGCTCGTTTTCGAGTTATTGACGAAAAACGGCCTGGAGCGATCGGTCCGGCGGTCGACGCGCGAAAGTTTCCAAGTCTGCTCTGCCCGGTCCCGCCGCTATGAGGCAGTGTGTCTACTGGGGGGACCGATTGTCCCCCCGGGGGATGGGCGCGAAAGCGCGGGCACGGGGAGGATACCGGAAGAATGCTTCGAGCGATTCCCGGTATCCTCCCAAAGCGTGCCGAAGGGTCACCGTGGGGTTTTTAGTGGGTAGGTCCCGCGCCTGTCGTTGTACGGGCGCGGGGAATCCCACACACCCCTCCCACCTCTCCCCAAGGAGGTGGGAGGGAGTCTTTCGAAGATTTTCCCCACGACAAAAAAAAAAAAAAAAAAAAAAAAAAAAAGTCTGCTCTGCCCCGAATCATCGCTCCGGCGTCAAAAATCGTCGTAGGACAAAAACTCGACACGCTATCTTGCAGGAAAAAATCCGGGGAACACGATGGCGTGGTCAAAAGTGCAGGTCGTCGAGCTCGTTTTCGAGAGAAAAAAAAAAAAATTCTCACAATTCGACAAAAAAATAAAACGATTATTGGATCGTGTAGAGAATGTGAAACTGCATAAGAATCGTATAGACGAAAATTGGCGTTCACGTGCTCGTTTTTGTGGAAAAAATTAAAAAAGCTCTCAAAGTTCGAGATAAAAAAAAAAAAAACCATCGACCAGGTAGCCAACGGTAGACGGTACAAGTATCGTATGGGCGAAAACGAGCGTTACCGTGCTCGTTTTCGAGTTATTGGCGAAAAACGGCCTGGAGCGATCGGTCCGGCGGTCGACGCGCGAAAGTTTCTAAGTCCGCTCTGCTCCGAATCATCGCTCCGGCGTCAAAAATCGTCGTAGGACAAAAACTCGACACGCTATCTTGCAGGAAAAAATCCGGGGAACACGATGGCGTCGTCAAAAGTGCAGGTCGTCGAGCTCGTTTTCGAGAGAAAAAAAAAAAAATTCTCAAAATTCGACAAAAAAATAAAACGATTGTTGGACCGTGTAGAGAATGTAAAACTGCATAAGAATCGTATAGACGAAAATTGGCGTTCACGTGCTCGTTTTTGTGGAAAAAATTAAAAAAGCTCTCAAAGCTCGAGATAAAAAAAAAAAAACCATCGACCAGGTAGCCAACGGTAGACGGTACAAGTATCGTATGGGCGAAAACGAGCGTTACCGTGCTCGTTTTCGAGTTATTGACGAAAAACGGCCTGGAGCGATCGGTCCGGCGGTCGACGCGCGAAAGTTTCTAAGTCCGCTCTGCTCCGAATCATCGCTCCGGCGTCAAAAATCGTCGTAGGACAAAAAATCGACACGCTACTTTGCAGGAAAAAATCCGGGGAACACGATGGCGTCGTCAAAAGTGCAGGTCGTGGAGCTCGTTTTCGAGAAAAAAAAAAAAAAATTCTCAAAATTCGACAAACAAATAAAACGATTGTTGGACCGTGTAGAGAATGTAAAACTGCATAAGAATCGTATAGACGAAAATTGGCGTTCACGTGCTCGTTTTTGTGGAAAAAATTAAAAAAGCTCTCAAAGCTCGAGATAAAAAAAAAAAAAACCATCGACCAGGTAGCCAACGGTAGACGGTACAAGTATCGTATGGGCGAAAACGAGCGTTACCGTGCTCGTTTTCGAGTTATTGACGAAAAACGGCCTGGAGCGATCGGTCCGGCGGTCGACGCGCGAAAGTTTCTGAGTCCGCTCTGCTCCGAATCATCGCTCCGGCGTCAAAAATCGTCGTAGGACAAAAACTCGACACGCTATCTTGCATGAAAAAATCCGGGGAACACGATGGCGTCGTCAAAAGTGCAGGTCGTCGAGCTCGTTTTCGAGAAAAAAAAAAAAAAATTCTCAAAATTCGACAAACAAATAAAACGATTGTTGGACCGTGTAGAGAATGTACAACTGCATAAGAATCGTATAGACGAAAATTGGCGTTCACGTGCTCGTTTTTGTGGAAAAAATTAAAAAAGCTCTCAAAGTTCGAGATAAAAAAAAAAAAACCATCGACCAGGTAGCCAACGGTAAACGATACAAGTATCGTACGGGCGAAAACGAGCGTTACCGTGCTCGTTTTCGAGTTATTGACGAAAAACGGCCTGGAGCGATCGGTCCGGCGGTCGACGCGCGAAAGTTTCTAAGTCCGCTCTGCTCCGAATCATCGCTCCGGCGTCAAAAATCGTCGTAGGACAAAAAATCGACACGCTACTTTGCAGGAAAAAATCCGGGGAACACGATGGCGTCGTCAAAAGTGCAGGTCGTCGAGCTCGTTTTCGAGAAAAAAAAAAAAAAATTCTCAAAATTCGACGAACAAATAAAACGATTGTTGGACCGTGTAGAGAATGTAAAACTGCATAAGAATCGTATAGACGAAAATTGGCGTTCACGTGCTCGTTTTTGTGGAAAAAATTAAAAAAGCTCTCAAAGTTCGAGATAAAAAAAAAAAAACCATTGACCAGGTAGCCAACGGTAAACGATACAAGTATCGTACGGGCGAAAACGAGCGTTACCGTGCTCGTTTTCGAGTTATTGACGAAAAACGGCCTGGAGCGATCGGTCCGGCGGTCGACGCGCGAAAGTTTCTAAGTCCGCTCTGCTCCGAATCATCGCTCCGGCGTCAAAAATCGTCGTAGGACAAAAAATGGACACGCTATCTTGCATGAAAAAATCCGGGGAACACGATGGCGTCGTCAAAAGTGCAGGTCGTCGAGCTCGTTTTCGAGAGAAAAAAAAAAAAATTCTCAAAATTCGACAAAAAAATAAAACGATTGTTGGACCGTGTAGAGAATGTAAAACTGCATAAGAATCGTATAGACGAAAATTGGCGTTCACGTGCTCGTTTTTGTGGAAAAAATTAAAAAAGCTCTCAAAGTTCGAGATAAAAAAAAAAAAACCATCAACCAGGTAGCCAACGGTAAACGATACAAGTATCGTACGGGCGAAAACGAGCGTTACCGTGCTCGTTTTCGAGTTATTGACGAAAAACAGCCTGGAGCGATCGGTCCGGCGGTCGACGCGCGAAAGTTTCTAAGTCCGCTCTGCTCCGAATCATCGCTCCGGCGTCAAAAATCGTCGTAGGACAAAAAATCGACACGCTATCTTGCAGGAAAAAATCCGGGGAACACGATGGCGTCGTCAAAAGTGCAGGTCGTCGAGCTCGTTTTCGAGAGAAAAAAAGAAAAATTCTCAAAATTCGACAAAAAAATAAAGCGATTATTGGATCGTGTAGAGACTGTGAAACTGCATAAGAATCGTGTAGACGAAAATTGGCGTTCACGTGCTCGTTTTTGTGGAAAAAATTAAAAAAGCTCTCAAAGCTCGAGATAAAAAAAAAAAAACCATCGACCAGGTAGCCAACGGTAGACGGTACAAGTATCGTATGGGCGAAAACGAGCGTTACCGTGCTCGTTTTCGAGTTATTGACGAAAAACGGCCTGGAGCGATCGGTCCGGCGGTCGACGCGCGAAAGTTTCTAAGTCCGCTCTGCTCCGAATCATCGCTCCGGCGTCAAAAATCGTCGTAGGACAAAATCTCGACACGCTATCTTGCATGAAAAAATCCGGGGAACACGATGGCGTCGTCAACAGTGCAGGTCGTCGAGCTCGTTTTCGAGAGAAAAAAAAAAAAATTCTCAAAATTCGACAAAAAAATAAAACGATTATTGGATCGTGTAGAGAATGTAAAACTGCATAAGAATCGCATAGACGAAAATTAGCGTTCACGTGCTCGTTTTTGTGGAAAAAATTAAAAAAGCTCTCAAAGTTCGAGATAAAAAAAGAAAAAACCATCCACCAGGTAGCCAACGGTAAACGGTACAAGTATCGTACGGGCGAAAACGAGCGTTACCGTGTTCGTTTTCGAGTTATTGACGAAAAACGGCCTGGAGCGATCGGTCCGGCGGTCGACGCGCGAAAGTTTCTAAGTCCGCTCTGCTCCGAATCATCGCTCCGGCGTCAAAAATCGTCGTAGGACAAAAAATCGACACGCTACTTTGCAGGAAAAAATCCGGGGAACACGATGGCGTCGTCAAAAGTGCAGGTCGTGGAGCTCGTTTTCGAGAAAAAAAAAAAAAAATTCTCAAAATTCGACAAACAAATAAAACGATTGTTGGACCGTGTAGAGAATGTAAAACTGCATAAGAATCGGATAGACGAAAATTGGCGTTCACGTGCTCGTTTTTGTGGAAAAAATTAAAAAAGCTCTCAAAGCTCGAGATAAAAAAAAAAAAAACCATCGACCAGGTAGCCAACGGTAGACGGTACAAGTATCGTATGGGCGAAAACGAGCATTACCGTGCTCGTTTTCGAGTTATTGACGAAAAACGGCCTGGAGCGATCGGTCCGGCGGTCGACGCGCGAAAGTTTCTAAGTCCGCTCTGCTCCGAATCATCGCTCCGGCGTCAAAAATCGTCGTAGGACAAAAACTCGACACGCTATCTTGCATGAAAAAATCCGGGGAACACGATGGCGTCGTCAAAAGTGCAGGTCGTCGAGCTCGTTTTCGAGAGAAAAAAAAAAAAATTCTCAAAATTCGACAAAAAAATAAAACGATTATTGGATCGTGTAGAGAATGTAAAACTGCATAAGAATCGCATAGACGAAAATTAGCGTTCACGTGCTCGTTTTTGTGGAAAAAATTAAAAAAGCTCTCAAAGTTCGAGATAAAAAAAGAAAAAACCATCCACCAGGTAGCCAACGGTAAACGGTACAAGTATCGTACGGGCGAAAACGAGCGTTACCGTGCTCGTTTTCGAGTTATTGACGAAAAACGGCCTGGAGCGATCGGTCCGGCGGTCGACGCGCGAAAGTTTCTAAGTCCGCTCTGCTCCGAATCATCGCTCCGGCGTCAAAAATCGTCGTAGGACAAAAAATCGACACGCTACTTTGCAGGAAAAAATCCGGGGAACACGATGGCGTCGTCAAAAGTGCAGGTCGTCGAGCTCGTTTTCGAGAAAAAAAAAAAAAAATTCTCAAAATTCGACAAACAAATAAAACGATTGTTGGACCGTGTAGAGAATGTACAACTGCATAAGAATCGTATAGACGAAAATTGGCGTTCACGTGCTCGTTTTTGTGGAAAAAATTAAAAAAGCTCTCAAAGTTCGAGATAAAAAAAAAAAAACCATCGACCAGGTAGCCAACGGTAAACGATACAAGTATCGTACGGGCGAAAACGAGCGTTACCGTGCTCGTTTTCGAGTTATTGACGAAAAACGGCCTGGAGCGATCGGTCCGGCGGTCGACGCGCGAAAGTTTCCAAGTCTGCTCTGCCCGGTCCCGCCGCTATGAGGCAGTGTGTCTACTGGGGGGACCGATTGTCCCCCCGGGGGATGGGCGCGAAAGCGCGGGCACGGGGAGGATACCGGAAGAATGCTTCGAGCGATTCCCGGTATCCTCCCAAAGCGTGCCGAAGGGTCACCGTGGGGTTTTTAGTGGGTAGGTCCCGCGCCTGTCGTTGTACGGGCGCGGGGAATCCCACACACCCCTCCCACCTCTCCCCAAGGAGGTGGGAGGGAGTCTTTCGAAGATTTTCCCCACGACAAAAAAAAAAAAAAAAAAAAAAAAAAAAAGTCTGCTCTGCCCCGAATCATCGCTCCGGCGTCAAAAATCGTCGTAGGACAAAAACTCGACACGCTATCTTGCAGGAAAAAATCCGGGGAACACGATGGCGTGGTCAAAAGTGCAGGTCGTCGAGCTCGTTTTCGAGAGAAAAAAAAAAAAATTCTCACAATTCGACAAAAAAATAAAACGATTATTGGATCGTGTAGAGAATGTGAAACTGCATAAGAATCGTATAGACGAAAATTGGCGTTCACGTGCTCGTTTTTGTGGAAAAAATTAAAAAAGCTCTCAAAGTTCGAGATAAAAAAAAAAAAAACCATCGACCAGGTAGCCAACGGTAGACGGTACAAGTATCGTATGGGCGAAAACGAGCGTTACCGTGCTCGTTTTCGAGTTATTGGCGAAAAACGGCCTGGAGCGATCGGTCCGGCGGTCGACGCGCGAAAGTTTCTAAGTCCGCTCTGCTCCGAATCATCGCTCCGGCGTCAAAAATCGTCGTAGGACAAAAACTCGACACGCTATCTTGCAGGAAAAAATCCGGGGAACACGATGGCGTCGTCAAAAGTGCAGGTCGTCGAGCTCGTTTTCGAGAGAAAAAAAAAAAAATTCTCAAAATTCGACAAAAAAATAAAACGATTGTTGGACCGTGTAGAGAATGTAAAACTGCATAAGAATCGTATAGACGAAAATTGGCGTTCACGTGCTCGTTTTTGTGGAAAAAATTAAAAAAGCTCTCAAAGCTCGAGATAAAAAAAAAAAAACCATCGACCAGGTAGCCAACGGTAGACGGTACAAGTATCGTATGGGCGAAAACGAGCGTTACCGTGCTCGTTTTCGAGTTATTGACGAAAAACGGCCTGGAGCGATCGGTCCGGCGGTCGACGCGCGAAAGTTTCTAAGTCCGCTCTGCTCCGAATCATCGCTCCGGCGTCAAAAATCGTCGTAGGACAAAAAATCGACACGCTACTTTGCAGGAAAAAATCCGGGGAACACGATGGCGTCGTCAAAAGTGCAGGTCGTGGAGCTCGTTTTCGAGAAAAAAAAAAAAAAATTCTCAAAATTCGACAAACAAATAAAACGATTGTTGGACCGTGTAGAGAATGTAAAACTGCATAAGAATCGTATAGACGAAAATTGGCGTTCACGTGCTCGTTTTTGTGGAAAAAATTAAAAAAGCTCTCAAAGCTCGAGATAAAAAAAAAAAAAACCATCGACCAGGTAGCCAACGGTAGACGGTACAAGTATCGTATGGGCGAAAACGAGCATTACCGTGCTCGTTTTCGAGTTATTGACGAAAAACGGCCTGGAGCGATCGGTCCGGCGGTCGACGCGCGAAAGTTTCTAAGTCCGCTCTGCTCCGAATCATCGCTCCGGCGTCAAAAATCGTCGTAGGACAAAAACTCGACACGCTATCTTGCATGAAAAAATCCGGGGAACACGATGGCGTCGTCAAAAGTGCAGGTCGTCGAGCTCGTTTTCGAGAGAAAAAAAAAAAAATTCTCAAAATTCGACAAAAAAATAAAACGATTATTGGATCGTGTAGAGAATGTAAAACTGCATAAGAATCGCATAGACGAAAATTAGCGTTCACGTGCTCGTTTTTGTGGAAAAAATTAAAAAAGCTCTCAAAGTTCGAGATAAAAAAAGAAAAAACCATCCACCAGGTAGCCAACGGTAAACGGTACAAGTATCGTACGGGCGAAAACGAGCGTTACCGTGCTCGTTTTCGAGTTATTGACGAAAAACGGCCTGGAGCGATCGGTCCGGCGGTCGACGCGCGAAAGTTTCTAAGTCCGCTCTGCTCCGAATCATCGCTCCGGCGTCAAAAATCGTCGTAGGACAAAAAATCGACACGCTACTTTGCAGGAAAAAATCCGGGGAACACGATGGCGTCGTCAAAAGTGCAGGTCGTCGAGCTCGTTTTCGAGAAAAAAAAAAAAAAATTCTCAAAATTCGACAAACAAATAAAACGATTGTTGGACCGTGTAGAGAATGTACAACTGCATAAGAATCGTATAGACGAAAATTGGCGTTCACGTGCTCGTTTTTGTGGAAAAAATTAAAAAAGCTCTCAAAGTTCGAGATAAAAAAAAAAAAACCATCGACCAGGTAGCCAACGGTAAACGATACAAGTATCGTACGGGCGAAAACGAGCGTTACCGTGCTCGTTTTCGAGTTATTGACGAAAAACGGCCTGGAGCGATCGGTCCGGCGGTCGACGCGCGAAAGTTTCCAAGTCTGCTCTGCCCGGTCCCGCCGCTATGAGGCAGTGTGTCTACTGGGGGGACCGATTGTCCCCCCGGGGGATGGGCGCGAAAGCGCGGGCACGGGGAGGATACCGGAAGAATGCTTCGAGCGATTCCCGGTATCCTCCCAAAGCGTGCCGAAGGGTCACCGTGGGGTTTTTAGTGGGTAGGTCCCGCGCCTGTCGTTGTACGGGCGCGGGGAATCCCACACACCCCTCCCACCTCTCCCCAAGGAGGTGGGAGGGAGTCTTTCGAAGATTTTCCCCACGACAAAAAAAAAAAAAAAAAAAAAAAAAAAAAGTCTGCTCTGCCCCGAATCATCGCTCCGGCGTCAAAAATCGTCGTAGGACAAAAACTCGACACGCTATCTTGCAGGAAAAAATCCGGGGAACACGATGGCGTGGTCAAAAGTGCAGGTCGTCGAGCTCGTTTTCGAGAGAAAAAAAAAAAAATTCTCACAATTCGACAAAAAAATAAAACGATTATTGGATCGTGTAGAGAATGTGAAACTGCATAAGAATCGTATAGACGAAAATTGGCGTTCACGTGCTCGTTTTTGTGGAAAAAATTAAAAAAGCTCTCAAAGTTCGAGATAAAAAAAAAAAAAACCATCGACCAGGTAGCCAACGGTAGACGGTACAAGTATCGTATGGGCGAAAACGAGCGTTACCGTGCTCGTTTTCGAGTTATTGGCGAAAAACGGCCTGGAGCGATCGGTCCGGCGGTCGACGCGCGAAAGTTTCTAAGTCCGCTCTGCTCCGAATCATCGCTCCGGCGTCAAAAATCGTCGTAGGACAAAAACTCGACACGCTATCTTGCAGGAAAAAATCCGGGGAACACGATGGCGTCGTCAAAAGTGCAGGTCGTCGAGCTCGTTTTCGAGAGAAAAAAAAAAAAATTCTCAAAATTCGACAAAAAAATAAAACGATTGTTGGACCGTGTAGAGAATGTAAAACTGCATAAGAATCGTATAGACGAAAATTGGCGTTCACGTGCTCGTTTTTGTGGAAAAAATTAAAAAAGCTCTCAAAGTTCGAGATAAAAAAAAAAAAACCATCAACCAGGTAGCCAACGGTAAACGATACAAGTATCGTACGGGCGAAAACGAGCGTTACCGTGCTCGTTTTCGAGTTATTGACGAAAAACAGCCTGGAGCGATCGGTCCGGCGGTCGACGCGCGAAAGTTTCTAAGTCCGCTCTGCTCCGAATCATCGCTCCGGCGTCAAAAATCGTCGTAGGACAAAAAATCGACACGCTATCTTGCAGGAAAAAATCCGGGGAACACGATGGCGTCGTCAAAAGTGCAGGTCGTCGAGCTCGTTTTCGAGAGAAAAAAAGAAAAATTCTCAAAATTCGACAAAAAAATAAAGCGATTATTGGATCGTGTAGAGACTGTGAAACTGCATAAGAATCGTGTAGACGAAAATTGGCGTTCACGTGCTCGTTTTTGTGGAAAAAATTAAAAAAGCTCTCAAAGCTCGAGATAAAAAAAAAAAAACCATCGACCAGGTAGCCAACGGTAGACGGTACAAGTATCGTATGGGCGAAAACGAGCGTTACCGTGCTCGTTTTCGAGTTATTGACGAAAAACGGCCTGGAGCGATCGGTCCGGCGGTCGACGCGCGAAAGTTTCTAAGTCCGCTCTGCTCCGAATCATCGCTCCGGCGTCAAAAATCGTCGTAGGACAAAATCTCGACACGCTATCTTGCATGAAAAAATCCGGGGAACACGATGGCGTCGTCAACAGTGCAGGTCGTCGAGCTCGTTTTCGAGAGAAAAAAAAAAAAATTCTCAAAATTCGACAAAAAAATAAAACGATTATTGGATCGTGTAGAGAATGTAAAACTGCATAAGAATCGCATAGACGAAAATTAGCGTTCACGTGCTCGTTTTTGTGGAAAAAATTAAAAAAGCTCTCAAAGTTCGAGATAAAAAAAGAAAAAACCATCCACCAGGTAGCCAACGGTAAACGGTACAAGTATCGTACGGGCGAAAACGAGCGTTACCGTGTTCGTTTTCGAGTTATTGACGAAAAACGGCCTGGAGCGATCGGTCCGGCGGTCGACGCGCGAAAGTTTCTAAGTCCGCTCTGCTCCGAATCATCGCTCCGGCGTCAAAAATCGTCGTAGGACAAAAAATCGACACGCTATCTTGCATGAAAAAATCCGGGGAACACGATGGCGTCGTCAAAAGTGCAGGTCGTCGAGCTCGTTTTCGAGAGAAAAAAAAAAAAATTCTCAAAATTCGACAAAAAAATAAAACGATTATTGGATCGTGTAGAGAATGTAAAACTGCATAAGAATCGCATAGACGAAAATTAGCGTTCACGTGCTCGTTTTTGTGGAAAAAATTAAAAAAGCTCTCAAAGTTCGAGATAAAAAAAGAAAAAACCATCCACCAGGTAGCCAACGGTAAACGGTACAAGTATCGTACGGGCGAAAACGAGCGTTACCGTGCTCGTTTTCGAGTTATTGACGAAAAACGGCCTGGAGCGATCGGTCCGGCGGTCGACGCGCGAAAGTTTCTAAGTCCGCTCTGCTCCGAATCATCGCTCCGGCGTCAAAAATCGTCGTAGGACAAAAAATCGACACGCTACTTTGCAGGAAAAAATCCGGGGAACACGATGGCGTCGTCAAAAGTGCAGGTCGTCGAGCTCGTTTTCGAGAAAAAAAAAAAAAAATTCTCAAAATTCGACAAACAAATAAAACGATTGTTGGACCGTGTAGAGAATGTACAACTGCATAAGAATCGTATAGACGAAAATTGGCGTTCACGTGCTCGTTTTTGTGGAAAAAATTAAAAAAGCTCTCAAAGTTCGAGATAAAAAAAAAAAAACCATCGACCAGGTAGCCAACGGTAAACGATACAAGTATCGTACGGGCGAAAACGAGCGTTACCGTGCTCGTTTTCGAGTTATTGACGAAAAACGGCCTGGAGCGATCGGTCCGGCGGTCGACGCGCGAAAGTTTCCAAGTCTGCTCTGCCCGGTCCCGCCGCTATGAGGCAGTGTGTCTACTGGGGGGACCGATTGTCCCCCCGGGGGATGGGCGCGAAAGCGCGGGCACGGGGAGGATACCGGAAGAATGCTTCGAGCGATTCCCGGTATCCTCCCAAAGCGTGCCGAAGGGTCACCGTGGGGTTTTTAGTGGGTAGGTCCCGCGCCTGTCGTTGTACGGGCGCGGGGAATCCCACACACCCCTCCCACCTCTCCCCAAGGAGGTGGGAGGGAGTCTTTCGAAGATTTTCCCCACGACAAAAAAAAAAAAAAAAAAAAAAAAAAAAAGTCTGCTCTGCCCCGAATCATCGCTCCGGCGTCAAAAATCGTCGTAGGACAAAAACTCGACACGCTATCTTGCAGGAAAAAATCCGGGGAACACGATGGCGTGGTCAAAAGTGCAGGTCGTCGAGCTCGTTTTCGAGAGAAAAAAAAAAAAATTCTCACAATTCGACAAAAAAATAAAACGATTATTGGATCGTGTAGAGAATGTGAAACTGCATAAGAATCGTATAGACGAAAATTGGCGTTCACGTGCTCGTTTTTGTGGAAAAAATTAAAAAAGCTCTCAAAGTTCGAGATAAAAA
This sequence comes from Colletes latitarsis, assembly GCF_051014445.1. NCBI lineage: Eukaryota > Metazoa > Arthropoda > Insecta > Hymenoptera > Colletidae > Colletes > Colletes latitarsis. The sequence continues at coordinate 1,203,593 of NC_135137.1, forward strand.
AAAAAAAAACCATCGACCAGGTAGCCAACGGTAGACGGTACAAGTATCGTATGGGCGAAAACGAGCGTTACCGTGCTCGTTTTCGAGTTATTGGCGAAAAACGGCCTGGAGCGATCGGTCCGGCGGTCGACGCGCGAAAGTTTCTAAGTCCGCTCTGCTCCGAATCATCGCTCCGGCGTCAAAAATCGTCGTAGGACAAAAACTCGACACGCTATCTTGCAGGAAAAAATCCGGGGAACACGATGGCGTCGTCAAAAGTGCAGGTCGTCGAGCTCGTTTTCGAGAGAAAAAAAAAAAAATTCTCAAAATTCGACAAAAAAATAAAACGATTGTTGGACCGTGTAGAGAATGTAAAACTGCATAAGAATCGTATAGACGAAAATTGGCGTTCACGTGCTCGTTTTTGTGGAAAAAATTAAAAAAGCTCTCAAAGTTCGAGATAAAAAAAAAAAAACCATCAACCAGGTAGCCAACGGTAAACGATACAAGTATCGTACGGGCGAAAACGAGCGTTACCGTGCTCGTTTTCGAGTTATTGACGAAAAACAGCCTGGAGCGATCGGTCCGGCGGTCGACGCGCGAAAGTTTCTAAGTCCGCTCTGCTCCGAATCATCGCTCCGGCGTCAAAAATCGTCGTAGGACAAAAAATCGACACGCTATCTTGCAGGAAAAAATCCGGGGAACACGATGGCGTCGTCAAAAGTGCAGGTCGTCGAGCTCGTTTTCGAGAGAAAAAAAAAAAAATTCTCAAAATTCGACAAACAAATAAAACGATTGTTGGACCGTGTAGAGAATGTAAAACTGCATAAGAATCGTATAGACGAAAATTGGCGTTCACGTGCTCGTTTTTGTGGAAAAAATTAAAAAAGCTCTCAAAGCTCGAGATAAAAAAAAAAAAAACCATCGACCAGGTAGCCAACGGTAGACGGTACAAGTATCGTATGGGCGAAAACGAGCATTACCGTGCTCGTTTTCGAGTTATTGACGAAAAACGGCCTGGAGCGATCGGTCCGGCGGTCGACGCGCGAAAGTTTCTAAGTCCGCTCTGCTCCGAATCATCGCTCCGGCGTCAAAAATCGTCGTAGGACAAAAACTCGACACGCTATCTTGCATGAAAAAATCCGGGGAACACGATGGCGTCGTCAAAAGTGCAGGTCGTCGAGCTCGTTTTCGAGAGAAAAAAAAAAAAATTCTCAAAATTCGACAAAAAAATAAAACGATTATTGGATCGTGTAGAGAATGTAAAACTGCATAAGAATCGCATAGACGAAAATTAGCGTTCACGTGCTCGTTTTTGTGGAAAAAATTAAAAAAGCTCTCAAAGTTCGAGATAAAAAAAGAAAAAACCATCCACCAGGTAGCCAACGGTAAACGGTACAAGTATCGTACGGGCGAAAACGAGCGTTACCGTGCTCGTTTTCGAGTTATTGACGAAAAACGGCCTGGAGCGATCGGTCCGGCGGTCGACGCGCGAAAGTTTCTAAGTCCGCTCTGCTCCGAATCATCGCTCCGGCGTCAAAAATCGTCGTAGGACAAAAAATCGACACGCTACTTTGCAGGAAAAAATCCGGGGAACACGATGGCGTCGTCAAAAGTGCAGGTCGTCGAGCTCGTTTTCGAGAAAAAAAAAAAAAAATTCTCAAAATTCGACAAACAAATAAAACGATTGTTGGACCGTGTAGAGAATGTACAACTGCATAAGAATCGTATAGACGAAAATTGGCGTTCACGTGCTCGTTTTTGTGGAAAAAATTAAAAAAGCTCTCAAAGTTCGAGATAAAAAAAAAAAAACCATCGACCAGGTAGCCAACGGTAAACGATACAAGTATCGTACGGGCGAAAACGAGCGTTACCGTGCTCGTTTTCGAGTTATTGACGAAAAACGGCCTGGAGCGATCGGTCCGGCGGTCGACGCGCGAAAGTTTCCAAGTCTGCTCTGCCCGGTCCCGCCGCTATGAGGCAGTGTGTCTACTGGGGGGACCGATTGTCCCCCCGGGGGATGGGCGCGAAAGCGCGGGCACGGGGAGGATACCGGAAGAATGCTTCGAGCGATTCCCGGTATCCTCCCAAAGCGTGCCGAAGGGTCACCGTGGGGTTTTTAGTGGGTAGGTCCCGCGCCTGTCGTTGTACGGGCGCGGGGAATCCCACACACCCCTCCCACCTCTCCCCAAGGAGGTGGGAGGGAGTCTTTCGAAGATTTTCCCCACGACAAAAAAAAAAAAAAAAAAAAAAAAAAAAAGTCTGCTCTGCCCCGAATCATCGCTCCGGCGTCAAAAATCGTCGTAGGACAAAAACTCGACACGCTATCTTGCAGGAAAAAATCCGGGGAACACGATGGCGTGGTCAAAAGTGCAGGTCGTCGAGCTCGTTTTCGAGAGAAAAAAAAAAAAATTCTCACAATTCGACAAAAAAATAAAACGATTATTGGATCGTGTAGAGAATGTGAAACTGCATAAGAATCGTATAGACGAAAATTGGCGTTCACGTGCTCGTTTTTGTGGAAAAAATTAAAAAAGCTCTCAAAGTTCGAGATAAAAAAAAAAAAAACCATCGACCAGGTAGCCAACGGTAGACGGTACAAGTATCGTATGGGCGAAAACGAGCGTTACCGTGCTCGTTTTCGAGTTATTGGCGAAAAACGGCCTGGAGCGATCGGTCCGGCGGTCGACGCGCGAAAGTTTCTAAGTCCGCTCTGCTCCGAATCATCGCTCCGGCGTCAAAAATCGTCGTAGGACAAAAACTCGACACGCTATCTTGCAGGAAAAAATCCGGGGAACACGATGGCGTCGTCAAAAGTGCAGGTCGTCGAGCTCGTTTTCGAGAGAAAAAAAAAAAAATTCTCAAAATTCGACAAAAAAATAAAACGATTGTTGGACCGTGTAGAGAATGTAAAACTGCATAAGAATCGTATAGACGAAAATTGGCGTTCACGTGCTCGTTTTTGTGGAAAAAATTAAAAAAGCTCTCAAAGTTCGAGATAAAAAAAAAAAAACCATCAACCAGGTAGCCAACGGTAAACGATACAAGTATCGTACGGGCGAAAACGAGCGTTACCGTGCTCGTTTTCGAGTTATTGACGAAAAACAGCCTGGAGCGATCGGTCCGGCGGTCGACGCGCGAAAGTTTCTAAGTCCGCTCTGCTCCGAATCATCGCTCCGGCGTCAAAAATCGTCGTAGGACAAAAAATCGACACGCTATCTTGCAGGAAAAAATCCGGGGAACACGATGGCGTCGTCAAAAGTGCAGGTCGTCGAGCTCGTTTTCGAGAGAAAAAAAAAAAAATTCTCAAAATTCGACAAACAAATAAAACGATTGTTGGACCGTGTAGAGAATGTAAAACTGCATAAGAATCGTATAGACGAAAATTGGCGTTCACGTGCTCGTTTTTGTGGAAAAAATTAAAAAAGCTCTCAAAGCTCGAGATAAAAAAAAAAAAAACCATCGACCAGGTAGCCAACGGTAGACGGTACAAGTATCGTATGGGCGAAAACGAGCATTACCGTGCTCGTTTTCGAGTTATTGACGAAAAACGGCCTGGAGCGATCGGTCCGGCGGTCGACGCGCGAAAGTTTCTAAGTCCGCTCTGCTCCGAATCATCGCTCCGGCGTCAAAAATCGTCGTAGGACAAAAACTCGACACGCTATCTTGCATGAAAAAATCCGGGGAACACGATGGCGTCGTCAAAAGTGCAGGTCGTCGAGCTCGTTTTCGAGAGAAAAAAAAAAAAATTCTCAAAATTCGACAAAAAAATAAAACGATTATTGGATCGTGTAGAGAATGTAAAACTGCATAAGAATCGCATAGACGAAAATTAGCGTTCACGTGCTCGTTTTTGTGGAAAAAATTAAAAAAGCTCTCAAAGTTCGAGATAAAAAAAGAAAAAACCATCCACCAGGTAGCCAACGGTAAACGGTACAAGTATCGTACGGGCGAAAACGAGCGTTACCGTGCTCGTTTTCGAGTTATTGACGAAAAACGGCCTGGAGCGATCGGTCCGGCGGTCGACGCGCGAAAGTTTCTAAGTCCGCTCTGCTCCGAATCATCGCTCCGGCGTCAAAAATCGTCGTAGGACAAAAAATCGACACGCTACTTTGCAGGAAAAAATCCGGGGAACACGATGGCGTCGTCAAAAGTGCAGGTCGTCGAGCTCGTTTTCGAGAAAAAAAAAAAAAAATTCTCAAAATTCGACAAACAAATAAAACGATTGTTGGACCGTGTAGAGAATGTACAACTGCATAAGAATCGTATAGACGAAAATTGGCGTTCACGTGCTCGTTTTTGTGGAAAAAATTAAAAAAGCTCTCAAAGTTCGAGATAAAAAAAAAAAAACCATCGACCAGGTAGCCAACGGTAAACGATACAAGTATCGTACGGGCGAAAACGAGCGTTACCGTGCTCGTTTTCGAGTTATTGACGAAAAACGGCCTGGAGCGATCGGTCCGGCGGTCGACGCGCGAAAGTTTCCAAGTCTGCTCTGCCCGGTCCCGCCGCTATGAGGCAGTGTGTCTACTGGGGGGACCGATTGTCCCCCCGGGGGATGGGCGCGAAAGCGCGGGCACGGGGAGGATACCGGAAGAATGCTTCGAGCGATTCCCGGTATCCTCCCAAAGCGTGCCGAAGGGTCACCGTGGGGTTTTTAGTGGGTAGGTCCCGCGCCTGTCGTTGTACGGGCGCGGGGAATCCCACACACCCCTCCCACCTCTCCCCAAGGAGGTGGGAGGGAGTCTTTCGAAGATTTTCCCCACGACAAAAAAAAAAAAAAAAAAAAAAAAAAAAAGTCTGCTCTGCCCCGAATCATCGCTCCGGCGTCAAAAATCGTCGTAGGACAAAAACTCGACACGCTATCTTGCAGGAAAAAATCCGGGGAACACGATGGCGTGGTCAAAAGTGCAGGTCGTCGAGCTCGTTTTCGAGAGAAAAAAAAAAAAATTCTCACAATTCGACAAAAAAATAAAACGATTATTGGATCGTGTAGAGAATGTGAAACTGCATAAGAATCGTATAGACGAAAATTGGCGTTCACGTGCTCGTTTTTGTGGAAAAAATTAAAAAAGCTCTCAAAGTTCGAGATAAAAAAAAAAAAAACCATCGACCAGGTAGCCAACGGTAGACGGTACAAGTATCGTATGGGCGAAAACGAGCGTTACCGTGCTCGTTTTCGAGTTATTGGCGAAAAACGGCCTGGAGCGATCGGTCCGGCGGTCGACGCGCGAAAGTTTCTAAGTCCGCTCTGCTCCGAATCATCGCTCCGGCGTCAAAAATCGTCGTAGGACAAAAACTCGACACGCTATCTTGCAGGAAAAAATCCGGGGAACACGATGGCGTCGTCAAAAGTGCAGGTCGTCGAGCTCGTTTTCGAGAGAAAAAAAAAAAAATTCTCAAAATTCGACAAAAAAATAAAACGATTGTTGGACCGTGTAGAGAATGTAAAACTGCATAAGAATCGTATAGACGAAAATTGGCGTTCACGTGCTCGTTTTTGTGGAAAAAATTAAAAAAGCTCTCAAAGTTCGAGATAAAAAAAAAAAAACCATCAACCAGGTAGCCAACGGTAAACGATACAAGTATCGTACGGGCGAAAACGAGCGTTACCGTGCTCGTTTTCGAGTTATTGACGAAAAACAGCCTGGAGCGATCGGTCCGGCGGTCGACGCGCGAAAGTTTCTAAGTCCGCTCTGCTCCGAATCATCGCTCCGGCGTCAAAAATCGTCGTAGGACAAAAAATCGACACGCTATCTTGCAGGAAAAAATCCGGGGAACACGATGGCGTCGTCAAAAGTGCAGGTCGTCGAGCTCGTTTTCGAGAGAAAAAAAGAAAAATTCTCAAAATTCGACAAAAAAATAAAGCGATTATTGGATCGTGTAGAGACTGTGAAACTGCATAAGAATCGTGTAGACGAAAATTGGCGTTCACGTGCTCGTTTTTGTGGAAAAAATTAAAAAAGCTCTCAAAGCTCGAGATAAAAAAAAAAAAACCATCGACCAGGTAGCCAACGGTAGACGGTACAAGTATCGTATGGGCGAAAACGAGCGTTACCGTGCTCGTTTTCGAGTTATTGACGAAAAACGGCCTGGAGCGATCGGTCCGGCGGTCGACGCGCGAAAGTTTCTAAGTCCGCTCTGCTCCGAATCATCGCTCCGGCGTCAAAAATCGTCGTAGGACAAAAAATCGACACGCTACTTTGCAGGAAAAAATCCGGGGAACACGATGGCGTCGTCAAAAGTGCAGGTCGTGGAGCTCGTTTTCGAGAAAAAAAAAAAAAAATTCTCAAAATTCGACAAACAAATAAAACGATTGTTGGACCGTGTAGAGAATGTAAAACTGCATAAGAATCGTATAGACGAAAATTGGCGTTCACGTGCTCGTTTTTGTGGAAAAAATTAAAAAAGCTCTCAAAGCTCGAGATAAAAAAAAAAAAAACCATCGACCAGGTAGCCAACGGTAGACGGTACAAGTATCGTATGGGCGAAAACGAGCATTACCGTGCTCGTTTTCGAGTTATTGACGAAAAACGGCCTGGAGCGATCGGTCCGGCGGTCGACGCGCGAAAGTTTCTAAGTCCGCTCTGCTCCGAATCATCGCTCCGGCGTCAAAAATCGTCGTAGGACAAAAACTCGACACGCTATCTTGCATGAAAAAATCCGGGGAACACGATGGCGTCGTCAAAAGTGCAGGTCGTCGAGCTCGTTTTCGAGAGAAAAAAAAAAAAATTCTCAAAATTCGACAAAAAAATAAAACGATTATTGGATCGTGTAGAGAATGTAAAACTGCATAAGAATCGCATAGACGAAAATTAGCGTTCACGTGCTCGTTTTTGTGGAAAAAATTAAAAAAGCTCTCAAAGTTCGAGATAAAAAAAGAAAAAACCATCCACCAGGTAGCCAACGGTAAACGGTACAAGTATCGTACGGGCGAAAACGAGCGTTACCGTGCTCGTTTTCGAGTTATTGACGAAAAACGGCCTGGAGCGATCGGTCCGGCGGTCGACGCGCGAAAGTTTCTAAGTCCGCTCTGCTCCGAATCATCGCTCCGGCGTCAAAAATCGTCGTAGGACAAAAAATCGACACGCTACTTTGCAGGAAAAAATCCGGGGAACACGATGGCGTCGTCAAAAGTGCAGGTCGTCGAGCTCGTTTTCGAGAAAAAAAAAAAAAAATTCTCAAAATTCGACAAACAAATAAAACGATTGTTGGACCGTGTAGAGAATGTACAACTGCATAAGAATCGTATAGACGAAAATTGGCGTTCACGTGCTCGTTTTTGTGGAAAAAATTAAAAAAGCTCTCAAAGTTCGAGATAAAAAAAAAAAAACCATCGACCAGGTAGCCAACGGTAAACGATACAAGTATCGTACGGGCGAAAACGAGCGTTACCGTGCTCGTTTTCGAGTTATTGACGAAAAACGGCCTGGAGCGATCGGTCCGGCGGTCGACGCGCGAAAGTTTCCAAGTCTGCTCTGCCCGGTCCCGCCGCTATGAGGCAGTGTGTCTACTGGGGGGACCGATTGTCCCCCCGGGGGATGGGCGCGAAAGCGCGGGCACGGGGAGGATACCGGAAGAATGCTTCGAGCGATTCCCGGTATCCTCCCAAAGCGTGCCGAAGGGTCACCGTGGGGTTTTTAGTGGGTAGGTCCCGCGCCTGTCGTTGTACGGGCGCGGGGAATCCCACACACCCCTCCCACCTCTCCCCAAGGAGGTGGGAGGGAGTCTTTCGAAGATTTTCCCCACGACAAAAAAAAAAAAAAAAAAAAAAAAAAAAAGTCTGCTCTGCCCCGAATCATCGCTCCGGCGTCAAAAATCGTCGTAGGACAAAAACTCGACACGCTATCTTGCAGGAAAAAATCCGGGGAACACGATGGCGTGGTCAAAAGTGCAGGTCGTCGAGCTCGTTTTCGAGAGAAAAAAAAAAAAATTCTCACAATTCGACAAAAAAATAAAACGATTATTGGATCGTGTAGAGAATGTGAAACTGCATAAGAATCGTATAGACGAAAATTGGCGTTCACGTGCTCGTTTTTGTGGAAAAAATTAAAAAAGCTCTCAAAGTTCGAGATAAAAAAAAAAAAAACCATCGACCAGGTAGCCAACGGTAGACGGTACAAGTATCGTATGGGCGAAAACGAGCGTTACCGTGCTCGTTTTCGAGTTATTGGCGAAAAACAGCCTGGAGCGATCGGTCCGGCGGTCGACGCGCGAAACTTTCTAAGTCCGCTCTGCTCCGAATCATCGCTCCGGCGTCAAAAATCGTCATAGGACAAAAAATCGCCACCCTATCTTGCAGGAAAAAATCCGGGGAACACGATGGCGTCGTCAAAAGTGCAGGTCGTCGAGCTCGTTTTCGAGAAAAAAAAAAAAAATTCTCAAAATTCGACAAAAAAATAAAACGATCAGTGGACCGTGTAGAGAATCTAAAACTGCATAAGAATCGTATAGACGAAAATTGGCGTTCACGTGCTCGTTTTTGAGAAAAAAGTTAAAAAAGCTCTCAAAATTCGAGATAAAAAAAAAAAAATCATCTACCAGGTAGCCAACGGTAAACGGTACAAGTATCGTACGGGCGAAAACGAGCGTTACCGTGCTCGTTTTCGAGTTATTGACGAAAAACGGCCTGGAGCGATCGGTCCGGCGGTCGACGCGCGAAAGTTTCTAAGTCCGCTCTGCTCCGAATCATCGCTCCGGCGTCAAAAATCGTCGTAGGACAAAAAATCGACACGCTATCTTGCAGGAAAAAAACCGGGGAACACGATGGCGTCGTCAAAAGTGCAGGTCGTCGAGCTCGTTTTCGAGAGAAAAAAAAAAAAATTCTCAAAATTCGACAAAAAAATAAAACGATTATTGGATCGTGTAGAGAATGTGAAACTGCATAAGAATCGTATGGACGAAAATTGGCGTTCACGTGCTCGTTTTTGTGGAAAAAATTAAAAAAGCTCTCAATGCTCGAGATAAAAAAAAAAAAAACCATCCACCAGGTAGCCAACGGTAAACGGTACAAGTATCGTACGGGCGAAAACGAGCGTTACCGTGCTCGTTTTCGAGTTATTGACGAAAAACGGCCTGGAGCGATCGGTCCGGCGGTCGACGCGCGAAAGTTTCTAAGTCCGCTCTGCTCCGAATCATCGCTCCGGCGTCAAAAATCGTCGTAGGACAAAAAATCGACACGCTACTTTGCAGGAAAAAATCCGGGGAACACGATGGCGTCGTCAAAAGTGCAGGTCGTCGAGCTCGTTTTCGAGAAAAAAAAAAAAAAATTCTCAAAATTCGACAAACAAATAAAACGATTGTTGGACCGTGTAGAGAATGTACAACTGCATAAGAATCGTATAGACGAAAATTGGCGTTCACGTGCTCGTTTTTGTGGAAAAAATTAAAAAAGCTCTCAAAGCTCGAGATAAAAAAAAAAAAAACCATCCACCAGGTAGCCAACGGTAAACGGTACAAGTATCGTACGGGCGAAAACTAGCGTTACCGCGCTCGTTTTCGAGTTATTGACGAAAAACCGCCTGGAGCGATCGGTCCGGCGGTCGACGCGCGAAAGTTTCTAAGTCCGCTCTGCTCCGAATCATCGCCCCGGCGTCAAAAATCGTCGTAGGACAAAAAATCGACACGCTATCTTGCAGGAAAAAAACCGGGGAACACGATGGCGTCGTCAAAAGTGCAGGTCGTCGAGCTCGTTTTCGAGAGAAAAAAAAAAAAATTCTCAAAATTCGACAAAAAAATAAAACGATTATTGGATCGTGTAGAGAATGTAAGACTGCATAAGAATCGTATAGACGAAAATTGGCGTTCACGTGCTCGTTTTTGTGGAAAAAATTAAAAAAGCTCTCAATGCTGGAGATAAAAAAAAAAAAAACCATCCACCAGTTAGCCAACGGTAAACGGTACAAGTATCGTACGGGCGAAAACGAGCGTTACCGTGCTCGTTTTCGAGTTATTGACGAAAAACGGCCTGGAGCGATCGGTCCGGCGGTCGACGCGCGAAAGTTTCTAAGTCCGCTCTGCTCCGAATCATCGCTCCGGCGTCAAAAATCGTCGTAGGACAAAAAATCGACACGCTATCTTGCAGGAAAAAATCCGGGGACCACGATGGCGTCGTCAAAAGTGCAGGTCGTCGAGCTCGTTTTCGAGAAAAAAAAAAAAAAATTCTCAAAATTCGACAAACAAATAAAACGATTGTTGGACCGTGTAGAGAATGTACAACTGCATAAGAATCGTATAGACGAAAATTGGCGTTCACGTGCTCGTTTTTGTGGAAAAAATTAAAAAAGCTCTCAAAGTTCGAGATAAAAAAAAAAAAACCATCGACCAGGTAGCCAACGGTAAACGATACAAGTATCGTACGGGCGAAAACGAGCGTTACCGTGCTCGTTTTCGAGTTATTGACGAAAAACGGCCTGGAGCGATCGGTCCGGCGGTCGACGCGCGAAAGTTTCCAAGTCTGCTCTGCCCGGTCCCGCCGCTATGAGGCAGTGTGTCTACTGGGGGGACCGATTGTCCCCCCGGGGGATGGGCGCGAAAGCGCGGGCACGGGGAGGATACCGGAAGAATGCTTCGAGCGATTCCCGGTATCCTCCCAAAGCGTGCCGAAGGGTCACCGTGGGGTTTTTAGTGGGTAGGTCCCGCGCCTGTCGTTGTACGGGCGCGGGGAATCCCACACACCCCTCCCACCTCTCCCCAAGGAGGTGGGAGGGAGTCTTTCGAAGATTTTCCCCACGACAAAAAAAAAAAAAAAAAAAAAAAAAAAAAGTCTGCTCTGCCCCGAATCATCGCTCCGGCGTCAAAAATCGTCGTAGGACAAAAACTCGACACGCTATCTTGCAGGAAAAAATCCGGGGAACACGATGGCGTGGTCAAAAGTGCAGGTCGTCGAGCTCGTTTTCGAGAGAAAAAAAAAAAAATTCTCACAATTCGACAAAAAAATAAAACGATTATTGGATCGTGTAGAGAATGTGAAACTGCATAAGAATCGTATAGACGAAAATTGGCGTTCACGTGCTCGTTTTTGTGGAAAAAATTAAAAAAGCTCTCAAAGTTCGAGATAAAAAAAAAAAAAACCATCGACCAGGTAGCCAACGGTAGACGGTACAAGTATCGTATGGGCGAAAACGAGCGTTACCGTGCTCGTTTTCGAGTTATTGGCGAAAAACAGCCTGGAGCGATCGGTCCGGCGGTCGACGCGCGAAACTTTCTAAGTCCGCTCTGCTCCGAATCATCGCTCCGGCGTCAAAAATCGTCATAGGACAAAAAATCGCCACCCTATCTTGCAGGAAAAAATCCGGGGAACACGATGGCGTCGTCAAAAGTGCAGGTCGTCGAGCTCGTTTTCGAGAAAAAAAAAAAAAATTCTCAAAATTCGACAAAAAAATAAAACGATCAGTGGACCGTGTAGAGAATCTAAAACTGCATAAGAATCGTATAGACGAAAATTGGCGTTCACGTGCTCGTTTTTGAGAAAAAAGTTAAAAAAGCTCTCAAAATTCGAGATAAAAAAAAAAAAATCATCTACCAGGTAGCCAACGGTAAACGGTACAAGTATCGTACGGGCGAAAACGAGCGTTACCGTGCTCGTTTTCGAGTTATTGACGAAAAACGGCCTGGAGCGATCGGTCCGGCGGTCGACGCGCGAAAGTTTCTAAGTCCGCTCTGCTCCGAATCATCGCTCCGGCGTCAAAAATCGTCGTAGGACAAAAAATCGACACGCTATCTTGCAGGAAAAAAACCGGGGAACACGATGGCGTCGTCAAAAGTGCAGGTCGTCGAGCTCGTTTTCGAGAGAAAAAAAAAAAAATTCTCAAAATTCGACAAAAAAATAAAACGATTATTGGATCGTGTAGAGAATGTGAAACTGCATAAGAATCGTATGGACGAAAATTGGCGTTCACGTGCTCGTTTTTGTGGAAAAAATTAAAAAAGCTCTCAATGCTCGAGATAAAAAAAAAAAAAACCATCCACCAGGTAGCCAACGGTAAACGGTACAAGTATCGTACGGGCGAAAACGAGCGTTACCGTGCTCGTTTTCGAGTTATTGACGAAAAACGGCCTGGAGCGATCGGTCCGGCGGTCGACGCGCGAAAGTTTCTAAGTCCGCTCTGCTCCGAATCATCGCTCCGGCGTCAAAAATCGTCGTAGGACAAAAAATCGACACGCTACTTTGCAGGAAAAAATCCGGGGAACACGATGGCGTCGTCAAAAGTGCAGGTCGTCGAGCTCGTTTTCGAGAAAAAAAAAAAAAAATTCTCAAAATTCGACAAACAAATAAAACGATTGTTGGACCGTGTAGAGAATGTACAACTGCATAAGAATCGTATAGACGAAAATTGGCGTTCACGTGCTCGTTTTTGTGGAAAAAATTAAAAAAGCTCTCAAAGTTCGAGATAAAAAAAAAAAAACCATCGACCAGGTAGCCAACGGTAAACGATACAAGTATCGTACGGGCGAAAACGAGCGTTACCGTGCTCGTTTTCGAGTTATTGACGAAAAACGGCCTGGAGCGATCGGTCCGGCGGTCGACGCGCGAAAGTTTCCAAGTCTGCTCTGCCCGGTCCCGCCGCTATGAGGCAGTGTGTCTACTGGGGGGACCGATTGTCCCCCCGGGGGATGGGCGCGAAAGCGCGGGCACGGGGAGGATACCGGAAGAATGCTTCGAGCGATTCCCGGTATCCTCCCAAAGCGTGCCGAAGGGTCACCGTGGGGTTTTTAGTGGGTAGGTCCCGCGCCTGTCGTTGTACGGGCGCGGGGAATCCCACACACCCCTCCCACCTCTCCCCAAGGAGGTGGGAGGGAGTCTTTCGAAGATTTTCCCCACGACAAAAAAAAAAAAAAAAAAAAAAAAAAAAAGTCTGCTCTGCCCCGAATCATCGCTCCGGCGTCAAAAATCGTTGTAGGACAAAAAATCGACACGCTATCTTGCAGGAAAAAAACCGGGGAACACGATGGCGTCGTCAAAAGTGCAGGTCGTCGAGCTCGTTTTCGAGAGAAAAAAAAAAAAATTCTCAAAATTCGACAAAAAAATAAAACGATTATTGGATCGTGTAGAGAATGTGAAACTGCATAAGAATCGTATGGACGAAAATTGGCGTTCACGTGCTCGTTTTTGTGGAAAAAATTAAAAAAGCTCTCAATGCTCGAGATAAAAAAAAAAAAAACCATCCACCAGGTAGCCAACGGTAAACGGTACAAGTATCGTACGGGCGAAAACGAGCGTTACCGTGCTCGTTTTCGAGTTATTGACGAAAAACGGCCTGGAGCGATCGGTCCGGCGGTCGACGCGCGAAAGTTTCTAAGTCCGCTCTGCTCCGAATCATCGCTCCGGCGTCAAAAATCGTCGTAGGACAAAAAATCGACACGCTATCTTGCAGGAAAAAAACCGGGGAACACGATGGCGTCGTCAAAAGTGCAGGTCGTCGAGCTCGTTTTCGAGAGAAAAAAAAAAAAATTCTCAAAATTCGACAAAAAAATAAAACGATTATTGGATCGTGTAGAGAATGTAAAACTGCATAAGAATCGTATAGACGAAAATTGGCGTTCACGTGCTCGTTTTTGTGGAAAAAATTAAAAAAGCTCTCAATGCTCGAGATAAAAAAAAAAAAAACCATCCACCAGGTAGCCAACGGTAAACGGTACAAGTATCGTACGGGCGAAAACGAGCGTTACCGTGCTCGTTTTCGAGTTATTGACGAAAAACGGCCTGGAGCGATCGGTCCGGCGGTCGACGCGCGAAAGTTTCTAAGTCCGCTCTGCTCCGAAACATCGCTCCGGCGTCAAAAATCGTCGTAGTACAAAAAATCGACACGCTGTCTTGCAGGAAAAAATCCGGGGAACACGATGGCGTCGTCAAAAGTGCAGGTCGTCGAGCTCGTTTTCGAGAAAAAAAAAAAAAAATTCTCAAAATTCGACAAAAAAATAAAACGATTATTGGATCGTGTAGAGAATGTGAAACTGCATAAGAATCGTATAGACGAAAATTGGCGTTCACGTGCTCGTTTTTGTGGAAAAAATTAAAAAAGCTCTCAAAGCTCGAGATAAAAAAAAAAAAACCATCCACCAGGTAGCCAACGGTAAACGGTACAAGTATCGTACGGGCGAAAACTAGCGTTACCGCGCTCGTTTTCGAGTTATTGACGAAAAACCGCCTGGAGCGATCGGTCCGGCGGTCGACGCGCGAAAGTTTCTAAGTCCGCTCTGCTCCGAATCATCGCCCCGGCGTCAAAAATCGTCGTAGGACAAAAAATCGACACGCTATCTTGCAGGAAAAAAACCGGGGAACACGATGGCGTCGTCAAAAGTGCAGGTCGTCGAGCTCGTTTTCGAGAGAAAAAAAAAAAAATTCTCAAAATTCGACAAAAAAATAAAACGATTATTGGATCGTGTAGAGAATGTAAGACTGCATAAGAATCGTATAGACGAAAATTGGCGTTCACGTGCTCGTTTTTGTGGAAAAAATTAAAAAAGCTCTCAATGCTGGAGATAAAAAAAAAAAAAACCATCCACCAGGTAGCCAACGGTAAACGGTACAAGTATCGTACGGGCGAAAACGAGCGTTACCGTGCTCGTTTTCGAGTTATTGACGAAAAACGGCCTGGAGCGATCGGTCCGGCGGTCGACGCGCGAAAGTTTCTAAGTCCGCTCTGCTCCGAATCATCGCTCCGGCGTCAAAAATCGTCGTAGGACAAAAAATCGACACGCTATCTTGCAGGAAAAAATCCGGGGACCACGATGGCGTCGTCAAAAGTGCAGGTCGTCGAGCTCGTTTTCGAGAGAAAAAAAAAAAAATTCTCAAAATTCGACAAAAAAATAAAGCGATTGTTGGACCGTGTAGAGAATGTAAAACTGCATAAGAATCGTATAGACGAAAATTGGCGTTCACGTGCTCGTTTTTGTGGAAAAAATTAAAAAAGCTCTCAATGCTCGAGATAAAAAAAAAAAAAACCATCCACCAGGTAGCCAACGGTAAACGGTACAAGTATCGTACGGGCGAAAACGAGCGTTACCGTGCTCGTTTTCGAGTTATTGACGAAAAACGGCCTGGAGCGATCGGTCCGGCGGTCGACGCGCGAAAGTTTCTAAGTCCGCTCTGCTCCGAATCATCGCTCCGGCGTCAAAAATCGTCGTAGGACAAAAAATCGACACGCTATCTTGCAGGAAAAAAACCGGGGAACACGATGGCGTCGTCAAAAGTGCAGGTCGTCGAGCTCGTTTTCGAGAGAAAAAAAAAAAAATTCTCAAAATTCGACAAAAAAATAAAACGATTATTGGATCGTGTAGAGCATGTAAAACTGCATAAGAATCGTATAGACGAAAATTGGCGTTCACGTGCTCGTTTTTGTGGAAAAAATTAAAAAAGCTCTCAAAGCTCGAGATAAAAAAAAAAAAAACCATCCACCAGGTAGCCAACGGTAAACGGTACAAGTATCGTACGGGCGAAAACGAGCGTTACCGTGCTCGTTTTCGAGTTATTGAGGAAAAACGGCCTGGAGCGATCGGTCCGGCGGTCGACGCGCGAAAGTTTCTAAGTCCGCTCTGCTCCGAATCATCGCCCCGGCGTCAAAAATCGTCGTAGGACAAAAAATCGACACGCTATCTTGCAGGAAAAAAACCGGGGAACACGATGGCGTCGTCAAAAGTGCAGGTCGTCGAGCTCGTTTTCGAGAGAAAAAAAAAAAAATTCTCAAAATTCGACAAAAAAATAAAACGATTATTGGATCGTGTAGAGAATGTAAAACTGCATAAGAATCGTATAGACGAAAATTGGCGTTCACGTGCTCGTTTTTGTGGAAAAAATTAAAAAAGCTCTCAATGCTCGAGATAAAAAAAAAAATAACCATCCACCAGGTAGCCAACGGTAAACGGTACAAGTATCGTACGGGCGAAAACGAGCGTTACCGTGCTCGTTTTCGAGTTATTGACGAAAAACGGCCTGGAGCGATCGGTCCGGCGGTCGACGCGCGAAAGTTTCTAAGTCCGCTCTGCTCCGAAACATCGCTCCGGCGTCAAAAATCGTCGTAGTACAAAAAATCGACACGCTGTCTTGCAGGAAAAAATCCGGGGAACACGATGGCGTCGTCAAAAGTGCAGGTCGTCGAGCTCGTTTTCGAGAGAAAAAAAAAAAAATTCTCAAAATTCGACAAAAAAATAAAACGATTATTGGATCGTGTAGAGAATGTAAAACTGCATAAGAATCGTATAGACGAAAATTGGCGTTCACGTGCTCGTTTTTGTGGAAAAAATTAAAAAAGCTCTCAATGCTCGAGATAAAAAAAAAAAAAACCATCCACCAGGTAGCCAACGGTAAACGGTACAAGTATCGTACGGGCGAAAACGAGCGTTACCGTGCTCGTTTTCGAGTTATTGACGAAAAACGGCCTGGAGCGATCGGTCCGGCGGTCGACGCGCGAAAGTTTCTAAGTCCGCTCTGCTCCGAAACATCGCTCCGGCGTCAAAAATCGTCGTAGTACAAAAAATCGACACGCTGTCTTGCAGGAAAAAATCCGGGGAACACGATGGCGTCGTCAAAAGTGCAGGTCGTCGAGCTCGTTTTCGAGAAAAAAAAAAAAAAATTCTCAAAATTCGACAAAAAAATAAAACGATTATTGGATCGTGTAGAGAATGTGAAACTGCATAAGAATCGTATAGACGAAAATTGGCGTTCACGTGCTCGTTTTTGTGGAAAAAATTAAAAAAGCTCTCAAAGCTCGAGATAAAAAAAAAAAAAACCATCCACCAGGTAGCCAACGGTAAACGGTACAAGTATCGTACGGGCGAAAACTAGCGTTACCGCGCTCGTTTTCGAGTTATTGACGAAAAACCGCCTGGAGCGATCGGTCCGGCGGTCGACGCGCGAAAGTTTCTAAGTCCGCTCTGCTCCGAATCATCGCCCCGGCGTCAAAAATCGTCGTAGGACAAAAAATCGACACGCTATCTTGCAGGAAAAAAACCGGGGAACACGATGGCGTCGTCAAAAGTGCAGGTCGTCGAGCTCGTTTTCGAGAGAAAAAAAAAAAAATTCTCAAAATTCGACAAAAAAATAAAACGATTATTGGATCGTGTAGAGAATGTAAGACTGCATAAGAATCGTATAGACGAAAATTGGCGTTCACGTGCTCGTTTTTGTGGAAAAAATTAAAAAAGCTCTCAATGCTGGAGATAAAAAAAAAAAAAACCATCCACCAGGTAGCCAACGGTAAACGGTACAAGTATCGTACGGGCGAAAACGAGCGTTACCGTGCTCGTTTTCGAGTTATTGACGAAAAACGGCCTGGAGCGATCGGTCCGGCGGTCGACGCGCGAAAGTTTCTAAGTCCGCTCTGCTCCGAATCATCGCTCCGGCGTCAAAAATCGTCGTAGGACAAAAAATCGACACGCTATCTTGCAGGAAAAAATCCGGGGACCACGATGGCGTCGTCAAAAGTGCAGGTCGTCGAGCTCGTTTTCGAGAGAAAAAAAAAAAAATTCTCAAAATTCGACAAAAAAATAAAGCGATTGTTGGACCGTGTAGAGAATGTAAAACTGCATAAGAATCGTATAGACGAAAATTGGCGTTCACGTGCTCGTTTTTGTGGAAAAAATTAAAAAAGCTCTCAATGCTCGAGATAAAAAAAAAAAAAACCATCCACCAGGTAGCCAACGGTAAACGGTACAAGTATCGTACGGGCGAAAACGAGCGTTACCGTGCTCGTTTTCGAGTTATTGACGAAAAACGGCCTGGAGCGATCGGTCCGGCGGTCGACGCGCGAAAGTTTCTAAGTCCGCTCTGCTCCGGGGGTGGGGGCGGTCCCGGGCGGGCAGGAACCTGCTTGGGGCGATTTGAAGCGCCAGGCCCGGCAGTCCGTGTTGCTCGCGTGGCAGGAGCGGCTGGCTCTGCCAACCGCGGGGCACCGGACTGTCGGGGCTGTTCGGCCACTCCTGAAGGAGTGGCTGGACAGAGGCCATGGCAGCCTCACCTACCGGATGGCACAGGTATTTTCCGGGCATGGCAGCTTCGGAAGATACCTGTGCCGGATAGGGAAGGAGCCGACGGCGCGTTGCTGCCACTGCGACGCTGAGCAGGACACGGCGGATCATACCCTGGAGGTATGCCCCGCGTGGGAGGGGGAGCGCCGTGTCCTGGTCGGCGTCGTCGGGCGGGATGTCTCGCTGCCGGGCGTGGTGCGCGCCATGCTCGGCAGCGAGGAGAAGTGGAGGGCCGTGGCCTCCTTCTGCGAGAACGTAATGTTGCAGAAGGAGGCCGCGGGGAGGGAGCGCGAGCTTCAGCGGCGTGCTGAAGCGCGCGCTCGTGCGGTGGCCCGAGGTCGTCGCCCGGTCGCGAGGCGTCGCGGGCGGCCGCCTCGGCGTGGCGGATGACCTAGGCTGGGAGGGGGGTCCTGAGGGGACCCTCCTCCCGCCAGGCGGCGCCGGGTCGGACCGGTTGGGGGTAGGAGTGCCTTCCCCTACCGGTCCGACGCAAGGGGAGGCACCCTCGGCGGTCTGGTGCGGCCATGAACGCCCGGCCGCCGAGGGATGGAAACGGGGTCGCGGGCGGTTGCGAGTTGGGGCTCGCAGCCGCCACTAAACGCGGCCCCGGGACGGATAGCGGCGGGATGGAGTGGCCCCGTCCCGCCGCTATGAGGCAGTGTGTCTACTGGGGGGACCGATTGTCCCCCCGGGGGATGGGCGCGAAAGCGCGGGCACGGGGAGGATACCGGAAGAATGCTTCGAGCGATTCCCGGTATCCTCCCAAAGCGTGCCGAAGGGTCACCGTGGGGTTTTTAGTGGGTAGGTCCCGCGCCTGTCGTTGTACGGGCGCGGGGAATCCCACACACGCCTCCCACCTCTCCCCAAGGAGGTGGGAGGGAGTCTTTCGAAGATTTTCCCCACGAAAAAAAAAAAAAAAAAAAAAAAAAAAAAAAAAAGTCCGCTCTGCTCCGAATCATCGCTCCGGCGTCAAAAATCGTCGTAGGACAAAAAATCGACACGCTATCTTGCAGGAAAAAAACCGGGGAACACGATGGCGTCGTCAAAAGTGCAGGTCGTCGAGCTCGTTTTCGAGAGAAAAAAAAAAAAATTCTCAAAATTCGACAAAAAAATAAAACGATTGTTGGATCGTGTAGAGAATGTAAAACTGCATAAGAATCGTATAGACGAAAATTGGCGTTCACGTGCTCGTTTTTGTGGAAAAAATTAAAAAAGCTCTCAAAGCTCGAGATAAAAAAAAAAAAAACCATCCACCAGGTAGCCAACGGTAAACGGTACAAGTATCGTACGGGCGAAAACGAGCGTTACCGTGCTCGTTTTCGAGTTATTGAGGAAAAACGGCCTGGAGCGATCGGTCCGGCGGTCGACGCGCGAAAGTTTCTAAGTCCGCTCTGCTCCGAATCATCGCCCCGGCGTCAAAAATCGTCGTAGGACAAAAAATCGACACGCTATCTTGCAGGAAAAAAACCGGGGAACACGATGGCGTCGTCAAAAGTGCAGGTCGTCGAGCTCGTTTTCGAGAGAAAAAAAAAAAAATTCTCAAAATTCGACAAAAAAATAAAACGATTATTGGATCGTGTAGAGAATGTAAAACTGCATATGAATCGTATAGACGAAAATTGGCGTTCACGTGCTCGTTTTTGTGGAAAAAATTAAAAAAGCTCTCAATGCTCGAGATAAAAAAAAAAAAAACCATCCACCAGGTAGCCAACGCTAAACGGTACAAGTATCGTACGGGCGAAAACGAGCGTTACCGTGCTCGTTTTCGAGTTATTGACGAAAAACGGCCTGGAGCGATCGGTCCGGCGGTCGACGCGCAAAAGTTTCCAAGTCCGCTCTGCTCCGAATCATCGCTCCGGCGTCAAAAATCGTCGTAGGACAAAAAATCGACACGCTATCTTGCAGGAAAAAAACCGGGGAACACGATGGCGTCGTCAAAAGTGCAGGTCGTCGAGCTCGTTTTCGAGAGAAAAAAAAAAAAATTCTCAAAATTCGACACAAAAATAAAACGATTATTGGATCGTGTAGAGAATGTAAAACTGCATAAGAATCGTATAGACGAAAATTGGCGTTCACGTGCTCGTTTTTGTGGAAAAAATTAAAAAAGCTCTCAATGCTCGAGATAAAAAAAAAAAAAACCATCCACCGGGTAGCCAACGGTAAACGGTACAAGTATCGTACGGGCGAAAACGAGCGTTACCGTGCTCGTTTTCGAGTTATTGACGAAAAACGGCCTGGAGCGATCGGTCCGGCGGTCGACGCGCGAAAGTTTCTAAGTCCGCTCTGCTCCGAAACATCGCTCCGGCGTCAAAAATCGTCGTAGTACAAAAAATCGACACGCTGTCTTGCAGGAAAAAATCCGGGGAACACGATGGCGTCGTCAAAAGTGCAGGTCGTCGAGCTCGTTTTCGAGAAAAAAAAAAAAAAATTCTCAAAATTCGACAAAAAAATAAAACGATTATTGGATCGTGTAGAGAATGTGAAACTGCATAAGAATCGTATAGACGAAAATTGGAGTTCACGTGCTCGTTTTTGTGGAAAAAATTAAAAAAGCTCTCAAAGCTCGAGATAAAAAAAAAAAAAACCATCCACCAGGTAGCCAACGGTAAACGGTACAAGTATCGTACGGGCGAAAACTAGCGTTACCGCGCTCGTTTTCGAGTTATTGACGAAAAACCGCCTGGAGCGATCGGTCCGGCGGTCGACGCGCGAAAGTTTCTAAGTCCGCTCTGCTCCGAATCATCGCCCCGGCGTCAAAAATCGTCGTAGGACAAAAAATCGACACGCTATCTTGCAGGAAAAAAACCGGGGAACACGATGGCGTCGTCAAAAGTGCAGGTCGTCGAGCTCGTTTTCGAGAGAAAAAAAAAAAAATTCTCAAAATTCGACAAAAAAATAAAACGATTATTGGATCGTGTAGAGAATGTAAAACTGCATAAGAATCGTATAGACGAAAATTGGCGTTCACGTGCTCGTTTTTGTGGAAAAAATTAAAAAAGCTCTCAATGCTGGAGATAAAAAAAAAAAAAACCATCCACCAGGTAGCCAACGGTAAACGGTACAAGTATCGTACGGGCGAAAACGAGCGTTACCGTGCTCGTTTTCGAGTTATTGACGAAAAACGGCCTGGAGCGATCGGTCCGGCGGTCGACGCGCGAAAGTTTCTAAGTCCGCTCTGCTCCGAATCATCGCTCCGGCGTCAAAAATCGTCGTAGGACAAAAAATCGACACGCTATCTTGCAGGAAAAAATCCGGGGACCACGATGGCGTCGTCAAAAGTGCAGGTCGTCGAGCTCGTTTTCGAGAGAAAAAAAAAAAAATTCTCAAAATTCGACAAAAAAATAAAGCGATTGTTGGACCGTGTAGAGAATGTAAAACTGCATAAGAATCGTATAGACGAAAATTGGCGTTCACGTGCTCGTTTTTGTGGAAAAAATTAAAAAAGCTCTCAATGCTCGAGATAAAAAAAAAAAAAACCATCCACCAGGTAGCCAACGGTAAACGGTACAAGTATCGTACGGGCGAAAACGAGCGTTACCGTGCTCGTTTTCGAGTTATTGACGAAAAACGGCCTGGAGCGATCGGTCCGGCGGTCGACGCGCGAAAGTTTCTAAGTCCGCTCTGCTCCGAATCATCGCTCCGGCGTCAAAAATCGTCGTAGGACAAAAAATCGACACGCTATCTTGCAGGAAAAAAACCGGGGAACACGATGGCGTCGTCAAAAGTGCAGGTCGTCGAGCTCGTTTTCGAGAGAAAAAAAAAAAAATTCTCAAAATTCGACAAAAAAATAAAACGATTATTGGATCGTGTAGAGAATGTAAAACTGCATAAGAATCGTATAGACGAAAATTGGCGTTCACGTGCTCGTTTTTGTGGAAAAAATTAAAAAAGCTCTCAAAGCTCGAGATAAAAAAAAAAAAAACCATCCACCAGGTAGCCAACGGTAAACGGTACAAGTATCGTACGGGCGAAAACGAGCGTTACCGTGCTCGTTTTCGAGTTATTGAGGAAAAACGGCCTGGAGCGATCGGTCCGGCGGTCGACGCGCGAAAGTTTCTAAGTCCGCTCTGCTCCGAATCATCGCCCCGGCGTCAAAAATCGTCGTAGGACAAAAAATCGACACGCTATCTTGCAGGAAAAAAACCGGGGAACACGATGGCGTCGTCAAAAGTGCAGGTCGTCGAGCTCGTTTTCGAGAGAAAAAAAAAAAAATTCTCAAAATTCGACAAAAAAATAAAACGATTATTGGATCGTGTAGAGAATGTAAAACTGCATAAGAATCGTATAGACGAAAATTGGCGTTCACGTGCTCGTTTTTGTGGAAAAAATTAAAAAAGCTCTCAATGCTCGAGATAAAAAAAAAAAAAACCATCCACCAGGTAGCCAACGGTAAACGGTACAAGTATCGTACGGGCGAAAACGAGCGTTACCGTGCTCGTTTTCGAGTTATTGACGAAAAACGGCCTGGAGCGATCGGTCCGGCGGTCGACGCGCAAAAGTTTCCAAGTCCGCTCTGCTCCGAATCATCGCTCCGGCGTCAAAAATCGTCGTAGGACAAAAAATCGACACGCTATCTTGCAGGAAAAAAACCGGGGAACACGATGGCGTCGTCAAAAGTGCAGGTCGTCGAGCTCGTTTTCGAGAGAAAAAAAAAAAAATTCTCAAAATTCGACACAAAAATAAAACGATTATTGGATCGTGTAGAGAATGTAAAACTGCATAAGAATCGTATAGACGAAAATTGGCGTTCACGTGCTCGTTTTTGTGGAAAAAATTAAAAAAGCTCTCAATGCTCGAGATAAAAAAAAAAAAAACCATCCACCAGGTAGCCAACGGTAAACGGTACAAGTATCGTACGGGCGAAAACGAGCGTTACCGTGCTCGTTTTCGAGTTATTGACGAAAAACGGCCTGGAGCGATCGGTCCGGCGGTCGACGCGCGAAAGTTTCTAAGTCCGCTCTGCTCCGAAACATCGCTCCGGCGTCAAAAATCGTCGTAGTACAAAAAATCGACACGCTGTCTTGCAGGAAAAAATCCGGGGAACACGATGGCGTCGTCAAAAGTGCAGGTCGTCGAGCTCGTTTTCGAGAAAAAAAAAAAAAAATTCTCAAAATTCGACAAAAAAATAAAACGATTATTGGATCGTGTAGAGAATGTGAAACTGCATAAGAATCGTATAGACAAAAATTGGCGTTCACGTGCTCGTTTTTGTGGAAAAAATTAAAAAAGCTCTCAAAGCTCGAGATAAAAAAAAAAAAAACCATCCACCAGGTAGCCAACGGTAAACGGTACAAGTATCGTACGGGCGAAAACTAGCGTTACCGCGCTCGTTTTCGAGTTATTGACGAAAAACCGCCTGGAGCGATCGGTCCGGCGGTCGACGCGCGAAAGTTTCTAAGTCCGCTCTGCTCCGAATCATCGCCCCGGCGTCAAAAATCGTCGTAGGACAAAAAATCGACACGCTATCTTGCAGGAAAAAAACCGGGGAACACGATGGCGTCGTCAAAAGTGCAGGTCGTCGAGCTCGTTTTCGAGAGAAAAAAAAAAAAATTCTCAAAATTCGACAAAAAAATAAAACGATTATTGGATCGTGTAGAGAATGTAAAACTGCATAAGAATCGTATAGACGAAAATTGGCGTTCACGTGCTCGTTTTTGTGGAAAAAATTAAAAAAGCTCTCAATGCTGGAGATAAAAAAAAAAAAAACCATCCACCAGGTAGCCAACGGTAAACGGTACAAGTATCGTACGGGCGAAAACGAGCGTTACCGTGCTCGTTTTCGAGTTATTGACGAAAAACGGCCTGGAGCGATCGGTCCGGCGGTCGACGCGCGAAAGTTTCTAAGTCCGCTCTGCTCCGAATCATCGCTCCGGCGTCAAAAATCGTCGTAGGACAAAAAATCGACACGCTATCTTGCAGGAAAAAATCCGGGGACCACGATGGCGTCGTCAAAAGTGCAGGTCGTCGAGCTCGTTTTCGAGAGAAAAAAAAAAAAATTCTCAAAATTCGACAAAAAAATAAAGCGATTGTTGGACCGTGTAGAGAATGTAAAACTGCATAAGAATCGTATAGACGAAAATTGGCGTTCACGTGCTCGTTTTTGTGGAAAAAATTAAAAAAGCTCTCAATGCTCGAGATAAAAAAAAAAAAAACCATCCACCAGGTAGCCAACGGTAAACGGTACAAGTATCGTACGGGCGAAAACGAGCGTTACCGTGCTCGTTTTCGAGTTATTGACGAAAAACGGCCTGGAGCGATCGGTCCGGCGGTCGACGCGCGAAAGTTTCTAAGTCCGCTCTGCTCCGAATCATCGCTCCGGCGTCAAAAATCGTCGTAGGACAAAAAATCGACACGCTATCTTGCAGGAAAAAAACCGGGGAACACGATGGCGTCGTCAAAAGTGCAGGTCGTCGAGCTCGTTTTCGAGAGAAAAAAAAAAAAATTCTCAAAATTCGACAAAAAAATAAAACGATTATTGGATCGTGTAGAGAATGTAAAACTGCATAAGAATCGTATAGACGAAAATTGGCGTTCACGTGCTCGTTTTTGTGGAAAAAATTAAAAAAGCTCTCAAAGCTCGAGATAAAAAAAAAAAAAACCATCCACCAGGTAGCCAACGGTAAACGGTACAAGTATCGTACGGGCGAAAACGAGCGTTACCGTGCTCGTTTTCGAGTTATTGAGGAAAAACGGCCTGGAGCGATCGGTCCGGCGGTCGACGCGCGAAAGTTTCTAAGTCCGCTCTGCTCCGAATCATCGCCCCGGCGTCAAAAATCGTCGTAGGACAAAAAATCGACACGCTATCTTGCAGGAAAAAAACCGGGGAACACGATGGCGTCGTCAAAAGTGCAGGTCGTCGAGCTCGTTTTCGAGAGAAAAAAAAAAAAATTCTCAAAATTCGACAAAAAAATAAAACGATTATTGGATCGTGTAGAGAATGTAAAACTGCATAAGAATCGTATAGACGAAAATTGGCGTTCACGTGCTCGTTTTTGTGGAAAAAATTAAAAAAGCTCTCAATGCTCGAGATAAAAAAAAAAAAAACCATCCACCAGGTAGCCAACGGTAAACGGTACAAGTATCGTACGGGCGAAAACGAGCGTTACCGTGCTCGTTTTCGAGTTATTGACGAAAAACGGCCTGGAGCGATCGGTCCGGCGGTCGACGCGCGAAAGTTTCTAAGTCCGCTCTGCTCCGAATCATCGCTCCGGCGTCAAAAATCGTCGTAGGACAAAAAATCGACACGCTATCTTGCAGGAAAAAATCCGGGGACCACGATGGCGTCGTCAAAAGTGCAGGTCGTCGAGCTCGTTTTCGAGAGAAAAAAAAAAAAATTCTCAAAATTCGACAAAAAAATAAAGCGATTGTTGGACCGTGTAGAGAATGTAAAACTGCATAAGAATCGTATAGACGAAAATTGGCGTTCACGTGCTCGTTTTTGTGGAAAAAATTAAAAAAGCTCTCAATGCTCGAGATAAAAAAAAAAAAAACCATCCACCAGGTAGCCAACGGTAAACGGTACAAGTATCGTACGGGCGAAAACGAGCGTTACCGTGCTCGTTTTCGAGTTATTGACGAAAAACGGCCTGGAGCGATCGGTCCGGCGGTCGACGCGCGAAAGTTTCTAAGTCCGCTCTGCTCCGAATCATCGCTCCGGCGTCAAAAATCGTCGTAGGACAAAAAATCGACACGCTATCTTGCAGGAAAAAAACCGGGGAACACGATGGCGTCGTCAAAAGTGCAGGTCGTCGAGCTCGTTTTCGAGAGAAAAAAAAAAAAATTCTCAAAATTCGACAAAAAAATAAAACGATTATTGGATCGTGTAGAGAATGTAAAACTGCATAAGAATCGTATAGACGAAAATTGGCATTCACGTGCTCGTTTTTGTGGAAAAAATTAAAAAAGCTCTCAAAGCTCGAGATAAAAAAAAAAAAAACCATCCACCAGGTAGCCAACGGTAAACGGTACAAGTATCGTACGGGCGAAAACGAGCGTTACCGTGCTCATTTTCGAGTTATTGAGGAAAAACGGCCTGGAGCGATCGGTCCGGCGGTCGACGCGCGAAAGTTTCTAAGTCCGCTCTGCTCCGAATCATCGCCCCGGCGTCAAAAATCGTCGTAGGACAAAAAATCGACACGCTATCTTGCAGGAAAAGAACCGGGGAACACGATGGCGTCGTCAAAAGTGCAGGTCGTCGAGCTCGTTTTCGAGAGAAAAAAAAAAAAATTCTCAAAATTCGACAAAAAAATAAAACGATTATTGGATCGTGTAGAGAATGTAAAACTGCATAAGAATCGTATAGACGAAAATTGGCGTTCACGTGCTCGTTTTTGTGGAAAAAATTAAAAAAGCTCTCAAAGTTCGAGATAAAAAAAAAAAAACCATCGACCAGGTAGCCAACGGTAAACGATACAAGTATCGTACGGGCGAAAACGAGCGTTACCGTGCTCGTTTTCGAGTTATTGACGAAAAACGGCCTGGAGCGATCGGTACGGCGGTCGACGCGCGAAAGTTTCTAAGTCCGCTCTGCTCCGAATCATCGCTCCGGCGTCAAAAATCGTCGTAGGACAAAAAATGGACACGCTATCTTGCATGAAAAAATCCGGGGAACACGATGGCGTCGTCAAAAGTGCAGGTCGTCGAGCTCGTTTTCGAGAGAAAAAAAAAGAAATTCTCAAAATTCGACAAAAAAATAAAACGATTATTGGACCGTGTAGAGAATGTAAAACTGCATAAGAATCGTATAGACGAAAATTGGCGTTCACGTGCTCGTTTTTGTGGAAAAAATTAAAAAAGCTCTCAAAGTTCGAGATAAAAAAAAAAAAACCATCGACCAGGTAGCCAACGGTAAACGATACAAGTATCGTACGGGCGAAAACGAGCGTTACCGTGCTCGTTTTCGAGTTATTGACGAAAAACGGCCTGGAGCGATCGGTCCGGCGGTCGACGCGCGAAAGTTTCTAAGTCCGCTCTGCTCCGAATCATCGCTCCGGCGTCAAAAATCGTCGTAGGACAAAAAATGGACACGCTATCTTGCAGGAAAAAATCCGGGGAACACGATGGCGTCGTCAAAAGTGCAGGTCGTCGAGCTCGTTGTCGAGAGAAAAAAAAAAAAATTCTCAAAATTCGACAAAAAAATAAAACGATTGTTGGACCGTGTAGAGAATGTAAAACTGCATAAGAATCGTATAGACGAAAATTGGCGTTCACGTGCTCGTTTTTGTGGAAAAAATTAAAAAAGCTCTCAAAGTTCGAGATAAAAAAAAAAAAACCATCGACCAGGTAGCCAACGGTAAACGATACAAGTATCGTACGGGCGAAAACGAGCGTTACCGTGCTCGTTTTCGAGTTATTGACGAAAAACGGCCTGGAGCGATCGGTACGGCGGTCGACGCGCGAAAGTTTCTAAGTCCGCTCTGCTCCGAATCATCGCTCCGGCGTCAAAAATCGTCGTAGGACAAAAAATGGACACGCTATCTTGCATGAAAAAATCCGGGGAACACGATGGCGTCGTCAAAAGTGCAGGTCGTCGAGCTCGTTTTCGAGAGAAAAAAAAAGAAATTCTCAAAATTCGACAAAAAAATAAAACGATTATTGGATCGTGTAGAGAATGTGAAACTGCATAAGAATCGTATAGACGAAAATTGGCGTTCACGTGCTCGTTTTTGTGGAAAAAATTAAAAAAGCTCTCAAAGCTCGAGATAAAAAAAAAAAAAACCATCGACCAGGTAGCCAACGGTAGACGGTACAAGTATCGTATGGGCGAAAACGAGCATTACCGTGCTCGTTTTCGAGTTATTGACGAAAAACGGCCTGGAGCGATCGGTCCGGCGGTCGACGCGCGAAAGTTTCTAAGTCCGCTCTGCTCCGAATCATCGCTCCGGCGTCAAAAATCGTCGTAGGACAAAAACTCGACACGCTATCTTGCATGAAAAAATCCGGGGAACACGATGGCGTCGTCAAAAGTGCAGGTCGTCGAGCTCGTTTTCGAGAGAAAAAAAAAAAAATTCTCAAAATTCGACAAAAAAATAAAACGATTATTGGATCGTGTAGAGAATGTAAAACTGCATAAGAATCGCATAGACGAAAATTGGCGTTCACGTGCTCGTTTTTGTGGAAAAAATTAAAAAAGCTCTCAAAGTTCGAGATAAAAAAAGAAAAAACCATCCACCAGGTAGCCAACGGTAAACGATACAAGTATCGTACGGGCGAAAACGAGCGTTACCGTGCTCGTTTTCGAGTTATTGACGAAAAACGGCCTGGAGCGATCGGTCCGGCGGTCGACGCGCGAAAGTTTCTAAGTCCGCTCTGCTCCGAATCATCGCTCCGGCGTCAAAAATCGTCGTAGGACAAGAAATCGACACGCTACTTTGCAGGAAAAAATCCGGGGAACACGATGGCGTCGTCAAAAGTGCAGGTCGTCGAGCTCGTTTTCGAGAAAAAAAAAAAAAAATTCTCAAAATTCGACAAACAAATAAAACGATTGTTGGACCGTGTAGAGAATGTACAACTGCATAAGAATCGTATAGACGAAAATTGGCGTTCACGTGCTCGTTTTTGTGGAAAAAATTAAAAAAGCTCTCAAAGTTCGAGATAAAAAAAAAAAAACCATCGACCAGGTAGCCAACGGTAAACGATACAAGTATCGTACGGGCGAAAACGAGCGTTACCGTGCTCGTTTTCGAGTTATTGACGAAAAACGGCCTGGAGCGATCGGTCCGGCGGTCGACGCGCGAAAGTTTCTAAGTCCGCTCTGCTCCGAATCATCGCTCCGGCGTCAAAAATCGTCGTAGGACGAAAAATCGACACGCTACCTTGCAGGAAAAAATCCGGGGAACACGATGGCGTCGTCAAAAGTGCAGGTCGTCGAGCTCGTTTTCGAGAAAAAAAAAAAAAAATTCTCAAAATTCGACGAACAAATAAAACGATTGTTGGACCGTGTAGAGAATGTAAAACTGCATAAGAATCGTATAGACGAAAATTGGCGTTCACGTGCTCGTTTTTGTGGAAAAAATTAAAAAAGCTCTCAAAGTTCGAGATAAAAAAAAAAAAACCATCGACCAGGTAGCCAACGGTAAACGATACAAGTATCGTACGGGCGAAAACGAGCGTTACCGTGCTCGTTTTCGAGTTATTGACGAAAAACGGCCTGGAGCGATCGGTCCGGCGGTCGACGCGCGAAAGTTTCTAAGTCCGCTCTGCTCCGAATCATCGCTCCGGCGTCAAAAATCGTCGTAGGACAAAAAATGGACACGCTATCTTGCAGGAAAAAATCCGGGGAACACGATGGCGTCGTCAAAAGTGCAGGTCGTCGAGCTCGTTTTCGAGAGAAAAAAAAAAAAATTCTCAAAATTCGACAAAAAAATAAAACGATTATTGGATCGTGTAGAGAATGTAAAACTGCATAAGAATCGTATAGACGAAAATTGGCGTTCACGTGCTCGTTTTTGTGGAAAAAATTAAAAAAGCTCTCAAAGTTCGAGATAAAAAAAAAAAAACCATCGACCAGGTAGCCAACGGTAAACGATACAAGTATCGTACGGGCGAAAACGAGCGTTACCGTGCTCGTTTTCGAGTTATTGACGAAAAACGGCCTGGAGCGATCGGTACGGCGGTCGACGCGCGAAAGTTTCTAAGTCCGCTCTGCTCCGAATCATCGCTCCGGCGTCAAAAATCGTCGTAGGACGAAAAATCGACACGCTACCTTGCAGGAAAAAATCCGGGGAACACGATGGCGTCGTCAAAAGTGCAGGTCGTCGAGCTCGTTTTCGAGAAAAAAAAAAAAAAATTCTCAAAATTCGACGAACAAATAAAACGATTGTTGGACCGTGTAGAGAATGTAAAACTGCATAAGAATCGTATAGACGAAAATTGGCGTTCACGTGCTCGTTTTTGTGGAAAAAATTAAAAAAGCTCTCAAAGTTCGAGATAAAAAAAAAAAAACCATCGACCAGGTAGCCAACGGTAAACGATACAAGTATCGTACGGGCGAAAACGAGCGTTACCGTGCTCGTTTTCGAGTTATTGACGAAAAACGGCCTGGAGCGATCGGTCCGGCGGTCGACGCGCGAAAGTTTCTAAGTCCGCTCTGCTCCGAATCATCGCTCCGGCGTCAAAAATCGTCGTAGGACAAAAAATGGACACGCTATCTTGCAGGAAAAAATCCGGGGAACACGATGGCGTCGTCAAAAGTGCAGGTCGTCGAGCTCGTTTTCGAGAGAAAAAAAAAAAAATTCTCAAAATTCGACAAAAAAATAAAACGATTGTTGGACCGTGTAGAGAATGTAAAACTGCATAAGAATCGTATAGACGAAAATTGGCGTTCACGTGCTCGTTTTTGTGGAAAAAATTAAAAAAGCTCTCAAAGTTCGAGATAAAAAAAAAAAAACCATCGACCAGGTAGCCAACGGTAAACGATACAAGTATCGTACGGGCGAAAACGAGCGTTACCGTGCTCGTTTTCGAGTTATTGACGAAAAACGGCCTGGAGCGATCGGTACGGCGGTCGACGCGCGAAAGTTTCTAAGTCCGCTCTGCTCCGAATCATCGCTCCGGCGTCAAAAATCGTCGTAGGACAAAAAATGGACACGCTATCTTGCATGAAAAAATCCGGGGAACACGATGGCGTCGTCAAAAGTGCAGGTCGTCGAGCTCGTTTTCGAGAGAAAAAAAAAGAAATTCTCAAAATTCGACAAAAAAATAAAACGATTATTGGATCGTGTAGAGAATGTGAAACTGCATAAGAATCGTATAGACGAAAATTGGCGTTCACGTGCTCGTTTTTGTGGAAAAAATTAAAAAAGCTCTCAAAGCTCGAGATAAAAAAAAAAAAAACCATCGACCAGGTAGCCAACGGTAGACGGTACAAGTATCGTATGGGCGAAAACGAGCATTACCGTGCTCGTTTTCGAGTTATTGACGAAAAACGGCCTGGAGCGATCGGTCCGGCGGTCGACGCGCGAAAGTTTCTAAGTCCGCTCTGCTCCGAATCATCGCTCCGGCGTCAAAAATCGTCGTAGGACAAAAACTCGACACGCTATCTTGCATGAAAAAATCCGGGGAACACGATGGCGTCGTCAAAAGTGCAGGTCGTCGAGCTCGTTTTCGAGAGAAAAAAAAAAAAATTCTCAAAATTCGACAAAAAAATAAAACGATTATTGGATCGTGTAGAGAATGTAAAACTGCATAAGAATCGCATAGACGAAAATTGGCGTTCACGTGCTCGTTTTTGTGGAAAAAATTAAAAAAGCTCTCAAAGTTCGAGATAAAAAAAGAAAAAACCATCCACCAGGTAGCCAACGGTAAACGATACAAGTATCGTACGGGCGAAAACGAGCGTTACCGTGCTCGTTTTCGAGTTATTGACGAAAAACGGCCTGGAGCGATCGGTCCGGCGGTCGACGCGCGAAAGTTTCTAAGTCCGCTCTGCTCGTCAATACACTCTTCCCAATTGGGGAGAGGGGACCGCGTCCTCCGGCGGCGGCGGCTGTCCCAGTGGAGTGGACGGCCGAGCTGGGGGTCACGCAGGAGGAGCTGGCAGCGGCCATCAGACGGCTCGGGGTTCGTAACACGGCCCCGGGTCCGGATGGTGTGCCCGGCCGGGTTTGGGTCTTGACCCAGGGCGTCCTTGGGGCCGACCTCAGGCGGTTGTTCGACCGCTGCCTGAGGGACGGGCGATTCCCCCCCAGTTGGAAGGTGGCCAGGATGGTCCTCCTCCGGAAGGAGGGTCGGCCCGCGGAGTCTCCCTCCGCATACCGGCCCATTTGTCTCCTCGACGAGGTGGGCAAGCTCTTCGAGCGTGTGATTGCTGCCCGCCTCGTCGAGCACCTGTCGCGGGGTGATCCCGGTCTGGCCGACTGCCAGTTCGGTTTCCGGGGGGGCCGATCGACTATCGACGCGATAGGTCGTGTGAGGGCCCTCTCGGAGGCGGCCGTCACCCGGGGAGGGGTGGCATTGGCAATATCCTTGGATATTGCCAATGCTTTTAACACCCTCCCCTGGGAAGAGATAAGGAGGGGACTCGAATATCATCGAGTCCCCCCTTGTCTCAGGGCGGTCGTCGGGGATTATCTCCGCGGCAGGTGGATCGAGTATCCGGGCCGGGATGGTGATATGCGGAGGGAGGTGTACTGCGGTGTTCCGCAGGGGTCGGTCCTCGGGCCACTCCTGTGGAACATCGCGTACGACTCGGTGTTGCGGGCCGGCCTCCCCGACGGCGTCAGCACGGTGTGTTATGCGGATGACACACTGGTGCTGGCCGTCGGGGCGCACTGGGGGAGGGCCATGCGTCGCGCGGAGGAGGGGTCGCAACGCGTCGTCGACCGGATCAGGGGGATGGGGATGACGGTGGCGGTCCATAAGACCGAGGTGATTGCGTTTCATTCACCTCGGCAGGATCCGCCACCCCCTCTGATTCGGGTGGGTGGGGCTGACATCGAGGTGAAGCCCCAGATCAGGTATCTGGGGCTGATCCTCGATAGCCACTGGCGTTTCGAGAAGCATTTCCGCTGCCTGGTCCCCCGGTTGGAAAGGATGGTTGCGGCTCTGGGCCGGATCCTGCCCAACCTGGGGGGCCCGGCGGGCCGAGTTCGTCGCCTCTATGTGGCAATGGTCCAGTCGGTGGCCCTATACGGGGCCCCCGTCTGGGCGGACGACCTGGCTGCCTCCCGGCGCAGCATGACTATGCTGCGTCGGGTGCAGAGGCGCATGGCGCTCAGGGTCGTCCGCGGGTATCGGACCATGTCACATGAGGCGGCGACGGTTCTAGCGGGGATGCCGCCCATGGACCTGCTCGCGCGGTCGCACGCGGTGATGTACCGGCACCGCGTCGACCGTCGCGCGGGGGTGGGGGCGGTCCCGGGCGGGCAGGAACCTGCTTGGGGCGATTTGAAGCGCCAGGCCCGGCAGTCCGTGTTGCTCGCGTGGCAGGAGCGGCTGGCTCTGCCAACCGCGGGGCACCGGACTGTCGGGGCTGTTCGGCCACTCCTGAAGGAGTGGCTGGACAGAGGCCATGGCAGCCTCACCTACCGGCTGGCACAGGTATTTTCCGGGCATGGCAGCTTCGGAAGATACCTGTGCCGGATAGGGAAGGAGCCGACGGCGCGTTGCTGCCACTGCGACGCTGAGCAGGACACGGCGGATCATACCCTGGAGGTATGCCCCGCGTGGGAGGGGGAGCGCCGTGTCCTGGTCGGCGTCGTCGGGCGGGATGTCTCGCTGCCGGGCGTGGTGCGCGCCATGCTCGGCAGCGAGGAGAAGTGGAGGGCCGTGGCCTCCTTCTGCGAGAACGTAATGTTGCAGAAGGAGGCCGCGGGGAGGGAGCGCGAGCTTCAGCGGCGTGCTGAAGCGCGCGCTCGTGCGGTGGCCCGAGGTCGTCGCCCGGTCGCGAGGCGTCGCGGGCGGCCGCCTCGGCGTGGCGGATGACCTAGGCTGGGAGGGGGGTCCTGAGGGGACCCTCCTCCCGCCAGGCGGCGCCGGGTCGGACCGGTTGGGGGTAGGAGTGCCTCCCCCTACCGGTCCGACGCAAGGGGAGGCACCCTCGGCGGTCTGGTGCGGCCATGAACGCCCGGCCGCCGAGGGGTGGAAACGGGGTCGCGGGCGGTTGCGAGTTTGGGCTCGCAGCCGCCACTAAACGCGACCCCGGGACGGATAGCGGCGGGATGGAGTGGCCCCGTCCCGCCGCTATGAGGCAGTGTGTCTACTGGGGGGACCGGTCCCCCCGGGGGATGGGCGCGAAAGCGCGGGCACGGGGAGGATACCGGAAGAATGCTTCGAGCGATTCCCGGTATCCTCCCAAAGCGTGCCGAAGGGTCACCGTGGGGTTTTTAGTGGGTAGGTCCCGCGCCTGTCGTTGTACGGGCGCGGGGAATCCCACACACCCCTCCCACCTCTCCCCAAGGAGGTGGGAGGGAGTCTTTCGAAGATTTTCCCCACGACAAAAAAAAAAAAAAAAAAAAAAAAAAAAAAGTCTGCTCTGCCCCGAATCATCGCTCCGGCGTCAAAAATCGTCGTAGGACAAAAACTCGACACGCTATCTTGCAGGAAAAAATCCGGGGAACACGATGGCGTGGTCAAAAGTGCAGGTCGTCGAGCTCGTTTTCGAGAGAAAAAAAAAAAAATTCTCAAAATTCGACAAACAAATAAAACGATTGTTGGACCGTGTAGAGAATGTACAACTGCATAAGAATCGTATAGACGAAAATTGGCGTTCACGTGCTCGTTTTTGTGGAAAAAATTAAAAAAGCTCTCAAAGTTCGAGATAAAAAAAAAAAAACCATCGACCAGGTAGCCAACGGTAAACGATACAAGTATCGTACGGGCGAAAACGAGCGTTACCGTGCTCGTTTTCGAGTTATTGACGAAAAACGGCCTGGAGCGATCGGTCCGGCGGTCGACGCGCGAAAGTTTCTAAGTCCGCTCTGCTCCGAATCATCGCTCCGGCGTCAAAAATCGTCGTAGGACGAAAAATGGACACGCTATCTTGCAGGAAAAAATCCGGGGAACACGATGGCGTCGTCAAAAGTGCAGGTCGTCGAGCTCGTTTTCGAGAGAAAAAAAAAAAAATTCTCAAAATTCGACAAAAAAATAAAACGATTATTGGATCGTGTAGAGAATGTAAAACTGCATAAGAATCGTATAGACGAAAATTGGCGTTCACGTGCTCGTTTTTGTGGAAAAAATTAAAAAAGCTCTCAAAGTTCGAGATAAAAAAAAAAAAACCATCGACCAGGTAGCCAACGGTAAACGATACAAGTATCGTACGGGCGAAAACGAGCGTTACCGTGCTCGTTTTCGAGTTATTGACGAAAAACGGCCTGGAGCGATCGGTACGGCGGTCGACGCGCGAAAGTTTCTAAGTCCGCTCTGCTCCGAATCATCGCTCCGGCGTCAAAAATCGTCGTAGGACAAAAAATGGACACGCTATCTTGCATGAAAAAATCCGGGGAACACGATGGCGTCGTCAAAAGTGCAGGTCGTCGAGCTCGTTTTCGAGAGAAAAAAAAAGAAATTCTCAAAATTCGACAAAAAAATAAAACGATTATTGGATCGTGTAGAGAATGTGAAACTGCATAAGAATCGTATAGACGAAAATTGGCGTTCACGTGCTCGTTTTTGTAGAAAAAATTAAAAAAGCTCTCAAAGCTCGAGATAAAAAAAAAAAAAACCATCGACCAGGTAGCCAACGGTAGACGGTACAAGTATCGTACGGGCGAAAACGAGCGTTACCGTGCTCGTTTTCGAGTTATTGACGAAAAACGGCCTGGAGCGATCGGTCCGGCGGTCGACGCGCGAAAGTTTCTAAGTCCGCTCTGCTCCGAATCATCGCTCCGGCGTCAAAAATCGTCGTAGGACAAAAACTCGACACGCTATCTTGCAGGAAAAAATCCGGGGAACACGATGGCGTCGTCAAAAGTGCAGGTCGTCGAGCTCGTTTTCGAGAGAAAAAAAAAAAAATTCTCAAAATTCGACAAAAAAATAAAACGATTGTTGTACCGTGTAGAGAATGTAAAACTGCATAAGAATCGTATAGACGAAAATTGGCGTTCACGTGCTCGTTTTTGTGGAAAAAATTAAAAAAGCTCTCAAAGTTCGAGATAAAAAAAAAAAAACCATCAACCAGGTAGCCAACGGTAAACGATACAAGTATCGTACGGGCGAAAACGAGCGTTACCGTGCTCGTTTTCGAGTTATTGACGAAAAACAGCCTGGAGCGATCGGTCCGGCGGTCGACGCGCGAAAGTTTCTAAGTCCGCTCTGCTCCGAATCATCGCTCCGGCGTCAAAAATCGTCGTAGGACAAAAAATCGACACGCTATCTTGCAGGAAAAAATCCGGGGAACACGATGGCGTCGTCAAAAGTGCAGGTCGTCGAGCTCGTTTTCGAGAGAAAAAAAGAAAAATTCTCAAAATTCGACAAAAAAATAAAGCGATTATTGGATCGTGTAGAGAATGTGAAACTGCATAAGAATCGTGTAGACGAAAATTGGCGATCACGTGCTCGTTTTTGTGGAAAAAATTAAAAAAGCTCTCAAAGCTCGAGATAAAAAAAAAAAAAACCATCGACCAGGTAGCCAACGGTAGACGGTACAAGTATCGTATGGGCGAAAACGAGCGTTACCGTGCTCGTTTTCGAGTTATTGACGAAAAACGGCCTGGAGCGATCGGTCCGGCGGTCGACGCGCGAAAGTTTCTAAGTCCGCTCTGCTCCGAATCATCGCTCCGGCGTCAAAAATCGTCGTAGGACAAAAACTCGACACGCTATCTTGCATGAAAAAATCCGGGGAACACGATGGCGTCGTCAAAAGTGCAGGTCGTCGAGCTCGTTTTCGAGAGAAAAAAAAAAAAATTCTCAAAATTCGACAAAAAAATAAAACGATTATCGGATCGTGTAGAGAATGTAAAACTGCATAAGAATCGCATAGACGAAAATTAGCGTTCACGTGCTCGTTTTTGTGGAAAAAATTAAAAAAGCTCTCAAAGTTCGAGATAAAAAAAGAAAAAACCATCCACCAGGTAGCCAACGGTAAACGGTACAAGTATCGTACGGGCGAAAACGAGCGTTACCGTGCTCGTTTTCGAGTTATTGACGAAAAACGGCCTGGAGCGATCGGTCCGGCGGTCGACGCGCGAAAGTTTCTAAGTCCGCTCTGCTCCGAATCATCGCTCCGGCGTCAAAAATCGTCGTAGGACAAAAAATCGACACGCTACTTTGCAGGAAAAAATCCGGGGAACACGATGGCGTCGTCAAAAGTGCAGGTCGTGGAGCTCGTTTTCGAGAAAAAAAAAAAAAAATTCTCAAAATTCGACAAACAAATAAAACGATTGTTGGACCGTGTAGAGAATGTAAAACTGCATAAGAATCGTATAGACGAAAATTGGCGTTCACGTGCTCGTTTTTGTGGAAAAAATTAAAAAAGCTCTCAAAGCTCGAGATAAAAAAAAAAAAAACCATCGACCAGGTAGCCAACGGTAGACGGTACAAGTATCGTATGGGCGAAAACGAGCATTACCGTGCTCGTTTTCGAGTTATTGACGAGAAACGGCCTGGAGCGATCGGTCCGGCGGTCGACGCGCGAAAGTTTCTAAGTCCGCTCTGCTCCGAATCATCGCTCCGGCGTCAAAAATCGTCGTAGGACAAAAACTCGACACGCTATCTTGCATGAAAAAATCCGGGGAACACGATGGCGTCGTCAAAAGTGCAGGTCGTCGAGCTCGTTTTCGAGAGAAAAAAAAAAAAATTCTCAAAATTCGACAAAAAAATAAAACGATTATTGGATCGTGTAGAGAATGTGAAACTGCATAAGAATCGTGTAGACGAAAATTGGCGTTCACGTGCTCGTTTTTGTGGAAAAAATTAAAAAAGCTCTCAAAGCTCGAGATAAAAAAAAAAAAAACCATCGACCAGGTAGCCAACGGTAGACGGTACAAGTATCGTATGGGCGAAAACGAGCGTTACCGTGCTCGTTTTCGAGTTATTGACGAAAAACGGCCTGGAGCGATCGGTCCGGCGGTCGACGCGCGAAAGTTTCTAAGTCCGCTCTGCTCCGAATCATCGCTCCGGCGTCAAAAATCGTCGTAGGACAAAAACTCGACACGCTATCTTGCAGGAAAAAATCCGGGGAACACGATGGCGTCGTCAAAAGTGCAGGTCGTCGAGCTCGTTTTCGAGAGAAAAAAAAAAAAATTCTCAAAATTCGACAAAAAAATAAAACGATTGTTGTACCGTGTAGAGAATGTAAAACTGCATAAGAATCGTATAGACGAAAATTGGCGTTCACGTGCTCGTTTTTGTGGAAAAAATTAAAAAAGCTCTCAAAGTTCGAGATAAAAAAAAAAAAACCATCAACCAGGTAGCCAACGGTAAACGATACAAGTATCGTACGGGCGAAAACGAGCGTTACCGTGCTCGTTTTCGAGTTATTGACGAAAAACAGCCTGGAGCGATCGGTCCGGCGGTCGACGCGCGAAAGTTTCTAAGTCCGCTCTGCTCCGAATCATCGCTCCGGCGTCAAAAATCGTCGTAGGACAAAAAATCGACACGCTATCTTGCAGGAAAAAATCCGGGGAACACGATGGCGTCGTCAAAAGTGCAGGTCGTCGAGCTCGTTTTCGAGAGAAAAAAAGAAAAATTCTCAAAATTCGACAAAAAAATAAAGCGATTATTGGATCGTGTAGAGAATGTGAAACTGCATAAGAATCGTGTAGACGAAAATTGGCGATCACGTGCTCGTTTTTGTGGAAAAAATTAAAAAAGCTCTCAAAGTTCGAGATAAAAAAAAAAAAACCATCGACCAGGTAGCCAACGGTAAACGATACAAGTATCGTACGGGCGAAAACGAGCGTTACCGTGCTCGTTTTCGAGTTATTGACGAAAAACGGCCTGGAGCGATCGGTACGGCGGTCGACGCGCGAAAGTTTCTAAGTCCGCTCTGCTCCGAATCATCGCTCCGGCGTCAAAAATCGTCGTAGGACGAAAAATCGACACGCTACCTTGCAGGAAAAAATCCGGGGAACACGATGGCGTCGTCAAAAGTGCAGGTCGTCGAGCTCGTTTTCGAGAAAAAAAAAAAAAAATTCTCAAAATTCGACGAACAAATAAAACGATTGTTGGACCGTGTAGAGAATGTAAAACTGCATAAGAATCGTATAGACGAAAATTGGCGTTCACGTGCTCGTTTTTGTGGAAAAAATTAAAAAAGCTCTCAAAGTTCGAGATAAAAAAAAAAAAACCATCGACCAGGTAGCCAACGGTAAACGATACAAGTATCGTACGGGCGAAAACGAGCGTTACCGTGCTCGTTTTCGAGTTATTGACGAAAAACGGCCTGGAGCGATCGGTCCGGCGGTCGACGCGCGAAAGTTTCTAAGTCCGCTCTGCTCCGAATCATCGCTCCGGCGTCAAAAATCGTCGTAGGACAAAAAATGGACACGCTATCTTGCAGGAAAAAATCCGGGGAACACGATGGCGTCGTCAAAAGTGCAGGTCGTCGAGCTCGTTTTCGAGAGAAAAAAAAAAAAATTCTCAAAATTCGACAAAAAAATAAAACGATTGTTGGACCGTGTAGAGAATGTAAAACTGCATAAGAATCGTATAGACGAAAATTGGCGTTCACGTGCTCGTTTTTGTGGAAAAAATTAAAAAAGCTCTCAAAGTTCGAGATAAAAAAAAAAAAACCATCGACCAGGTAGCCAACGGTAAACGATACAAGTATCGTACGGGCGAAAACGAGCGTTACCGTGCTCGTTTTCGAGTTATTGACGAAAAACGGCCTGGAGCGATCGGTACGGCGGTCGACGCGCGAAAGTTTCTAAGTCCGCTCTGCTCCGAATCATCGCTCCGGCGTCAAAAATCGTCGTAGGACAAAAAATGGACACGCTATCTTGCATGAAAAAATCCGGGGAACACGATGGCGTCGTCAAAAGTGCAGGTCGTCGAGCTCGTTTTCGAGAGAAAAAAAAAGAAATTCTCAAAATTCGACAAAAAAATAAAACGATTATTGGATCGTGTAGAGAATGTGAAACTGCATAAGAATCGTATAGACGAAAATTGGCGTTCACGTGCTCGTTTTTGTGGAAAAAATTAAAAAAGCTCTCAAAGCTCGAGATAAAAAAAAAAAAAACCATCGACCAGGTAGCCAACGGTAGACGGTACAAGTATCGTATGGGCGAAAACGAGCATTACCGTGCTCGTTTTCGAGTTATTGACGAAAAACGGCCTGGAGCGATCGGTCCGGCGGTCGACGCGCGAAAGTTTCTAAGTCCGCTCTGCTCCGAATCATCGCTCCGGCGTCAAAAATCGTCGTAGGACAAAAACTCGACACGCTATCTTGCATGAAAAAATCCGGGGAACACGATGGCGTCGTCAAAAGTGCAGGTCGTCGAGCTCGTTTTCGAGAGAAAAAAAAAAAAATTCTCAAAATTCGACAAAAAAATAAAACGATTATTGGATCGTGTAGAGAATGTAAAACTGCATAAGAATCGCATAGACGAAAATTGGCGTTCACGTGCTCGTTTTTGTGGAAAAAATTAAAAAAGCTCTCAAAGTTCGAGATAAAAAAAGAAAAAACCATCCACCAGGTAGCCAACGGTAAACGATACAAGTATCGTACGGGCGAAAACGAGCGTTACCGTGCTCGTTTTCGAGTTATTGACGAAAAACGGCCTGGAGCGATCGGTCCGGCGGTCGACGCGCGAAAGTTTCTAAGTCCGCTCTGCTCGTCAATACACTCTTCCCAATTGGGGAGAGGGGACCGCGTCCTCCGGCGGCGGCGGCTGTCCCAGTGGAGTGGACGGCCGAGCTGGGGGTCACGCAGGAGGAGCTGGCAGCGGCCATCAGACGGCTCGGGGTTCGTAACACGGCCCCGGGTCCGGATGGTGTGCCCGGCCGGGTTTGGGTCTTGACCCAGGGCGTCCTTGGGGCCGACCTCAGGCGGTTGTTCGACCGCTGCCTGAGGGACGGGCGATTCCCCCCCAGTTGGAAGGTGGCCAGGATGGTCCTCCTCCGGAAGGAGGGTCGGCCCGCGGAGTCTCCCTCCGCATACCGGCCCATTTGTCTCCTCGACGAGGTGGGCAAGCTCTTCGAGCGTGTGATTGCTGCCCGCCTCGTCGAGCACCTGTCGCGGGGTGATCCCGGTCTGGCCGACTGCCAGTTCGGTTTCCGGGGGGGCCGATCGACTATCGACGCGATAGGTCGTGTGAGGGCCCTCTCGGAGGCGGCCGTCACCCGGGGAGGGGTGGCATTGGCAATATCCTTGGATATTGCCAATGCTTTTAACACCCTCCCCTGGGAAGAGATAAGGAGGGGACTCGAATATCATCGAGTCCCCCCTTGTCTCAGGGCGGTCGTCGGGGATTATCTCCGCGGCAGGTGGATCGAGTATCCGGGCCGGGATGGTGATATGCGGAGGGAGGTGTACTGCGGTGTTCCGCAGGGGTCGGTCCTCGGGCCACTCCTGTGGAACATCGCGTACGACTCGGTGTTGCGGGCCGGCCTCCCCGACGGCGTCAGCACGGTGTGTTATGCGGATGACACACTGGTGCTGGCCGTCGGGGCGCACTGGGGGAGGGCCATGCGTCGCGCGGAGGAGGGGTCGCAACGCGTCGTCGACCGGATCAGGGGGATGGGGATGACGGTGGCGGTCCATAAGACCGAGGTGATTGCGTTTCATTCACCTCGGCAGGATCCGCCACCCCCTCTGATTCGGGTGGGTGGGGCTGACATCGAGGTGAAGCCCCAGATCAGGTATCTGGGGCTGATCCTCGATAGCCACTGGCGTTTCGAGAAGCATTTCCGCTGCCTGGTCCCCCGGTTGGAAAGGATGGTTGCGGCTCTGGGCCGGATCCTGCCCAACCTGGGGGGCCCGGCGGGCCGAGTTCGTCGCCTCTATGTGGCAATGGTCCAGTCGGTGGCCCTATACGGGGCCCCCGTCTGGGCGGACGACCTGGCTGCCTCCCGGCGCAGCATGACTATGCTGCGTCGGGTGCAGAGGCGCATGGCGCTCAGGGTCGTCCGCGGGTATCGGACCATGTCACATGAGGCGGCGACGGTTCTAGCGGGGATGCCGCCCATGGACCTGCTCGCGCGGTCGCACGCGGTGATGTACCGGCACCGCGTCGACCGTCGCGCGGGGGTGGGGGCGGTCCCGGGCGGGCAGGAACCTGCTTGGGGCGATTTGAAGCGCCAGGCCCGGCAGTCCGTGTTGCTCGCGTGGCAGGAGCGGCTGGCTCTGCCAACCGCGGGGCACCGGACTGTCGGGGCTGTTCGGCCACTCCTGAAGGAGTGGCTGGACAGAGGCCATGGCAGCCTCACCTACCGGCTGGCACAGGTATTTTCCGGGCATGGCAGCTTCGGAAGATACCTGTGCCGGATAGGGAAGGAGCCGACGGCGCGTTGCTGCCACTGCGACGCTGAGCAGGACACGGCGGATCATACCCTGGAGGTATGCCCCGCGTGGGAGGGGGAGCGCCGTGTCCTGGTCGGCGTCGTCGGGCGGGATGTCTCGCTGCCGGGCGTGGTGCGCGCCATGCTCGGCAGCGAGGAGAAGTGGAGGGCCGTGGCCTCCTTCTGCGAGAACGTAATGTTGCAGAAGGAGGCCGCGGGGAGGGAGCGCGAGCTTCAGCGGCGTGCTGAAGCGCGCGCTCGTGCGGTGGCCCGAGGTCGTCGCCCGGTCGCGAGGCGTCGCGGGCGGCCGCCTCGGCGTGGCGGATGACCTAGGCTGGGAGGGGGGTCCTGAGGGGACCCTCCTCCCGCCAGGCGGCGCCGGGTCGGACCGGTTGGGGGTAGGAGTGCCTCCCCCTACCGGTCCGACGCAAGGGGAGGCACCCTCGGCGGTCTGGTGCGGCCATGAACGCCCGGCCGCCGAGGGGTGGAAACGGGGTCGCGGGCGGTTGCGAGTTTGGGCTCGCAGCCGCCACTAAACGCGACCCCGGGACGGATAGCGGCGGGATGGAGTGGCCCCGTCCCGCCGCTATGAGGCAGTGTGTCTACTGGGGGGACCGGTCCCCCCGGGGGATGGGCGCGAAAGCGCGGGCACGGGGAGGATACCGGAAGAATGCTTCGAGCGATTCCCGGTATCCTCCCAAAGCGTGCCGAAGGGTCACCGTGGGGTTTTTAGTGGGTAGGTCCCGCGCCTGTCGTTGTACGGGCGCGGGGAATCCCACACACCCCTCCCACCTCTCCCCAAGGAGGTGGGAGGGAGTCTTTCGAAGATTTTCCCCACGACAAAAAAAAAAAAAAAAAAAAAAAAAAAAAAGTCTGCTCTGCCCCGAATCATCGCTCCGGCGTCAAAAATCGTCGTAGGACAAAAACTCGACACGCTATCTTGCAGGAAAAAATCCGGGGAACACGATGGCGTGGTCAAAAGTGCAGGTCGTCGAGCTCGTTTTCGAGAGAAAAAAAAAAAAATTCTCAAAATTCGACAAACAAATAAAACGATTGTTGGACCGTGTAGAGAATGTACAACTGCATAAGAATCGTATAGACGAAAATTGGCGTTCACGTGCTCGTTTTTGTGGAAAAAATTAAAAAAGCTCTCAAAGTTCGAGATAAAAAAAAAAAAACCATCGACCAGGTAGCCAACGGTAAACGATACAAGTATCGTACGGGCGAAAACGAGCGTTACCGTGCTCGTTTTCGAGTTATTGACGAAAAACGGCCTGGAGCGATCGGTCCGGCGGTCGACGCGCGAAAGTTTCTAAGTCCGCTCTGCTCCGAATCATCGCTCCGGCGTCAAAAATCGTCGTAGGACGAAAAATGGACACGCTATCTTGCAGGAAAAAATCCGGGGAACACGATGGCGTCGTCAAAAGTGCAGGTCGTCGAGCTCGTTTTCGAGAGAAAAAAAAAAAAATTCTCAAAATTCGACAAAAAAATAAAACGATTATTGGATCGTGTAGAGAATGTAAAACTGCATAAGAATCGTATAGACGAAAATTGGCGTTCACGTGCTCGTTTTTGTGGAAAAAATTAAAAAAGCTCTCAAAGTTCGAGATAAAAAAAAAAAAACCATCGACCAGGTAGCCAACGGTAAACGATACAAGTATCGTACGGGCGAAAACGAGCGTTACCGTGCTCGTTTTCGAGTTATTGACGAAAAACGGCCTG
Source organism: Colletes latitarsis (assembly GCF_051014445.1). NCBI lineage: Eukaryota > Metazoa > Arthropoda > Insecta > Hymenoptera > Colletidae > Colletes > Colletes latitarsis. The sequence goes on from NC_135137.1 coordinate 1,247,141, forward strand.
GAGCGATCGGTACGGCGGTCGACGCGCGAAAGTTTCTAAGTCCGCTCTGCTCCGAATCATCGCTCCGGCGTCAAAAATCGTCGTAGGACAAAAAATGGACACGCTATCTTGCATGAAAAAATCCGGGGAACACGATGGCGTCGTCAAAAGTGCAGGTCGTCGAGCTCGTTTTCGAGAGAAAAAAAAAGAAATTCTCAAAATTCGACAAAAAAATAAAACGATTATTGGATCGTGTAGAGAATGTGAAACTGCATAAGAATCGTATAGACGAAAATTGGCGTTCACGTGCTCGTTTTTGTAGAAAAAATTAAAAAAGCTCTCAAAGCTCGAGATAAAAAAAAAAAAAACCATCGACCAGGTAGCCAACGGTAGACGGTACAAGTATCGTACGGGCGAAAACGAGCGTTACCGTGCTCGTTTTCGAGTTATTGACGAAAAACGGCCTGGAGCGATCGGTCCGGCGGTCGACGCGCGAAAGTTTCTAAGTCCGCTCTGCTCCGAATCATCGCTCCGGCGTCAAAAATCGTCGTAGGACAAAAACTCGACACGCTATCTTGCAGGAAAAAATCCGGGGAACACGATGGCGTCGTCAAAAGTGCAGGTCGTCGAGCTCGTTTTCGAGAGAAAAAAAAAAAAATTCTCAAAATTCGACAAAAAAATAAAACGATTGTTGTACCGTGTAGAGAATGTAAAACTGCATAAGAATCGTATAGACGAAAATTGGCGTTCACGTGCTCGTTTTTGTGGAAAAAATTAAAAAAGCTCTCAAAGTTCGAGATAAAAAAAAAAAAACCATCAACCAGGTAGCCAACGGTAAACGATACAAGTATCGTACGGGCGAAAACGAGCGTTACCGTGCTCGTTTTCGAGTTATTGACGAAAAACAGCCTGGAGCGATCGGTCCGGCGGTCGACGCGCGAAAGTTTCTAAGTCCGCTCTGCTCCGAATCATCGCTCCGGCGTCAAAAATCGTCGTAGGACAAAAAATCGACACGCTATCTTGCAGGAAAAAATCCGGGGAACACGATGGCGTCGTCAAAAGTGCAGGTCGTCGAGCTCGTTTTCGAGAGAAAAAAAGAAAAATTCTCAAAATTCGACAAAAAAATAAAGCGATTATTGGATCGTGTAGAGAATGTGAAACTGCATAAGAATCGTGTAGACGAAAATTGGCGATCACGTGCTCGTTTTTGTGGAAAAAATTAAAAAAGCTCTCAAAGCTCGAGATAAAAAAAAAAAAAACCATCGACCAGGTAGCCAACGGTAGACGGTACAAGTATCGTATGGGCGAAAACGAGCGTTACCGTGCTCGTTTTCGAGTTATTGACGAAAAACGGCCTGGAGCGATCGGTCCGGCGGTCGACGCGCGAAAGTTTCTAAGTCCGCTCTGCTCCGAATCATCGCTCCGGCGTCAAAAATCGTCGTAGGACAAAAACTCGACACGCTATCTTGCATGAAAAAATCCGGGGAACACGATGGCGTCGTCAAAAGTGCAGGTCGTCGAGCTCGTTTTCGAGAGAAAAAAAAAAAAATTCTCAAAATTCGACAAAAAAATAAAACGATTATCGGATCGTGTAGAGAATGTAAAACTGCATAAGAATCGCATAGACGAAAATTAGCGTTCACGTGCTCGTTTTTGTGGAAAAAATTAAAAAAGCTCTCAAAGTTCGAGATAAAAAAAGAAAAAACCATCCACCAGGTAGCCAACGGTAAACGGTACAAGTATCGTACGGGCGAAAACGAGCGTTACCGTGCTCGTTTTCGAGTTATTGACGAAAAACGGCCTGGAGCGATCGGTCCGGCGGTCGACGCGCGAAAGTTTCTAAGTCCGCTCTGCTCCGAATCATCGCTCCGGCGTCAAAAATCGTCGTAGGACAAAAAATCGACACGCTACTTTGCAGGAAAAAATCCGGGGAACACGATGGCGTCGTCAAAAGTGCAGGTCGTGGAGCTCGTTTTCGAGAAAAAAAAAAAAAAATTCTCAAAATTCGACAAACAAATAAAACGATTGTTGGACCGTGTAGAGAATGTAAAACTGCATAAGAATCGTATAGACGAAAATTGGCGTTCACGTGCTCGTTTTTGTGGAAAAAATTAAAAAAGCTCTCAAAGCTCGAGATAAAAAAAAAAAAAACCATCGACCAGGTAGCCAACGGTAGACGGTACAAGTATCGTATGGGCGAAAACGAGCATTACCGTGCTCGTTTTCGAGTTATTGACGAGAAACGGCCTGGAGCGATCGGTCCGGCGGTCGACGCGCGAAAGTTTCTAAGTCCGCTCTGCTCCGAATCATCGCTCCGGCGTCAAAAATCGTCGTAGGACAAAAACTCGACACGCTATCTTGCATGAAAAAATCCGGGGAACACGATGGCGTCGTCAAAAGTGCAGGTCGTCGAGCTCGTTTTCGAGAGAAAAAAAAAAAAATTCTCAAAATTCGACAAAAAAATAAAACGATTATTGGATCGTGTAGAGAATGTGAAACTGCATAAGAATCGTGTAGACGAAAATTGGCGTTCACGTGCTCGTTTTTGTGGAAAAAATTAAAAAAGCTCTCAAAGCTCGAGATAAAAAAAAAAAAAACCATCGACCAGGTAGCCAACGGTAGACGGTACAAGTATCGTATGGGCGAAAACGAGCGTTACCGTGCTCGTTTTCGAGTTATTGACGAAAAACGGCCTGGAGCGATCGGTCCGGCGGTCGACGCGCGAAAGTTTCTAAGTCCGCTCTGCTCCGAATCATCGCTCCGGCGTCAAAAATCGTCGTAGGACAAAAACTCGACACGCTATCTTGCAGGAAAAAATCCGGGGAACACGATGGCGTCGTCAAAAGTGCAGGTCGTCGAGCTCGTTTTCGAGAGAAAAAAAAAAAAATTCTCAAAATTCGACAAAAAAATAAAACGATTGTTGTACCGTGTAGAGAATGTAAAACTGCATAAGAATCGTATAGACGAAAATTGGCGTTCACGTGCTCGTTTTTGTGGAAAAAATTAAAAAAGCTCTCAAAGTTCGAGATAAAAAAAAAAAAACCATCAACCAGGTAGCCAACGGTAAACGATACAAGTATCGTACGGGCGAAAACGAGCGTTACCGTGCTCGTTTTCGAGTTATTGACGAAAAACAGCCTGGAGCGATCGGTCCGGCGGTCGACGCGCGAAAGTTTCTAAGTCCGCTCTGCTCCGAATCATCGCTCCGGCGTCAAAAATCGTCGTAGGACAAAAAATCGACACGCTATCTTGCAGGAAAAAATCCGGGGAACACGATGGCGTCGTCAAAAGTGCAGGTCGTCGAGCTCGTTTTCGAGAGAAAAAAAGAAAAATTCTCAAAATTCGACAAAAAAATAAAGCGATTATTGGATCGTGTAGAGAATGTGAAACTGCATAAGAATCGTGTAGACGAAAATTGGCGATCACGTGCTCGTTTTTGTGGAAAAAATTAAAAAAGCTCTCAAAGCTCGAGATAAAAAAAAAAAAAACCATCGACCAGGTAGCCAACGGTAGACGGTACAAGTATCGTATGGGCGAAAACGAGCGTTACCGTGCTCGTTTTCGAGTTATTGACGAAAAACGGCCTGGAGCGATCGGTCCGGCGGTCGACGCGCGAAAGTTTCTAAGTCCGCTCTGCTCCGAATCATCGCTCCGGCGTCAAAAATCGTCGTAGGACAAAAACTCGACACGCTATCTTGCATGAAAAAATCCGGGGAACACGATGGCGTCGTCAAAAGTGCAGGTCGTCGAGCTCGTTTTCGAGAGAAAAAAAAAAAAATTCTCAAAATTCGACAAAAAAATAAAACGATTATCGGATCGTGTAGAGAATGTAAAACTGCATAAGAATCGCATAGACGAAAATTAGCGTTCACGTGCTCGTTTTTGTGGAAAAAATTAAAAAAGCTCTCAAAGTTCGAGATAAAAAAAGAAAAAACCATCCACCAGGTAGCCAACGGTAAACGGTACAAGTATCGTACGGGCGAAAACGAGCGTTACCGTGCTCGTTTTCGAGTTATTGACGAAAAACGGCCTGGAGCGATCGGTCCGGCGGTCGACGCGCGAAAGTTTCTAAGTCCGCTCTGCTCCGAATCATCGCTCCGGCGTCAAAAATCGTCGTAGGACAAAAAATCGACACGCTACTTTGCAGGAAAAAATCCGGGGAACACGATGGCGTCGTCAAAAGTGCAGGTCGTGGAGCTCGTTTTCGAGAAAAAAAAAAAAAAATTCTCAAAATTCGACAAACAAATAAAACGATTGTTGGACCGTGTAGAGAATGTAAAACTGCATAAGAATCGTATAGACGAAAATTGGCGTTCACGTGCTCGTTTTTGTGGAAAAAATTAAAAAAGCTCTCAAAGCTCGAGATAAAAAAAAAAAAAACCATCGACCAGGTAGCCAACGGTAGACGGTACAAGTATCGTATGGGCGAAAACGAGCATTACCGTGCTCGTTTTCGAGTTATTGACGAGAAACGGCCTGGAGCGATCGGTCCGGCGGTCGACGCGCGAAAGTTTCTAAGTCCGCTCTGCTCCGAATCATCGCTCCGGCGTCAAAAATCGTCGTAGGACAAAAACTCGACACGCTATCTTGCATGAAAAAATCCGGGGAACACGATGGCGTCGTCAAAAGTGCAGGTCGTCGAGCTCGTTTTCGAGAGAAAAAAAAAAAAATTCTCAAAATTCGACAAAAAAATAAAACGATTATTGGATCGTGTAGAGAATGTGAAACTGCATAAGAATCGTGTAGACGAAAATTGGCGTTCACGTGCTCGTTTTTGTGGAAAAAATTAAAAAAGCTCTCAAAGCTCGAGATAAAAAAAAAAAAAACCATCGACCAGGTAGCCAACGGTAGACGGTACAAGTATCGTATGGGCGAAAACGAGCGTTACCGTGCTCGTTTTCGAGTTATTGACGAAAAACGGCCTGGAGCGATCGGTCCGGCGGTCGACGCGCGAAAGTTTCTGAGTCCGCTCTGCTCCGAATCATCGCTCCGGCGTCAAAAATCGTCGTAGGACAAAAACTCGACACGCTATCTTGCATGAAAAAATCCGGGGAACACGATGGCGTCGTCAAAAGTGCAGGTCGTCGAGCTCGTTTTCGAGAAAAAAAAAAAAAAATTCTCAAAATTCGACAAACAAATAAAACGATTGTTGGACCGTGTAGAGAATGTACAACTGCATAAGAATCGTATAGACGAAAATTGGCGTTCACGTGCTCGTTTTTGTGGAAAAAATTAAAAAAGCTCTCAAAGTTCGAGATAAAAAAAAAAAAAAACCATCGACCAGGTAGCCAACGGTAAACGATACAAGTATCGTACGGGCGAAAACGAGCGTTACCGTGCTCGTTTTCGAGTTATTGACGAAAAACGGCCTGGAGCGATCGGTCCGGCGGTCGACGCGCGAAAGTTTCTAAGTCCGCTCTGCTCTCCCTCAGGGGCTGCCAGCCTTTCAGCTGCAGTACGGGCTTAACGAACCCGGGGTACCCGAGTCATACACACACCGTAAGCCTCCTGTTGGTCGTCACAACGACCCATTCACAATTCCCTATTGGTTTTGTGAATGGTACGTGACGGCAGGAGGAACGGGGGTCTTGGCTTAACCGCCTGGGCCACGAGTATGGCGACTCTATAAAATCGCCCTCCAATCCTAAGCTATGGTGCGCGGCGATGGGATGCATGGTTGGGGGAGAAGGCCCAATCCCAAGCGACCACCTCCGGGGAACCTGCCGAACCCCCGGAGTATTAGGCTTACCCGGGTAAGGCGGCTCTGCCCGGGTGGACCTTTATTTCCGACCATCTCGTGGGACTATTATGGACACAGAAAATAAAATGGGGATGGGGCGGGTTTTGTCGGTTGGGGAGGACGGAGACGGGGTTGGGGTTAGGGTGGCGGCGCTCGCGCCCCACTCAGCGCCAGGTCCGGCTTCGTGGAGGGTGGAGGAGGACGACGAGACGGCGTCGGTCTCGTCCTTCTCCTCCAGCACGAGCCACATAGGCTCTAAGAGGAAGAGGACGGGGCAGGCCGTCGTCGAGGTGGGCGGGGCGATGAGCCCGTCGGTGAGGCTGAGTTGCCTCAGGGACGAGGTGACCGAGGAGATATCGGAGAGGATCTCCTCGTCCCTGAGGCGGGTGGAGAAAGTCGCCGCTGCCTGCGCCTTTAAGGGGCAGAAAAGCGGTGGCGCGGAGGCCCTGAAGGCCGCGGCGGAGGAAATGAGGGAGGCGGCGCGGGAGCTCAGAGGGCGGAACGCCCGTCTGCAGCTCCTGTTGGAGGAGGAGCGACAGGGGAGGAGGAGGGCAGAGGCGCTGTGGAACAGCGCGGCCCTCCCTCCCATCCTCCCTCCTCCTCCACCGCCGCGTCCCTCGGCGGAGGTAAATAAACGGGGTGCGGCGGCAGTGGTGCGGGGCACCGCGGGCCCCTCCACCCGCACTCCGCCCGTGAAGAAGTCCCCGTCCTCCTCAGAAGACGATCTTCTGAGGAGGATTGGGGACATGATTGATGGCAAGCTGGCCGCCTTCCGGGAGGAGCTCCTCGCCGGAAGAGCGGTCAGCAGGAAGGCGGTGCCTCCCCGACCTGTTCCGGTACAGTCGGGGAAGGCAAAGAAGGGCGGAGTGAAGGCTCCGCCCAGCGTTGCGGCACCAGGGCCCCGGGTCGCGACCCCCAAGGGGGGTGGTGTACCCGTGGTCGCGGTGGTCGCGTCCTCCACAGCACCCTCCCAAGGGGGGGTGGCGTGGAGTGAGGTGGTGGGGCGGAAGGCGAAGCGGGCGGCGAGGAAGGCCTCGCAACCGCAGCCTCCGCCTCCGCCGCCGGCGGCCAAGGTAAAGGCCGCGACGGTCGGGAAGGCACGACCAGGTCGTCCCCCAAAAACGGCAGCGGTGACGCTGACCGTTGCGCAGGGGGGCGACCTGACCCTCGCGGAGGCGATGCGGCTCGCCAGGGAGAATATCTCCCTGGAAGAGCTGGGCATCGCCTCCGTGAGGGCGAAGAGGGCCGTGACCGGGGGTCTCTTGCTGGAGATCCCCGGTGCAGAAGGCGGCGCGAAGGCGGATCGTCTCGCCCAGAGGCTCCGGGAGCAGCTGGGCGAGCGAGGTGTCCGGGTCGCCCGGCCCACGAAGCGCACGGAGATGCGCATTTGTGGGCTGGACGACTCGGTCAGCGCACAGGATGTGTCCCGTGCCCTTGCGAGGGCGGGGGACTGTCCTGTGGAGGACCTGCGGATCGGAGAGATCCGCAGGTCGCCCTCCGGCCTCGGGTCGGTGTGGGCCCGGTGCCCCCTCTCCGCCGCCCGTAAGGTGGCGGAATCCGGGAGGGTGTTGGTGGGGTGGGTTTCGGCGCGAGTGGAAATCCTCGCGCCGCGCCCGCTCCAGTGTCACCGCTGCCTCGAATTGGGGCACGTGAGGCAGTGGTGCACCTCGCCGGTGGACCGCAGCGGTCAGTGTTACCGCTGCGGTGCCAAAGAGCACCGTGCGAGCCAGTGCTCGGCGGCCCCCCACTGCCCGCTGTGTGCGGACATGGGGAGGCCAGCCGATCACAGGGTGGGGAGCAAGAAGTGCTCCCCCCCCTCCCGGAAGGAGAGGAAGAGGCGAGCTGCACCGGCTCCGGTGCCGAGGGCGGTGGCATCGTCCTCCATGGAGGTGGACGGTGCTACGGGGACGGACGGCCGGGAGGAGGCTGGCGCGGCCATTAATTAATGCCGCCCCGCCTCCTCCTCCAGGCCAACCTCAACCACTGCCGCGCGGCACAGGACTTGATGTCCCAAGTCCTCGCGGAGTGGGGGGTTGGCCTGGCGGTCGCCGCCGAGCCGTACCGCGTCCCTGATCACCCTCATTGGGTGGGCGACGCGGACGGCTTGGTGGCGACGGTATGGGGAGGGGGCGACGGGTCCCCACCGTTCTCCTTGTTGGAGCGCGGTCGGGGATTCGTCGCCGTGGACTGGGGGGGAGTCGCTGTGGTGGGGTGCTACATTTCGCCCCGTAGCGGTCACGCTGCGTTCGAGCTGTACTTGGCCGAGGTCGCGGCATGCGTGCAGCGCTACGCGGCCCGGCCGGTGCTGGTCCTGGGGGATTTTAATGCCAAGTCGGTGGCTTGGGGATCCCCCAGGACCTCCGTTCGCGGCGGGATCCTGGGCGATTGGGCGGCGGGGCTCGACCTCCGGGTATTGAACCGGGGGTCGGAGCACACATGCGTGCGGCGATATGGGGGGTCCATCGTGGATGTTGGATTCGCGACCCCCAACGCCGTGCGCATGGTGTCGGGTTGGCACGTGGTCGCGGGGGCAGAGACACTCTCCGATCACCGGTACATCCGGATGGAGGTCTCTGCCGCCGCGAGTGCATCCCGACACGGCCGCCTGCGTGGCACCCCACCACGCCGCTGGGCGCTTCGGCGCCTGGACAAGGACGCCCTGATGGCAGCTGCCCTCGCTGCAACTTGGCCGCAGGGAGCGGCCGAGTTGCCGAGCATAGAGGAGGAGGTCGCCCGGCTCGGAGCATTGGTCGCAGGTATTTGCGACGCGGCGATGCCTCGGGTCGGGCGGGCTTCTCCTCGTCGGGCGGTGTACTGGTGGTCGGACGCGATCGCGGAGTTGCGAGTCGCGACTGTCCGCGCCCGACGCCAGTACACCCGCGCGCGCCGTCGTCAACGTACAGGCGACGGCGTGGCGCGAGCGAGGGCAGCTGATGACCTGTATGGAGCATACCGCGTGGCGCGGGTTGCTCTGCAGGTCGCCATCAAACAGGCCAAGACCCAGGCATGGAAGGAGTTCCTCCAGACCCTTGATGACGATCCATGGGGGCGCCCATATAAGGTGGTGCTGAATAAGCTCCGCCCGTGGGCGCCCCCCGTCACCGAGGGTCTTGACCCCCGGCTGCTGGAGGACGTGGTCAATACACTCTTCCCAATTGGGGAGAGGGGACCGCGTCCTCCGGCGGCGGCGGCTGTTCCAGTGGAGTGGACGGCCGAGCTGGGGGTCACGCAGGAGGAGCTGGCAGCGGCCATCAGACGGCTCGGGGTTCGTAACACGGCCCCGGGTCCGGATGGTGTGCCCGGCCGGGTTTGGGTCTTGACCCAGGGCGTCCTTGGGGCCGACCTCAGGCGGTTGTTCGACCGCTGCCTGAGGGACGGGCGATTCCCCCCCAGTTGGAAGGTGGCGAGGATGGTCCTCCTCCGGAAGGAGGGTCGGCCCGCGGAGTCTCCCTCCGCATACCGGCCCATTTGTCTCCTCGACGAGGTGGGCAAGCTCTTCGAGCGTGTGATTGCTGCCCGCCTCGTCGAGCACCTGTCGCGGGGTGATCCCGGTCTGGCCGACTGCCAGTTCGGTTTCCGGGGGGGCCGATCGACTATCGACGCGATAGGTCGTGTGAGGGCCCTCTCGGAGGCGGCCGTCTCCCGGGGAGGGGTGGCATTGGCAATATCCTTGGATATTGCCAATGCCTTTAACACCCTCCCCTGGGAAGAGATAAGGAGGGGACTCGAATATCATCGAGTCCCCCCTTGTCTCAGGGCGGTCGTCGGGGATTATCTCCGCGGCAGGTGGATCGAGTATCCGGGCCGGGATGGTGATATGCGGAGGGAGGTGTACTGCGGTGTTCCGCAGGGGTCGGTCCTCGGGCCACTCCTGTGGAACATCGCGTACGACTCGGTGTTGCGGGCCGGCCTCCCCGACGGTGTCAGCACGGTGTGTTATGCGGATGACACACTGGTGCTGGCCGTCGGGGCGCACTGGGGGAGGGCCATGCGTCGCGCGGAGGAGGGGTCGCAACGCGTCGTCGACCGGATCAGGGGGATGGGGATGACGGTGGCGGTCCATAAGACCGAGGTGATTGCGTTTCATTCACCTCGGCAGGATCCGCCACCCCCTCTGATTCGGGTGGGTGGGGCTGACATCGAGGTGAAGCCCCAGATCAGGTATCTAGGGCTGATCCTCGATAGCCACTGGCGTTTCGAGAAGCATTTTCGCTGCCTGGTCCCCCGGTTGGAAAGGATGGTTGCGGCTCTGGGCCGGATCCTGCCCAACCTGGGGGGCCCGGCGGGCAGAGTTCGTCGCCTCTATGTGGCAATGGTCCAGTCGGTGGCCCTATACGGGGCCCCCGTCTGGGCGGACGACCTGGCTGCCTCCCGGCGCAGCATGACTATGCTGCGTCGGGTGCAGAGGCGCATGGCGCTCAGGGTCGTCCGCGGGTATCGGACCATGTCACATGAGGCGGCGACGGTTCTAGCGGGGATGCCGCCCATGGACCTGCTCGCGCGGTCGCACGCGGTGATGTACCGGCACCGCGTCGACCGTCGCGCGGGGGTGGGGGCGGTCCCGGGCGGGCAGGAACCTGCTTGGGGCGATTTGAAGCGCCAGGCCCGGCAGTCCGTGTTGGTCGCGTGGCAGGAGCGGCTGGCTCTGCCAACCGCGGGGCACCGGACTGTCGGGGCTGTTCGGCCACTCCTGAAGGAGTGGCTGGACAGAGGCCATGGCAGCCTCACCTACCGGATGGCACAGGTATTTTCCGGGCATGGCAGCTTCGGAAGATACCTGTGCCGGATAGGGAAGGAGCCGACGGCGCGTTGCTGCCACTGCGACGCTGAGCAGGACACGGCGGATCATACCCTGGAGGTATGCCCCGCGTGGGAGGGGGAGCGCCGTGTCCTGGTCGGCGTCGTCGGGCGGGATGTCTCGCTGCCGGGCGTGGTGCGCGCCATGCTCGGCAGCGAGGAGAAGTGGAGGGCCGTGGCCTCCTTCTGCGAGAACGTAATGTTGCAGAAGGAGGCCGCGGGGAGGGAGCGCGAGCTTCAGCGGCGTGCTGAAGCGCGCGCTCGTGCGGTGGCCCGAGGTCGTCGCCCGGTCGCGAGGCGTCGCGGGCGGCCGCCTCGGCGTGGCGGATGACCTAGGCTGGGAGGGGGGTCCTGAGGGGACCCTCCTCCCGCCAGGCGGCGCCGGGTCGGACCGGTTGGGAGTAGGAGTGCCTTCCCCTACCGGTCCGACGCAAGGGGAGGCACCCTCGGCGGTCTGGTGCGGCCATGAACGCCCGGCCGCCGAGGGATGGAAACGGGGTCGCGGGCGGTTGCGAGTTGGGGCTCGCAGCCGCCACTAAACGCGGCCCCGGGACGGATAGCGGCGGGATGGAGTGGCCCCGTCCCGCCGCTATGAGGCAGTGTGTCTACTGGGGGGACCGATTGTCCCCCCGGGGGATGGGCGCGAAAGCGCGGGCACGGGGAGGATACCGGAAGAATGCTTCGAGCGATTCCCGGTATCCTCCCAAAGCGTGCCGAAGGGTCACCGTGGGGTTTTTAGTGGGTAGGTCCCGCGCCTGTCGTTGTACGGGCGCGGGGAATCCCACACACGCCTCCCACCTCTCCCCAAGGAGGTGGGAGGGAGTCTTTCGAAGATTTTCCCCACGACAAAAAAAAAAAAAAAAAAAAAAAAAAAAAAAAAAAAAAAAAAAAAAAAAAGTCCGCTCTGCTCCGAATCATCGCTCCGGCGTCAAAAATCGTCGTAGGACAAAAAATCGACACGCTACTTTGCAGGAAAAAATCCGGGGAACACGATGGCGTCGTCAAAAGTGCAGGTCGTCGAGCTCGTTTTCGAGAAAAAAAAAAAAAAATTCTCAAAATTCGACGAACAAATAAAACGATTGTTGGACCGTGTAGAGAATGTAAAACTGCATAAGAATCGTATAGACGAAAATTGGCGTTCACGTGCTCGTTTTTGTGGAAAAAATTAAAAAAGCTCTCAAAGTTCGAGATAAAAAAAAAAAAACCATCGACCAGGTAGCCAACGGTAAACGATACAAGTATCGTACGGGCGAAAACGAGCGTTACCGTGCTCGTTTTCGAGTTATTGACGAAAAACGGCCTGGAGCGATCGGTCCGGCGGTCGACGCGCGAAAGTTTCTAAGTCCGCTCTGCTCCGAATCATCGCTCCGGCGTCAAAAATCGTCGTAGGACAAAAAATCGACACGCTATCTTGCAGGAAAAAATCCGGGGAACACGATGGCGTCGTCAAAAGTGCAGGTCGTCGAGCTCGTTTTCGAGAGAAAAAAAGAAAAATTCTCAAAATTCGACAAAAAAATAAAGCGATTATTGGATCGTGTAGAGAATGTGAAACTGCATAAGAATCGTGTAGACGAAAATTGGCGATCACGTGCTCGTTTTTGTGGAAAAAATTAAAAAAGCTCTCAAAGCTCGAGATAAAAAAAAAAAAAACCATCGACCAGGTAGCCAACGGTAGACGGTACAAGTATCGTATGGGCGAAAACGAGCGTTACCGTGCTCGTTTTCGAGTTATTGACGAAAAACGGCCTGGAGCGATCGGTCCGGCGGTCGACGCGCGAAAGTTTCTAAGTCCGCTCTGCTCCGAATCATCGCTCCGGCGTCAAAAATCGTCGTAGGACAAAAACTCGACACGCTATCTTGCATGAAAAAATCCGGGGAACACGATGGCGTCGTCAAAAGTGCAGGTCGTCGAGCTCGTTTTCGAGAGAAAAAAAAAAAAATTCTCAAAATTCGACAAAAAAATAAAACGATTATCGGATCGTGTAGAGAATGTAAAACTGCATAAGAATCGCATAGACGAAAATTAGCGTTCACGTGCTCGTTTTTGTGGAAAAAATTAAAAAAGCTCTCAAAGTTCGAGATAAAAAAAGAAAAAACCATCCACCAGGTAGCCAACGGTAAACGGTACAAGTATCGTACGGGCGAAAACGAGCGTTACCGTGCTCGTTTTCGAGTTATTGACGAAAAACGGCCTGGAGCGATCGGTCCGGCGGTCGACGCGCGAAAGTTTCTAAGTCCGCTCTGCTCCGAATCATCGCTCCGGCGTCAAAAATCGTCGTAGGACAAAAAATCGACACGCTACTTTGCAGGAAAAAATCCGGGGAACACGATGGCGTCGTCAAAAGTGCAGGTCGTGGAGCTCGTTTTCGAGAAAAAAAAAAAAAAATTCTCAAAATTCGACAAACAAATAAAACGATTGTTGGACCGTGTAGAGAATGTAAAACTGCATAAGAATCGTATAGACGAAAATTGGCGTTCACGTGCTCGTTTTTGTGGAAAAAATTAAAAAAGCTCTCAAAGCTCGAGATAAAAAAAAAAAAAACCATCGACCAGGTAGCCAACGGTAGACGGTACAAGTATCGTATGGGCGAAAACGAGCATTACCGTGCTCGTTTTCGAGTTATTGACGAGAAACGGCCTGGAGCGATCGGTCCGGCGGTCGACGCGCGAAAGTTTCCAAGTCCGCTCTGCTCTCCCTCAGGGGCTGCCAGCCTTTCAGCTGCAGTACGGGCTTAACGAACCCGGGGTACCCGAGTCATACACACACCGTAAGCCTCCTGTTGGTCGTCACAACGACCCATTCACAATTCCCTATTGGTTTTGTGAATGGTACGTGACGGCAGGAGGAACGGGGGTCTTGGCTTAACCGCCTGGGCCACGAGTATGGCGACTCTATAAAATCGCCCTCCAATCCTAAGCTATGGTGCGCGGCGATGGGATGCATGGTTGGGGGAGGAGGCCCAATCCCAAGCGACCACCTCCGGGGAACCTGCCGAACCCCCGGAGTATTAGGCTTACCCGGGTAAGGCGGCTCTGCCCGGGTGGACCTTTATTTCCGACCATCTCGTGGGATTTTTTATGGACTCAGAAAATAAAATGGGGATGGGGCGGGTTTTGTCGGTTGGGGAGGACGGAGACGGGGTTGGGGTTAGGGTGGCGGCGCTCGCGCCCCACTCAGCGCCAGGTCCGGCTTCGTGGAGGGTGGAGGAGGACGACGAGACGGCGTCGGTCTCGTCCTTCTCCTCCAGCACGAGCCACATAGGCTCTAAGAGGAAGAGGACGGGGCAGGCCGTCGTCGAGGTGGGCGGGGCGATGAGCCCGTCGGTGAGGCTGAGTTGCCTCAGGGACGAGGTGACCGAGGAGATATCGGAGAGGATCTCCTCGTCCCTGAGGCGGGTGGAGAAAGTCGCCGCTGCCTGCGCCTTTAAGGGGCAGAAAAGCGGTGGCGCGGAGGCCCTGAAGGCCGCGGCGGAGGAAATGAGGGAGGCGGCGCGGGAGCTCAGAGGGCGGAACGCCCGTCTGCAGCTCCTGTTGGAGGAGGAGCGACAGGGGAGGAGGAGGGCAGAGGCGCTGTGGAACAGCGCGGCCCTTCCTCCCATCCTCCCTCCTCCTCCACCGCCGCGTCCCTCGGCGGAGGTAAATAAGCGGAGTGCGGCGGCAGTGGTGCGGGGCACCGCGGGCCCCTCCACCCGCACTCCGCCCGTGAAGAAGTCCCCGTCCTCCTCAGAAGACGATCTTCTGAGGAGGATTGGGGACATGATTGATGGCAAGCTGGCCGCCTTCCGGGAGGAGCTCCTCGCCGGAAGAGCGGTCAGCAGGAAGGCGGTGCCTCCCCGACCTGTTCCAGTACAGTCGGGGAAGGCAAAGAAGGGCGGAGTGAAGGCTCCGCCCAGCGTTGCGGCACCAGGGCCCCGGGTCGCGACCCCCAAGGGGGGTGGTGTACCCGTGGTCGCGGTGGTCGCGTCCTCCACGGCACCCTCCCAAGGGGGGGTGGCGTGGAGTGAGGTGGTGGGGCGGAAGGCGAAGCGGGCGGCGAGGAAGGCCTCGCAACCGCGGCCTCCGCCTCCGCCGCCGGCGGCCAAGGTAAAGGCCGCGAAGGTCGGGAAGGCACGACCAGGTCGTCCCCCAAAAACGGCAGCGGTGACGCTGACCGTTGCGCAGGGGGGCGACCTGACCCTCGCGGAGGCGATGCGGCTCGCCAGGGAGAATATCTCCCTGGAAGAGCTGGGCATCGCCTCCGTGAGGGCGAAGAGGGCCGTGACCGGGGGTCTCTTGCTGGAGATCCCCGGTGCAGAAGGCGGCGCGAAGGCGGATCGTCTCGCCCAGAGGCTCCGGGAGCAGCTGGGCGAGCGAGGTGTCCGGGTCGCCCGGCCCACGAAGCGCACGGAGATGCGCGTTTGTGGGCTGGACGACTCGGTCAGCGCACAGGATGTGTCCCGTGCCCTTGCGAGGGCGGGGGACTGTCCTGTGGAGGATCTGCGGGTCGGAGAGATCCGCAGGTCGCCCTCCGGCCTCGGGTCGGTGTGGGCCCGGTGCCCCCTCTCCGCCGCCCGTAAGGTGGCGGAATCCGGGAGGGTGTTGGTGGGGTGGGTTTCGGCGCGAGTGGAAATCCTCGCGCCGCGCCCGCTCCAGTGTCACCGCTGCCTCGAATTGGGGCACGTGAGGCAGTGGTGCACCTCGCCGGTGGACCGCAGCGGTCAGTGTTACCGCTGCGGTGCCAAAGAGCACCGTGCGAGCCAGTGCTCGGCGGCCCCCCACTGCCCGTTGTGTGCGGACATGGGGAGGCCAGCCGATCACAGGGTGGGGAGCAAGAAGTGCTCCCCCCCCTCCCGGAAGGAGAGGAAGAGGCGGGCTGCACCGGCTCCGGTGCCGAGGGCGGTGGCATCGTCCTCGATGGAGGTGGACGGTGCTACGGGGACGGACGGCCGGGAGGAGGCTGGCGCGGCCATTAATTAATGCCGCCCCGCCTCCTCCTCCAGGCCAACCTCAACCACTGCCGCGCGGCACAGGACTTGATGTCCCAAGTCCTCGCGGAGTGGGGGGTTGGCCTGGCGGTCGCCGCCGAGCCGTACCGCGTCCCTGATCACCCTCATTGGGTGGGCGACGCGGACGGCTTGGTGGCGACGGTATGGGGAGGGGGCGACGGGTCCCCACCGTTCTCCTTGTTGGAGCGCGGTCGGGGATTCGTCGCCGTGGACTGGGGGGGAGTCGCTGTGGTGGGGTGCTACATTTCGCCCCGTAGCGGTCACGCTGCGTTCGAGCTGTACTTGGCCGAGGTCGCGGCATGCGTGCAGCGCTGCGCGGCCCGGCCGGTGCTGGTCCTGGGGGATTTTAATGCCAAGTCGGTGGCTTGGGGATCCCCCAGGACCTCCGTTTGCGGCGGGATCCTGGGCGATTGGGCGGCGGGGCTCGACCTCCGGGTATTGAACCGGGGGTCGGAGCACACATGCGTGCGGCGATATGGGGGGTCCATCGTGGATGTTGGATTCGCGACCCCCAACGCCGTGCGCATGGTGTCGGGTTGGCACGTGGTCGCGGGGGCAGAGACACTCTCCGATCACCGGTACATCCGGATGGAGGTCTCTGCCGCCGCGAGTGCATCCCGACACGGCCGCCTGCGTGGCACCCCACCACGCCGCTGGGCGCTTCGGCGCCTCGACAAGGACGCCCTGATGGCAGCTGCCCTCGCTGCAACTTGGCCGCAGGGAGCGGCCGAGTTGCCGAGCATAGAGGAGGAGGTCGCCCGGCTCGGAGCATTGGTCGCGGGTATTTGCGACGCGGCGATGCCTCGGGTCGGGCGGGCTTCTCCTCGCCGGGCGGTGTACTGGTGGTCGGACGCGATCGCGGAGTTGCGAGTCGCGACTGTCCGCGCCCGACGCCAGTACACCCGCGCGCGCCGTCGTCAACGTACAGGCGACGGCGTGGCGCAAGCGAGGGCAGCTGATGACCTGTATGGAGCATACCGCGTGGCGCGGGTTGCTCTGCAGGTCGCCATCAAACGGGCCAAGACCCGGGCATGGAAGGAGCTCCTCCAGACCCTTGATGACGATCCATGGGGGCGCCCATATAAGGTGGTGCTGAATAAGCTCCGCCCGTGGGCGCCCCCCGTCACCGAGGGTCTTGACCCCCGGCTGCTGGAGGACGTGGTCAATACACTCTTCCCAATTGGGGAGAGGGGACCGCGTCCTCCGGCGGCGGCGGCTGTCCCAGTGGAGTGGACGGCCGAACTGGGGGTCACGCAGGAGGAGCTGGCAGCGGCCATCAGACGGCTCGGGGTTCGTAACACGGCCCCGGGTCCGGATGGTGTGCCCGGCCGGGTTTGGGTCTTGACCCAGGGCGTCCTTGGGGCCGACCTCAGGCGGTTGTTCGACCGCTGCCTGAGGGACGGGCGATTCCCCCCCAGTTGGAAGGTGGCGAGGATGGTCCTCCTCCGGAAGGAGGGTCGGCCCGCGGAGTCTCCCTCCGCATACCGGCCCATTTGTCTCCTCGACGAGGTGGGCAAGCTCTTCGAGCGTGTGATTGCTGCCCGCCTCGTCGAGCACCTGTCGCGGGGTGATCCCGGTCTGGCCGACTGCCAGTTCGGTTTCCGGGGGGGCCGATCGACTATCGACGCGATAGGTCGTGTGAGGGCCCTCTCGGGGGCGGCCGTCTCCCGGGGAGGGGTGGCATTGGCAATATCCTTGGATATTGCCAATGCCTTTAACACCCTCCCCTGGGAAGAGATAAGGAGGGGACTCGAATATCATCGGGTCCCCCCTTGTCTCAGGGCGGTCGTCGGGGATTATCTCCGCGGCAGGTGGATCGAGTATCCGGGCCGGGATGGTGATATGCGGAGGGAGGTGTACTGCGGTGTTCCGCAGGGGTCGGTCCTCGGGCCACTCCTGTGGAACATCGCGTACGACTCGGTGTTGCGGGCCGGCCTCCCCGACGGCGTCAGCACGGTGTGTTATGCGGATGACACACTGGTGCTGGCCGTCGGGGCGCACTGGGGGAGGGCCATGCGTCGCGCGGAGGAGGGGTCGCAACGCGTCGTCGACCGGATCAGGGGGATGGGGATGACGGTGGCGGTCCATAAGACCGAGGTGATTGCGTTTCATTCACCTCGGCAGGATCCGCCACCCCCTCTGATCCGGGTGGGTGGGGCTGACATCGAGGTGAAGCCCCAGATCAGGTATCTAGGGCTGATCCTCGATAGCCACTGGCGTTTCGAGGAGCATTTCCGCTGCCTGGTCCCCCGGTTGGAAAGGATGGTTGCGGCTCTGGGCCGGATCCTGCCCAACCTGGGGGGCCCGGCGGGCCGAGTTCGTCGCCTCTATGTGGCAATGGTCCAGTCGGTGGCCCTATACGGGGCCCCCGTCTGGGCGGACGACCTGGCTGCCTCCCGGCGCGGCATGACTATGCTGCGTCGGGTGCAGAGGCGCATGGCGCTCAGGGTCGTCCGCGGGTATCGGACCATGTCACATGAGGCGGCGACGGTTCTAGCGGGGATGCCGCCCATGGACCTGCTCGCGCGGTCGCACGCGGTGATGTACCGGCACCGCGTCGACCGTCGCGCGGGGGTGGGGGCGGTCCCGGGCGGGCAGGAACCTGCTTGGGGCGATTTGAAGCGCCAGGCCCGGCAGTCCGTGTTGCTCGCGTGGCAGGAGCGGCTGGCTCTGCCAACCGCGGGGCACCGGACTGTCGGGGCGGTTCGGCCACTCCTGAAGGAGTGGCTGGACAGAGGCCATGGCAGCCTCACCTACCGGATGGCACAGGTGTTTTCCGGGCATGGCAGCTTCGGAAGATACCTGTGCCGGATAGGGAAGGAGCCGACGGCGCGTTGCTGCCACTGCGACGCTGAGCAGGACACGGCGGATCATACCCTGGAGGTATGCCCCGCGTGGGAGGGGGAGCGCCGTGTCCTGGTCGGCGTCGTCGGGCGGGATGTCTCGCTGCCGGGCGTGGTGCGCGCCATGCTCGGCAGCGAGGAGAAGTGGAGGGCCGTGGCCTCCTTCTGCGAGAACGTAATGTTGCAGAAGGAGGCCGCGGGGAGGGAGCGCGAGCTTCAGCGGCGGGCTGAAGCTCGCGCTCGTGCGGTGGCCCGAGGTCGTCGCCCGGTCGCGAGGCGTCGCGGGCGGCCGCCTCGGCGTGGCGGATGACCTAGGCTGGGAGGGGGGTCCTGAGGGGACCCTCCTCCCGCCAGGCGGCGCCGGGTCGGACCGGTTGGGGGTAGGAGTGCCTCCCCCTACCGGTCCGACGCAAGGGGAGGCACCCTCGGCGGTCTGGTGCGGCCATGAACGCCCGGCCGCCGAGGGGTGGAAACGGGGTCGCGGGCGGTTGCGAGTTGGGGCTCGCAGCCGCCACTAAACGCGGCCCCGGGACGGATAGCGGCGGGATGGAGTGGCCCCGTCCCGCCGCTATGAGGCAGTGTGTCTACTGGGGGGACCGATTGTCCCCCCGGGGGATGGGCGCGAAAGCGCGGGCACGGGGAGGATACCGGAAGAATGCTTCGAGCGATTCCCGGTATCCTCCCAAAGCGTGCCGAAGGGTCACCGTGGGGTTTTTAGTGGGTAGGTCCCGCGCCTGTCGTTGTACGGGCGCGGGGAATCCCACACACCCCCCCCACCTCTCCCCAAGGAGGTGGGAGGGAGTCTTTCGAAGATTTTCCCCACGACAAAAAAAAAAAAAAAAAAAAAAAAGTCCGCTCTGCTCCGAATCATCGCTCCGGCGTCAAAAATCGTCGTAGGACAAAAACTCGACACGCTATCTTGCATGAAAAAATCCGGGGAACACGATGGCGTCGTCAAAAGTGCAGGTCGTCGAGCTCGTTTTCGAGAGAAAAAAAAAAAAATTCTCAAAATTCGACAAAAAAATAAAACGATTATTGGATCGTGTAGAGAATGTGAAACTGCATAAGAATCGTGTAGACGAAAATTGGCGTTCACGTGCTCGTTTTTGTGGAAAAAATTAAAAAAGCTCTCAAAGCTCGAGATAAAAAAAAAAAAAACCATCGACCAGGTAGCCAACGGTAGACGGTACAAGTATCGTATGGGCGAAAACGAGCGTTACCGTGCTCGTTTTCGAGTTATTGACGAAAAACGGCCTGGAGCGATCGGTCCGGCGGTCGACGCGCGAAAGTTTCTAAGTCCGCTCTGCTCCGAATCATCGCTCCGGCGTCAAAAATCGTCGTAGGACAAAAACTCGACACGCTATCTTGCATGAAAAAATCCGGGGAACACGATGGCGTCGTCAAAAGTGCAGGTCGTCGAGCTCGTTTTCGAGAGAAAAAAAAAAAAATTCTCAAAATTCGACAAAAAAATAAAACGATTATTGGATCGTGTAGAGAATGTAAAACTGCATAAGAATCGTATAGACGAAAATTGGCGTTCACGTGCTCGTTTTTGTGGAAAAAATTAAAAAAGCTCTCAAAGTTCGAGATAAAAAAAAAAAAACCATCGACCAGGTAGCCAACGGTAAACGATACAAGTATCGTACGGGCGAAAACGAGCGTTACCGTGCTCGTTTTCGAGTTATTGACGAAAAACGGCCTGGAGCGATCGGTACGGCGGTCGACGCGCGAAAGTTTCTAAGTCCGCTCTGCTCCGAATCATCGCTCCGGCGTCAAAAATCGTCGTAGGACAAAAAATGGACACGCTATCTTGCATGAAAAAATCCGGGGAACACGATGGCGTCGTCAAAAGTGCAGGTCGTCGAGCTCGTTTTCGAGAGAAAAAAAAAGAAATTCTCAAAATTCGACAAAAAAATAAAACGATTATTGGATCGTGTAGAGAATGTGAAACTGCATAAGAATCGTATAGACGAAAATTGGCGTTCACGTGCTCGTTTTTGTAGAAAAAATTAAAAAAGCTCTCAAAGCTCGAGATAAAAAAAAAAAAAACCATCGACCAGGTAGCCAACGGTAGACGGTACAAGTATCGTACGGGCGAAAACGAGCGTTACCGTGCTCGTTTTCGAGTTATTGACGAAAAACGGCCTGGAGCGATCGGTACGGCGGTCGACGCGCGAAAGTTTCTAAGTCCGCTCTGCTTTGCGGAGGGAGGTGTACTGCGGTGTTCCGCAGGGGTCGGTCCTCGGGCCACTCCTGTGGAACATCGCGTACGACTCGGTGTTGCGGGCCGGCCTCCCCGACGGCGTCAGCACGGTGAGTTATGCGGATGACACACTGGTGCTGGCCGTCGGGGCGCACTGGGGGAGGGCCATGCGTCGCGCGGAGGAGGGGTCGCAACGCGTCGTCGACCGGATCAAGGGGATGGGGATGACGGTGGCGGTCCATAAGACCGAGGTGATTGCGTTTCATTCACCTCGGCAGGATCCGCCACCCCCTCTGATTCGGGTGGGTGGGGCTGACATCGAGGTGAAGCCCCAGATCAGGTATCTAGGGCTGATCCTCGATAGCCACTGGCGTTTCGAGAAGCATTTCCGCTGCCTGGTCCCCCGGTTGGAAAGGATGGTTGCGGCTCTGGGCCGGATCCTGCCCAACCTGGGGGGCCCGGCGGGCCGAGTTCGTCGCCTCTATGTGGCAATGGTCCAGTCGGTGGCCCTATACGGGGCCCCCGTCTGGGCGGACGACCTGGCTGCCTCCCGGCGCAGCATGACTATGCTGCGTCGGGTGCAGAGGCGCATGGCGCTCAGGGTCGTCCGCGGGTATCGGACCATGTCACATGAGGCGGCGACGGTTCTAGCGGGGATGCCGCCCATGGACCTGCTCGCGCGGTCGCACGCGGTGATGTACCGGCACCGCGTCGACCGTCGCGCGGGGGTGGGTGCGGTCCCGGGCGGGCAGGATCCTGCTTGGGGCGATTTGAAGCGCCAGGCCCGGCAGTCCGTGTTGCTCGCGTGGCAGGAGCGGCTGGCTCTGCCAACCGCGGGGCACCGGACTGTCGGGGCTGTTCGGCCACTCCTGAAGGAGTGGCTGGACAGAGGCCATGGCAGCCTCACCTACCGGCTGGCACAGGTATTTTCCGGGCATGGCAGCTTCGGAAGATACCTGTGCCGGATAGGGAAGGAGCCGACGGCGCGTTGCTGCCACTGCGACGCTGAGCAGGACACGGCGGATCATACCCTGGAGGTATGCCCCGCGTGGGAGGGGGAGCGCCGTGTCCTGGTCGGCGTCGTCGGGCGGGATGTCTCGCTGCCAGGCGTGGTACGCGCCATGCTCGGCAGCGAGGAGAAGTGGAGGGCCGTGGCCTCCTTCTGCGAGAACGTAATGTTGCAGAAGGAGGCCGCGGGGAGGGAGCGCGAGCTTCAGCGGCGCGCTGAAGCTCGCGCTCGTGCGGTGGCCCGAGGTCGTCGCCCGGTCGCGAGGCGTCGCGGGCGGCCGCCTCGGCGTGGCGGATGACCTAGGCTGGGAGGGGGGTCCTGAGGGGACCCTCCTCCCGCCAGGCGGCGCCGGGTCGGACCGGTTGGGGGTAGGAGTGCCTCCCCCTACCGGTCCGACGCAAGGGGAGGCACCCTCGGCGGTCTGGTAAGCCATGAACGCCCGGCCGCCGAGGGGTGGAAACGGGGTCGCGGGCGGTTGCGAGTTGGGGCTCGCAGCCGCCACTAAACGCGGCCCCGGGACGGATAGCGGCGGGATGGAGTGGCCCCGTCCCGCCGCTATGAGGCAGTGTGTCTACTGGGGGGACCGAATGTCCCCCCGGGGGATGGGCGCGAAAGCGCAGGCACGGGGAGGATACCGGAAGAATGCTTCGAGCGATTCCCGGTATCCTCCCAAAGCGTGCCGAAGGGTCACCGTGGGGTTTTTAGTGGGTAGGTCCCGCGCCTGTCGTTGAACGGGCGCGGGGAATCCCACACACCCCTCCCACCTCTCCACAAGGAGGTGGGAGGGAGTCTTTCGAAGATTTTCCCCACGACAAAAAAAAAAAAAAAAAAAAAAAAAAAAGTCCGCTCTGCTCCGAATCATCGCTCCGGCGTCAAAAATCGTCGTAGGACAAAAAATGGACACGCTATCTTGCATGAAAAAATCCGGGGAACACGATGGCGTCGTCAAAAGTGCAGGTCGTCGAGCTCGTTTTCGAGAGAAAAAAAAAGAAATTCTCAAAATTCGACAAAAAAATAAAACGATTATTGGATCGTGTAGAGAATGTGAAACTGCATAAGAATCGTATAGACGAAAATTGGCGTTCACGTGCTCGTTTTTGTAGAAAAAATTAAAAAAGCTCTCAAAGCTCGAGATAAAAAAAAAAAAAACCATCGACCAGGTAGCCAACGGTAGACGGTACAAGTATCGTACGGGCGAAAACGAGCGTTACCGTGCTCGTTTTCGAGTTATTGACGAAAAACGGCCTGGAGCGATCGGTCCGGCGGTCGACGCGCGAAAGTTTCTAAGTCCGCTCTGCTCCGAATCATCGCTCCGGCGTCAAAAATCGTCGTAGGACAAAAACTCGACACGCTATCTTGCAGGAAAAAATCCGGGGAACACGATGGCGTCGTCAAAAGTGCAGGTCGTCGAGCTCGTTTTCGAGAGAAAAAAAAAAAAATTCTCAAAATTCGACAAAAAAATAAAACGATTGTTGTACCGTGTAGAGAATGTAAAACTGCATAAGAATCGTATAGACGAAAATTGGCGTTCACGTGCTCGTTTTTGTGGAAAAAATTAAAAAAGCTCTCAAAGTTCGAGATAAAAAAAAAAAAACCATCAACCAGGTAGCCAACGGTAAACGATACAAGTATCGTACGGGCGAAAACGAGCGTTACCGTGCTCGTTTTCGAGTTATTGACGAAAAACAGCCTGGAGCGATCGGTCCGGCGGTCGACGCGCGAAAGTTTCTAAGTCCGCTCTGCTCCGAATCATCGCTCCGGCGTCAAAAATCGTCGTAGGACAAAAAATCGACACGCTATCTTGCAGGAAAAAATCCGGGGAACACGATGGCGTCGTCAAAAGTGCAGGTCGTCGAGCTCGTTTTCGAGAGAAAAAAAGAAAAATTCTCAAAATTCGACAAAAAAATAAAGCGATTATTGGATCGTGTAGAGAATGTGAAACTGCATAAGAATCGTGTAGACGAAAATTGGCGATCACGTGCTCGTTTTTGTGGAAAAAATTAAAAAAGCTCTCAAAGCTCGAGATAAAAAAAAAAAAAACCATCGACCAGGTAGCCAACGGTAGACGGTACAAGTATCGTATGGGCGAAAACGAGCGTTACCGTGCTCGTTTTCGAGTTATTGACGAAAAACGGCCTGGAGCGATCGGTCCGGCGGTCGACGCGCGAAAGTTTCTAAGTCCGCTCTGCTCCGAATCATCGCTCCGGCGTCAAAAATCGTCGTAGGACAAAAACTCGACACGCTATCTTGCATGAAAAAATCCGGGGAACACGATGGCGTCGTCAAAAGTGCAGGTCGTCGAGCTCGTTTTCGAGAGAAAAAAAAAAAAATTCTCAAAATTCGACAAAAAAATAAAACGATTATCGGATCGTGTAGAGAATGTAAAACTGCATAAGAATCGCATAGACGAAAATTAGCGTTCACGTGCTCGTTTTTGTGGAAAAAATTAAAAAAGCTCTCAAAGTTCGAGATAAAAAAAGAAAAAACCATCCACCAGGTAGCCAACGGTAAACGGTACAAGTATCGTACGGGCGAAAACGAGCGTTACCGTGCTCGTTTTCGAGTTATTGACGAAAAACGGCCTGGAGCGATCGGTCCGGCGGTCGACGCGCGAAAGTTTCTAAGTCCGCTCTGCTCCGAATCATCGCTCCGGCGTCAAAAATCGTCGTAGGACAAAAAATCGACACGCTACTTTGCAGGAAAAAATCCGGGGAACACGATGGCGTCGTCAAAAGTGCAGGTCGTGGAGCTCGTTTTCGAGAAAAAAAAAAAAAAATTCTCAAAATTCGACAAACAAATAAAACGATTGTTGGACCGTGTAGAGAATGTAAAACTGCATTAGAATCGTATAGACGAAAATTGGCGTTCACGTGCTCGTTTTTGTGGAAAAAATTAAAAAAGCTCTCAAAGCTCGAGATAAAAAAAAAAAAAACCATCGACCAGGTAGCCAACGGTAGACGGTACAAGTATCGTATGGGCGAAAACGAGCATTACCGTGCTCGTTTTCGAGTTATTGACGAGAAACGGCCTGGAGCGATCGGTCCGGCGGTCGACGCGCGAAAGTTTCTAAGTCCGCTCTGCTCCGAATCATCGCTCCGGCGTCAAAAATCGTCGTAGGACAAAAACTCGACACGCTATCTTGCATGAAAAAATCCGGGGAACACGATGGCGTCGTCAAAAGTGCAGGTCGTCGAGCTCGTTTTCGAGAGAAAAAAAAAAAAATTCTCAAAATTCGACAAAAAAATAAAACGATTATTGGATCGTGTAGAGAATGTGAAACTGCATAAGAATCGTGTAGACGAAAATTGGCGTTCACGTGCTCGTTTTTGTGGAAAAAATTAAAAAAGCTCTCAAAGCTCGAGATAAAAAAAAAAAAAACCATCGACCAGGTAGCCAACGGTAGACGGTACAAGTATCGTATGGGCGAAAACGAGCGTTACCGTGCTCGTTTTCGAGTTATTGACGAAAAACGGCCTGGAGCGATCGGTCCGGCGGTCGACGCGCGAAAGTTTCTAAGTCCGCTCTGCTCCGAATCATCGCTCCGGCGTCAAAAATCGTCGTAGGACAAAAACTCGACACGCTATCTTGCAGGAAAAAATCCGGGGAACACGATGGCGTCGTCAAAAGTGCAGGTCGTCGAGCTCGTTTTCGAGAGAAAAAAAAAAAAATTCTCAAAATTCGACAAAAAAATAAAACGATTGTTGTACCGTGTAGAGAATGTAAAACTGCATAAGAATCGTATAGACGAAAATTGGCGTTCACGTGCTCGTTTTTGTGGAAAAAATTAAAAAAGCTCTCAAAGTTCGAGATAAAAAAAAAAAAACCATCAACCAGGTAGCCAACGGTAAACGATACAAGTATCGTACGGGCGAAAACGAGCGTTACCGTGCTCGTTTTCGAGTTATTGACGAAAAACAGCCTGGAGCGATCGGTCCGGCGGTCGACGCGCGAAAGTTTCTAAGTCCGCTCTGCTCCGAATCATCGCTCCGGCGTCAAAAATCGTCGTAGGACAAAAAATCGACACGCTATCTTGCAGGAAAAAATCCGGGGAACACGATGGCGTCGTCAAAAGTGCAGGTCGTCGAGCTCGTTTTCGAGAGAAAAAAAGAAAAATTCTCAAAATTCGACAAAAAAATAAAGCGATTATTGGATCGTGTAGAGAATGTGAAACTGCATAAGAATCGTGTAGACGAAAATTGGCGATCACGTGCTCGTTTTTGTGGAAAAAATTAAAAAAGCTCTCAAAGCTCGAGATAAAAAAAAAAAAAACCATCGACCAGGTAGCCAACGGTAGACGGTACAAGTATCGTATGGGCGAAAACGAGCGTTACCGTGCTCGTTTTCGAGTTATTGACGAAAAACGGCCTGGAGCGATCGGTCCGGCGGTCGACGCGCGAAAGTTTCTAAGTCCGCTCTGCTCCGAATCATCGCTCCGGCGTCAAAAATCGTCGTAGGACAAAAACTCGACACGCTATCTTGCATGAAAAAATCCGGGGAACACGATGGCGTCGTCAAAAGTGCAGGTCGTCGAGCTCGTTTTCGAGAGAAAAAAAAAAAAATTCTCAAAATTCGACAAAAAAATAAAACGATTATCGGATCGTGTAGAGAATGTAAAACTGCATAAGAATCGCATAGACGAAAATTAGCGTTCACGTGCTCGTTTTTGTGGAAAAAATTAAAAAAGCTCTCAAAGTTCGAGATAAAAAAAGAAAAAACCATCCACCAGGTAGCCAACGGTAAACGGTACAAGTATCGTACGGGCGAAAACGAGCGTTACCGTGCTCGTTTTCGAGTTATTGACGAAAAACGGCCTGGAGCGATCGGTCCGGCGGTCGACGCGCGAAAGTTTCTAAGTCCGCTCTGCTCCGAATCATCGCTCCGGCGTCAAAAATCGTCGTAGGACAAAAAATCGACACGCTACTTTGCAGGAAAAAATCCGGGGAACACGATGGCGTCGTCAAAAGTGCAGGTCGTGGAGCTCGTTTTCGAGAAAAAAAAAAAAAAATTCTCAAAATTCGACAAACAAATAAAACGATTGTTGGACCGTGTAGAGAATGTAAAACTGCATAAGAATCGTATAGACGAAAATTGGCGTTCACGTGCTCGTTTTTGTGGAAAAAATTAAAAAAGCTCTCAAAGCTCGAGATAAAAAAAAAAAAAACCATCGACCAGGTAGCCAACGGTAGACGGTACAAGTATCGTATGGGCGAAAACGAGCATTACCGTGCTCGTTTTCGAGTTATTGACGAGAAACGGCCTGGAGCGATCGGTCCGGCGGTCGACGCGCGAAAGTTTCTAAGTCCGCTCTGCTCCGAATCATCGCTCCGGCGTCAAAAATCGTCGTAGGACAAAAACTCGACACGCTATCTTGCATGAAAAAATCCGGGGAACACGATGGCGTCGTCAAAAGTGCAGGTCGTCGAGCTCGTTTTCGAGAGAAAAAAAAAAAAATTCTCAAAATTCGACAAAAAAATAAAACGATTATTGGATCGTGTAGAGAATGTGAAACTGCATAAGAATCGTGTAGACGAAAATTGGCGTTCACGTGCTCGTTTTTGTGGAAAAAATTAAAAAAGCTCTCAAAGCTCGAGATAAAAAAAAAAAAAACCATCGACCAGGTAGCCAACGGTAGACGGTACAAGTATCGTATGGGCGAAAACGAGCGTTACCGTGCTCGTTTTCGAGTTATTGACGAAAAACGGCCTGGAGCGATCGGTCCGGCGGTCGACGCGCGAAAGTTTCTGAGTCCGCTCTGCTCCGAATCATCGCTCCGGCGTCAAAAATCGTCGTAGGACAAAAACTCGACACGCTATCTTGCATGAAAAAATCCGGGGAACACGATGGCGTCGTCAAAAGTGCAGGTCGTCGAGCTCGTTTTCGAGAAAAAAAAAAAAAAATTCTCAAAATTCGACAAACAAATAAAACGATTGTTGGACCGTGTAGAGAATGTACAACTGCATAAGAATCGTATAGACGAAAATTGGCGTTCACGTGCTCGTTTTTGTGGAAAAAATTAAAAAAGCTCTCAAAGTTCGAGATAAAAAAAAAAAAACCATCGACCAGGTAGCCAACGGTAAACGATACAAGTATCGTACGGGCGAAAACGAGCGTTACCGTGCTCGTTTTCGAGTTATTGACGAAAAACGGCCTGGAGCGATCGGTCCGGCGGTCGACGCGCGAAAGTTTCTAAGTCCGCTCTGCTCCGAATCATCGCTCCGGCGTCAAAAATCGTCGTAGGACAAAAAATCGACACGCTACTTTGCAGGAAAAAATCCGGGGAACACGATGGCGTCGTCAAAAGTGCAGGTCGTCGAGCTCGTTTTCGAGAAAAAAAAAAAAAAATTCTCAAAATTCGACGAACAAATAAAACGATTGTTGGACCGTGTAGAGAATGTAAAACTGCATAAGAATCGTATAGACGAAAATTGGCGTTCACGTGCTCGTTTTTGTGGAAAAAATTAAAAAAGCTCTCAAAGTTCGAGATAAAAAAAAAAAAACCATCGACCAGGTAGCCAACGGTAAACGATACAAGTATCGTACGGGCGAAAACGAGCGTTACCGTGCTCGTTTTCGAGTTATTGACGAAAAACGGCCTGGAGCGATCGGTCCGGCGGTCGACGCGCGAAAGTTTCTAAGTCCGCTCTGCTCCGAATCATCGCTCCGGCGTCAAAAATCGTCGTAGGACAAAAAATCGACACGCTATCTTGCAGGAAAAAATCCGGGGAACACGATGGCGTCGTCAAAAGTGCAGGTCGTCGAGCTCGTTTTCGAGAGAAAAAAAGAAAAATTCTCAAAATTCGACAAAAAAATAAAGCGATTATTGGATCGTGTAGAGAATGTGAAACTGCATAAGAATCGTGTAGACGAAAATTGGCGATCACGTGCTCGTTTTTGTGGAAAAAATTA
This sequence comes from Colletes latitarsis, assembly GCF_051014445.1. Taxonomy (NCBI): domain Eukaryota; kingdom Metazoa; phylum Arthropoda; class Insecta; order Hymenoptera; family Colletidae; genus Colletes; species Colletes latitarsis. The sequence continues at coordinate 1,275,603 of NC_135137.1, forward strand.
AAAAAGCTCTCAAAGCTCGAGATAAAAAAAAAAAAAACCATCGACCAGGTAGCCAACGGTAGACGGTACAAGTATCGTATGGGCGAAAACGAGCGTTACCGTGCTCGTTTTCGAGTTATTGACGAAAAACGGCCTGGAGCGATCGGTCCGGCGGTCGACGCGCGAAAGTTTCTAAGTCCGCTCTGCTCCGAATCATCGCTCCGGCGTCAAAAATCGTCGTAGGACAAAAACTCGACACGCTATCTTGCATGAAAAAATCCGGGGAACACGATGGCGTCGTCAAAAGTGCAGGTCGTCGAGCTCGTTTTCGAGAGAAAAAAAAAAAAATTCTCAAAATTCGACAAAAAAATAAAACGATTATCGGATCGTGTAGAGAATGTAAAACTGCATAAGAATCGCATAGACGAAAATTAGCGTTCACGTGCTCGTTTTTGTGGAAAAAATTAAAAAAGCTCTCAAAGTTCGAGATAAAAAAAGAAAAAACCATCCACCAGGTAGCCAACGGTAAACGGTACAAGTATCGTACGGGCGAAAACGAGCGTTACCGTGCTCGTTTTCGAGTTATTGACGAAAAACGGCCTGGAGCGATCGGTCCGGCGGTCGACGCGCGAAAGTTTCTAAGTCCGCTCTGCTCCGAATCATCGCTCCGGCGTCAAAAATCGTCGTAGGACAAAAAATCGACACGCTACTTTGCAGGAAAAAATCCGGGGAACACGATGGCGTCGTCAAAAGTGCAGGTCGTGGAGCTCGTTTTCGAGAAAAAAAAAAAAAAATTCTCAAAATTCGACAAACAAATAAAACGATTGTTGGACCGTGTAGAGAATGTAAAACTGCATAAGAATCGTGTAGACGAAAATTGGCGATCACGTGCTCGTTTTTGTGGAAAAAATTAAAAAAGCTCTCAAAGCTCGAGATAAAAAAAAAAAAAACCATCGACCAGGTAGCCAACGGTAGACGGTACAAGTATCGTATGGGCGAAAACGAGCGTTACCGTGCTCGTTTTCGAGTTATTGACGAAAAACGGCCTGGAGCGATCGGTCCGGCGGTCGACGCGCGAAAGTTTCTAAGTCCGCTCTGCTCCGAATCATCGCTCCGGCGTCAAAAATCGTCGTAGGACAAAAACTCGACACGCTATCTTGCATGAAAAAATCCGGGGAACACGATGGCGTCGTCAAAAGTGCAGGTCGTCGAGCTCGTTTTCGAGAGAAAAAAAAAAAAATTCTCAAAATTCGACAAAAAAATAAAACGATTATCGGATCGTGTAGAGAATGTAAAACTGCATAAGAATCGCATAGACGAAAATTAGCGTTCACGTGCTCGTTTTTGTGGAAAAAATTAAAAAAGCTCTCAAAGTTCGAGATAAAAAAAGAAAAAACCATCCACCAGGTAGCCAACGGTAAACGGTACAAGTATCGTACGGGCGAAAACGAGCGTTACCGTGCTCGTTTTCGAGTTATTGACGAAAAACGGCCTGGAGCGATCGGTCCGGCGGTCGACGCGCGAAAGTTTCTAAGTCCGCTCTGCTCCGAATCATCGCTCCGGCGTCAAAAATCGTCGTAGGACAAAAAATCGACACGCTACTTTGCAGGAAAAAATCCGGGGAACACGATGGCGTCGTCAAAAGTGCAGGTCGTGGAGCTCGTTTTCGAGAAAAAAAAAAAAAAATTCTCAAAATTCGACAAACAAATAAAACGATTGTTGGACCGTGTAGAGAATGTAAAACTGCATAAGAATCGTATAGACGAAAATTGGCGTTCACGTGCTCGTTTTTGTGGAAAAAATTAAAAAAGCTCTCAAAGCTCGAGATAAAAAAAAAAAAAACCATCGACCAGGTAGCCAACGGTAGACGGTACAAGTATCGTATGGGCGAAAACGAGCATTACCGTGCTCGTTTTCGAGTTATTGACGAGAAACGGCCTGGAGCGATCGGTCCGGCGGTCGACGCGCGAAAGTTTCTAAGTCCGCTCTGCTCCGAATCATCGCTCCGGCGTCAAAAATCGTCGTAGGACAAAAACTCGACACGCTATCTTGCATGAAAAAATCCGGGGAACACGATGGCGTCGTCAAAAGTGCAGGTCGTCGAGCTCGTTTTCGAGAGAAAAAAAAAAAAATTCTCAAAATTCGACAAAAAAATAAAACGATTATTGGATCGTGTAGAGAATGTGAAACTGCATAAGAATCGTGTAGACGAAAATTGGCGTTCACGTGCTCGTTTTTGTGGAAAAAATTAAAAAAGCTCTCAAAGCTCGAGATAAAAAAAAAAAAAACCATCGACCAGGTAGCCAACGGTAGACGGTACAAGTATCGTATGGGCGAAAACGAGCGTTACCGTGCTCGTTTTCGAGTTATTGACGAAAAACGGCCTGGAGCGATCGGTCCGGCGGTCGACGCGCGAAAGTTTCTGAGTCCGCTCTGCTCCGAATCATCGCTCCGGCGTCAAAAATCGTCGTAGGACAAAAACTCGACACGCTATCTTGCATGAAAAAATCCGGGGAACACGATGGCGTCGTCAAAAGTGCAGGTCGTCGAGCTCGTTTTCGAGAAAAAAAAAAAAAAATTCTCAAAATTCGACAAACAAATAAAACGATTGTTGGACCGTGTAGAGAATGTACAACTGCATAAGAATCGTATAGACGAAAATTGGCGTTCACGTGCTCGTTTTTGTGGAAAAAATTAAAAAAGCTCTCAAAGTTCGAGATAAAAAAAAAAAAACCATCGACCAGGTAGCCAACGGTAAACGATACAAGTATCGTACGGGCGAAAACGAGCGTTACCGTGCTCGTTTTCGAGTTATTGACGAAAAACGGCCTGGAGCGATCGGTCCGGCGGTCGACGCGCGAAAGTTTCTAAGTCCGCTCTGCTCCGAATCATCGCTCCGGCGTCAAAAATCGTCGTAGGACAAAAAATCGACACGCTACTTTGCAGGAAAAAATCCGGGGAACACGATGGCGTCGTCAAAAGTGCAGGTCGTCGAGCTCGTTTTCGAGAAAAAAAAAAAAAAATTCTCAAAATTCGACGAACAAATAAAACGATTGTTGGACCGTGTAGAGAATGTAAAACTGCATAAGAATCGTATAGACGAAAATTGGCGTTCACGTGCTCGTTTTTGTGGAAAAAATTAAAAAAGCTCTCAAAGTTCGAGATAAAAAAAAAAAAACCATCGACCAGGTAGCCAACGGTAAACGATACAAGTATCGTACGGGCGAAAACGAGCGTTACCGTGCTCGTTTTCGAGTTATTGACGAAAAACGGCCTGGAGCGATCGGTCCGGCGGTCGACGCGCGAAAGTTTCTAAGTCCGCTCTGCTCCGAATCATCGCTCCGGCGTCAAAAATCGTCGTAGGACAAAAAATCGACACGCTATCTTGCAGGAAAAAATCCGGGGAACACGATGGCGTCGTCAAAAGTGCAGGTCGTCGAGCTCGTTTTCGAGAGAAAAAAAGAAAAATTCTCAAAATTCGACAAAAAAATAAAGCGATTATTGGATCGTGTAGAGAATGTGAAACTGCATAAGAATCGTGTAGACGAAAATTGGCGATCACGTGCTCGTTTTTGTGGAAAAAATTAAAAAAGCTCTCAAAGCTCGAGATAAAAAAAAAAAAAACCATCGACCAGGTAGCCAACGGTAGACGGTACAAGTATCGTATGGGCGAAAACGAGCGTTACCGTGCTCGTTTTCGAGTTATTGACGAAAAACGGCCTGGAGCGATCGGTCCGGCGGTCGACGCGCGAAAGTTTCTAAGTCCGCTCTGCTCCGAATCATCGCTCCGGCGTCAAAAATCGTCGTAGGACAAAAACTCGACACGCTATCTTGCATGAAAAAATCCGGGGAACACGATGGCGTCGTCAAAAGTGCAGGTCGTCGAGCTCGTTTTCGAGAGAAAAAAAAAAAAATTCTCAAAATTCGACAAAAAAATAAAACGATTATCGGATCGTGTAGAGAATGTAAAACTGCATAAGAATCGCATAGACGAAAATTAGCGTTCACGTGCTCGTTTTTGTGGAAAAAATTAAAAAAGCTCTCAAAGTTCGAGATAAAAAAAGAAAAAACCATCCACCAGGTAGCCAACGGTAAACGGTACAAGTATCGTACGGGCGAAAACGAGCGTTACCGTGCTCGTTTTCGAGTTATTGACGAAAAACGGCCTGGAGCGATCGGTCCGGCGGTCGACGCGCGAAAGTTTCTAAGTCCGCTCTGCTCCGAATCATCGCTCCGGCGTCAAAAATCGTCGTAGGACAAAAAATCGACACGCTACTTTGCAGGAAAAAATCCGGGGAACACGATGGCGTCGTCAAAAGTGCAGGTCGTGGAGCTCGTTTTCGAGAAAAAAAAAAAAAAATTCTCAAAATTCGACAAACAAATAAAACGATTGTTGGACCGTGTAGAGAATGTAAAACTGCATAAGAATCGTATAGACGAAAATTGGCGTTCACGTGCTCGTTTTTGTGGAAAAAATTAAAAAAGCTCTCAAAGCTCGAGATAAAAAAAAAAAAAACCATCGACCAGGTAGCCAACGGTAGACGGTACAAGTATCGTATGGGCGAAAACGAGCATTACCGTGCTCGTTTTCGAGTTATTGACGAGAAACGGCCTGGAGCGATCGGTCCGGCGGTCGACGCGCGAAAGTTTCTAAGTCCGCTCTGCTCCGAATCATCGCTCCGGCGTCAAAAATCGTCGTAGGACAAAAACTCGACACACTATCTTGCAGGAAAAAATCCGGGGAACACGATGGCGTCGTCAAAAGTGCAGGTCGTCGAGCTCGTTTTCGAGAGAAAAAAAAAAAAATTCTCAAAATTCGACAAAAAAATAAAACGATTGTTGTACCGTGTAGAGAATGTAAAACTGCATAAGAATCGTATAGACGAAAATTGGCGTTCACGTGCTCGTTTTTGTGGAAAAAATTAAAAAAGCTCTCAAAGTTCGAGATAAAAAAAAAAAAACCATCAACCAGGTAGCCAACGGTAAACGATACAAGTATCGTACGGGCGAAAACGAGCGTTACCGTGCTCGTTTTCGAGTTATTGACGAAAAACAGCCTGGAGCGATCGGTCCGGCGGTCGACGCGCGAAAGTTTCTAAGTCCGCTCTGCTCCGAATCATCGCTCCGGCGTCAAAAATCGTCGTAGGACAAAAAATCGACACGCTATCTTGCAGGAAAAAATCCGGGGAACACGATGGCGTCGTCAAAAGTGCAGGTCGTCGAGCTCGTTTTCGAGAGAAAAAAAGAAAAATTCTCAAAATTCGACAAAAAAATAAAGCGATTATTGGATCGTGTAGAGAATGTGAAACTGCATAAGAATCGTGTAGACGAAAATTGGCGATCACGTGCTCGTTTTTGTGGAAAAAATTAAAAAAGCTCTCAAAGCTCGAGATAAAAAAAAAAAAAACCATCGACCAGGTAGCCAACGGTAGACGGTACAAGTATCGTATGGGCGAAAACGAGCGTTACCGTGCTCGTTTTCGAGTTATTGACGAAAAACGGCCTGGAGCGATCGGTCCGGCGGTCGACGCGCGAAAGTTTCTAAGTCCGCTCTGCTCCGAATCATCGCTCCGGCGTCAAAAATCGTCGTAGGACAAAAACTCGACACGCTATCTTGCATGAAAAAATCCGGGGAACACGATGGCGTCGTCAAAAGTGCAGGTCGTCGAGCTCGTTTTCGAGAGAAAAAAAAAAAAATTCTCAAAATTCGACAAAAAAATAAAACGATTATTGGATCGTGTAGAGAATGTGAAACTGCATAAGAATCGTGTAGACGAAAATTGGCGTTCACGTGCTCGTTTTTGTGGAAAAAATTAAAAAAGCTCTCAAAGCTCGAGATAAAAAAAAAAAAAACCATCGACCAGGTAGCCAACGGTAGACGGTACAAGTATCGTATGGGCGAAAACGAGCGTTACCGTGCTCGTTTTCGAGTTATTGACGAAAAACGGCCTGGAGCGATCGGTCCGGCGGTCGACGCGCGAAAGTTTCTGAGTCCGCTCTGCTCCGAATCATCGCTCCGGCGTCAAAAATCGTCGTAGGACAAAAACTCGACACGCTATCTTGCATGAAAAAATCCGGGGAACACGATGGCGTCGTCAAAAGTGCAGGTCGTCGAGCTCGTTTTCGAGAAAAAAAAAAAAAAATTCTCAAAATTCGACAAACAAATAAAACGATTGTTGGACCGTGTAGAGAATGTACAACTGCATAAGAATCGTATAGACGAAAATTGGCGTTCACGTGCTCGTTTTTGTGGAAAAAATTAAAAAAGCTCTCAAAGTTCGAGATAAAAAAAAAAAAACCATCGACCAGGTAGCCAACGGTAAACGATACAAGTATCGTACGGGCGAAAACGAGCGTTACCGTGCTCGTTTTCGAGTTATTGACGAAAAACGGCCTGGAGCGATCGGTCCGGCGGTCGACGCGCGAAAGTTTCTAAGTCCGCTCTGCTCCGAATCATCGCTCCGGCGTCAAAAATCGTCGTAGGACAAAAAATCGACACGCTACTTTGCAGGAAAAAATCCGGGGAACACGATGGCGTCGTCAAAAGTGCAGGTCGTCGAGCTCGTTTTCGAGAAAAAAAAAAAAAAATTCTCAAAATTCGACGAACAAATAAAACGATTGTTGGACCGTGTAGAGAATGTAAAACTGCATAAGAATCGTATAGACGAAAATTGGCGTTCACGTGCTCGTTTTTGTGGAAAAAATTAAAAAAGCTCTCAAAGTTCGAGATAAAAAAAAAAAAACCATCGACCAGGTAGCCAACGGTAAACGATACAAGTATCGTACGGGCGAAAACGAGCGTTACCGTGCTCGTTTTCGAGTTATTGACGAAAAACGGCCTGGAGCGATCGGTCCGGCGGTCGACGCGCGAAAGTTTCTAAGTCCGCTCTGCTCCGAATCATCGCTCCGGCGTCAAAAATCGTCGTAGGACAAAAAATCGACACGCTATCTTGCAGGAAAAAATCCGGGGAACACGATGGCGTCGTCAAAAGTGCAGGTCGTCGAGCTCGTTTTCGAGAGAAAAAAAGAAAAATTCTCAAAATTCGACAAAAAAATAAAGCGATTATTGGATCGTGTAGAGAATGTGAAACTGCATAAGAATCGTGTAGACGAAAATTGGCGATCACGTGCTCGTTTTTGTGGAAAAAATTAAAAAAGCTCTCAAAGCTCGAGATAAAAAAAAAAAAAACCATCGACCAGGTAGCCAACGGTAGACGGTACAAGTATCGTATGGGCGAAAACGAGCGTTACCGTGCTCGTTTTCGAGTTATTGACGAAAAACGGCCTGGAGCGATCGGTCCGGCGGTCGACGCGCGAAAGTTTCTAAGTCCGCTCTGCTCCGAATCATCGCTCCGGCGTCAAAAATCGTCGTAGGACAAAAACTCGACACGCTATCTTGCATGAAAAAATCCGGGGAACACGATGGCGTCGTCAAAAGTGCAGGTCGTCGAGCTCGTTTTCGAGAGAAAAAAAAAAAAATTCTCAAAATTCGACAAAAAAATAAAACGATTATCGGATCGTGTAGAGAATGTAAAACTGCATAAGAATCGCATAGACGAAAATTAGCGTTCACGTGCTCGTTTTTGTGGAAAAAATTAAAAAAGCTCTCAAAGTTCGAGATAAAAAAAGAAAAAACCATCCACCAGGTAGCCAACGGTAAACGGTACAAGTATCGTACGGGCGAAAACGAGCGTTACCGTGCTCGTTTTCGAGTTATTGACGAAAAACGGCCTGGAGCGATCGGTCCGGCGGTCGACGCGCGAAAGTTTCTAAGTCCGCTCTGCTCCGAATCATCGCTCCGGCGTCAAAAATCGTCGTAGGACAAAAAATCGACACGCTACTTTGCAGGAAAAAATCCGGGGAACACGATGGCGTCGTCAAAAGTGCAGGTCGTGGAGCTCGTTTTCGAGAAAAAAAAAAAAAAATTCTCAAAATTCGACAAACAAATAAAACGATTGTTGGACCGTGTAGAGAATGTAAAACTGCATAAGAATCGTGTAGACGAAAATTGGCGATCACGTGCTCGTTTTTGTGGAAAAAATTAAAAAAGCTCTCAAAGCTCGAGATAAAAAAAAAAAAAACCATCGACCAGGTAGCCAACGGTAGACGGTACAAGTATCGTATGGGCGAAAACGAGCGTTACCGTGCTCGTTTTCGAGTTATTGACGAAAAACGGCCTGGAGCGATCGGTCCGGCGGTCGACGCGCGAAAGTTTCTAAGTCCGCTCTGCTCCGAATCATCGCTCCGGCGTCAAAAATCGTCGTAGGACAAAAACTCGACACGCTATCTTGCATGAAAAAATCCGGGGAACACGATGGCGTCGTCAAAAGTGCAGGTCGTCGAGCTCGTTTTCGAGAGAAAAAAAAAAAAATTCTCAAAATTCGACAAAAAAATAAAACGATTATCGGATCGTGTAGAGAATGTAAAACTGCATAAGAATCGCATAGACGAAAATTAGCGTTCACGTGCTCGTTTTTGTGGAAAAAATTAAAAAAGCTCTCAAAGTTCGAGATAAAAAAAGAAAAAACCATCCACCAGGTAGCCAACGGTAAACGGTACAAGTATCGTACGGGCGAAAACGAGCGTTACCGTGCTCGTTTTCGAGTTATTGACGAAAAACGGCCTGGAGCGATCGGTCCGGCGGTCGACGCGCGAAAGTTTCTAAGTCCGCTCTGCTCCGAATCATCGCTCCGGCGTCAAAAATCGTCGTAGGACAAAAAATCGACACGCTACTTTGCAGGAAAAAATCCGGGGAACACGATGGCGTCGTCAAAAGTGCAGGTCGTGGAGCTCGTTTTCGAGAAAAAAAAAAAAAAATTCTCAAAATTCGACAAACAAATAAAACGATTGTTGGACCGTGTAGAGAATGTAAAACTGCATAAGAATCGTATAGACGAAAATTGGCGTTCACGTGCTCGTTTTTGTGGAAAAAATTAAAAAAGCTCTCAAAGCTCGAGATAAAAAAAAAAAAAACCATCGACCAGGTAGCCAACGGTAGACGGTACAAGTATCGTATGGGCGAAAACGAGCGTTACCGTGCTCGTTTTCGAGTTATTGACGAAAAACGGCCTGGAGCGATCGGTCCGGCGGTCGACGCGCGAAAGTTTCTGAGTCCGCTCTGCTCCGAATCATCGCTCCGGCGTCAAAAATCGTCGTAGGACAAAAACTCGACACGCTATCTTGCATGAAAAAATCCGGGGAACACGATGGCGTCGTCAAAAGTGCAGGTCGTCGAGCTCGTTTTCGAGAAAAAAAAAAAAAAATTCTCAAAATTCGACAAACAAATAAAACGATTGTTGGACCGTGTAGAGAATGTACAACTGCATAAGAATCGTATAGACGAAAATTGGCGTTCACGTGCTCGTTTTTGTGGAAAAAATTAAAAAAGCTCTCAAAGTTCGAGATAAAAAAAAAAAAACCATCGACCAGGTAGCCAACGGTAAACGATACAAGTATCGTACGGGCGAAAACGAGCGTTACCGTGCTCGTTTTCGAGTTATTGACGAAAAACGGCCTGGAGCGATCGGTCCGGCGGTCGACGCGCGAAAGTTTCTAAGTCCGCTCTGCTCCGAATCATCGCTCCGGCGTCAAAAATCGTCGTAGGACAAAAAATCGACACGCTACTTTGCAGGAAAAAATCCGGGGAACACGATGGCGTCGTCAAAAGTGCAGGTCGTCGAGCTCGTTTTCGAGAAAAAAAAAAAAAAATTCTCAAAATTCGACGAACAAATAAAACGATTGTTGGACCGTGTAGAGAATGTAAAACTGCATAAGAATCGTATAGACGAAAATTGGCGTTCACGTGCTCGTTTTTGTGGAAAAAATTAAAAAAGCTCTCAAAGTTCGAGATAAAAAAAAAAAAACCATCGACCAGGTAGCCAACGGTAAACGATACAAGTATCGTACGGGCGAAAACGAGCGTTACCGTGCTCGTTTTCGAGTTATTGACGAAAAACGGCCTGGAGCGATCGGTCCGGCGGTCGACGCGCGAAAGTTTCTAAGTCCGCTCTGCTCCGAATCATCGCTCCGGCGTCAAAAATCGTCGTAGGACAAAAAATCGACACGCTATCTTGCAGGAAAAAATCCGGGGAACACGATGGCGTCGTCAAAAGTGCAGGTCGTCGAGCTCGTTTTCGAGAGAAAAAAAGAAAAATTCTCAAAATTCGACAAAAAAATAAAGCGATTATTGGATCGTGTAGAGAATGTGAAACTGCATAAGAATCGTGTAGACGAAAATTGGCGATCACGTGCTCGTTTTTGTGGAAAAAATTAAAAAAGCTCTCAAAGCTCGAGATAAAAAAAAAAAAAACCATCGACCAGGTAGCCAACGGTAGACGGTACAAGTATCGTATGGGCGAAAACGAGCGTTACCGTGCTCGTTTTCGAGTTATTGACGAAAAACGGCCTGGAGCGATCGGTCCGGCGGTCGACGCGCGAAAGTTTCTAAGTCCGCTCTGCTCCGAATCATCGCTCCGGCGTCAAAAATCGTCGTAGGACAAAAACTCGACACGCTATCTTGCATGAAAAAATCCGGGGAACACGATGGCGTCGTCAAAAGTGCAGGTCGTCGAGCTCGTTTTCGAGAGAAAAAAAAAAAAATTCTCAAAATTCGACAAAAAAATAAAACGATTATCGGATCGTGTAGAGAATGTAAAACTGCATAAGAATCGCATAGACGAAAATTAGCGTTCACGTGCTCGTTTTTGTGGAAAAAATTAAAAAAGCTCTCAAAGTTCGAGATAAAAAAAGAAAAAACCATCCACCAGGTAGCCAACGGTAAACGGTACAAGTATCGTACGGGCGAAAACGAGCGTTACCGTGCTCGTTTTCGAGTTATTGACGAAAAACGGCCTGGAGCGATCGGTCCGGCGGTCGACGCGCGAAAGTTTCTAAGTCCGCTCTGCTCCGAATCATCGCTCCGGCGTCAAAAATCGTCGTAGGACAAAAAATCGACACGCTACTTTGCAGGAAAAAATCCGGGGAACACGATGGCGTCGTCAAAAGTGCAGGTCGTGGAGCTCGTTTTCGAGAAAAAAAAAAAAAAATTCTCAAAATTCGACAAACAAATAAAACGATTGTTGGACCGTGTAGAGAATGTAAAACTGCATAAGAATCGTATAGACGAAAATTGGCGTTCACGTGCTCGTTTTTGTGGAAAAAATTAAAAAAGCTCTCAAAGCTCGAGATAAAAAAAAAAAAAACCATCGACCAGGTAGCCAACGGTAGACGGTACAAGTATCGTATGGGCGAAAACGAGCATTACCGTGCTCGTTTTCGAGTTATTGACGAGAAACGGCCTGGAGCGATCGGTCCGGCGGTCGACGCGCGAAAGTTTCTAAGTCCGCTCTGCTCCGAATCATCGCTCCGGCGTCAAAAATCGTCGTAGGACAAAAACTCGACACGCTATCTTGCAGGAAAAAATCCGGGGAACACGATGGCGTCGTCAAAAGTGCAGGTCGTCGAGCTCGTTTTCGAGAGAAAAAAAGAAAAATTCTCAAAATTCGACAAAAAAATAAAGCGATTATTGGATCGTGTAGAGAATGTGAAACTGCATAAGAATCGTGTAGACGAAAATTGGCGATCACGTGCTCGTTTTTGTGGAAAAAATTAAAAAAGCTCTCAAAGCTCGAGATAAAAAAAAAAAAAACCATCGACCAGGTAGCCAACGGTAGACGGTACAAGTATCGTATGGGCGAAAACGAGCGTTACCGTGCTCGTTTTCGAGTTATTGACGAAAAACGGCCTGGAGCGATCGGTCCGGCGGTCGACGCGCGAAAGTTTCTAAGTCCGCTCTGCTCCGAATCATCGCTCCGGCGTCAAAAATCGTCGTAGGACAAAAACTCGACACGCTATCTTGCATGAAAAAATCCGGGGAACACGATGGCGTCGTCAAAAGTGCAGGTCGTCGAGCTCGTTTTCGAGAGAAAAAAAAATAAATTCTCAAAATTCGACAAAAAAATAAAACGATTATCGGATCGTGTAGAGAATGTAAAACTGCATAAGAATCGCATAGACGAAAATTAGCGTTCACGTGCTCGTTTTTGTGGAAAAAATTAAAAAAGCTCTCAAAGTTCGAGATAAAAAAAGAAAAAACCATCCACCAGGTAGCCAACGGTAAACGGTACAAGTATCGTACGGGCGAAAACGAGCGTTACCGTGCTCGTTTTCGAGTTATTGACGAAAAACGGCCTGGAGCGATCGGTCCGGCGGTCGACGCGCGAAAGTTTCTAAGTCCGCTCTGCTCCGAATCATCGCTCCGGCGTCAAAAATCGTCGTAGGACAAAAAATCGACACGCTACTTTGCAGGAAAAAATCCGGGGAACACGATGGCGTCGTCAAAAGTGCAGGTCGTGGAGCTCGTTTTCGAGAAAAAAAAAAAAAAATTCTCAAAATTCGACAAACAAATAAAACGATTGTTGGACCGTGTAGAGAATGTAAAACTGCATAAGAATCGTATAGACGAAAATTGGCGTTCACGTGCTCGTTTTTGTGGAAAAAATTAAAAAAGCTCTCAAAGCTCGAGATAAAAAAAAAAAAAACCATCGACCAGGTAGCCAACGGTAGACGGTACAAGTATCGTATGGGCGAAAACGAGCATTACCGTGCTCGTTTTCGAGTTATTGACGAGAAACGGCCTGGAGCGATCGGTCCGGCGGTCGACGCGCGAAAGTTTCTAAGTCCGCTCTGCTCCGAATCATCGCTCCGGCGTCAAAAATCGTCGTAGGACAAAAACTCGACACGCTATCTTGCATGAAAAAATCCGGGGAACACGATGGCGTCGTCAAAAGTGCAGGTCGTCGAGCTCGTTTTCGAGAGAAAAAAAAAAAAATTCTCAAAATTCGACAAAAAAATAAAACGATTATTGGATCGTGTAGAGAATGTGAAACTGCATAAGAATCGTGTAGACGAAAATTGGCGTTCACGTGCTCGTTTTTGTGGAAAAAATTAAAAAAGCTCTCAAAGCTCGAGATAAAAAAAAAAAAAACCATCGACCAGGTAGCCAACGGTAGACGGTACAAGTATCGTATGGGCGAAAACGAGCGTTACCGTGCTCGTTTTCGAGTTATTGACGAAAAACGGCCTGGAGCGATCGGTCCGGCGGTCGACGCGCGAAAGTTTCTGAGTCCGCTCTGCTCCGAATCATCGCTCCGGCGTCAAAAATCGTCGTAGGACAAAAACTCGACACGCTATCTTGCATGAAAAAATCCGGGGAACACGATGGCGTCGTCAAAAGTGCAGGTCGTCGAGCTCGTTTTCGAGAAAAAAAAAAAAAAATTCTCAAAATTCGACAAACAAATAAAACGATTGTTGGACCGTGTAGAGAATGTACAACTGCATAAGAATCGTATAGACGAAAATTGGCGTTCACGTGCTCGTTTTTGTGGAAAAAATTAAAAAAGCTCTCAAAGTTCGAGATAAAAAAAAAAAAACCATCGACCAGGTAGCCAACGGTAAACGATACAAGTATCGTACGGGCGAAAACGAGCGTTACCGTGCTCGTTTTCGAGTTATTGACGAAAAACGGCCTGGAGCGATCGGTCCGGCGGTCGACGCGCGAAAGTTTCTAAGTCCGCTCTGCTCCGAATCATCGCTCCGGCGTCAAAAATCGTCGTAGGACAAAAAATCGACACGCTACTTTGCAGGAAAAAATCCGGGGAACACGATGGCGTCGTCAAAAGTGCAGGTCGTCGAGCTCGTTTTCGAGAAAAAAAAAAAAAAATTCTCAAAATTCGACGAACAAATAAAACGATTGTTGGACCGTGTAGAGAATGTAAAACTGCATAAGAATCGTATAGACGAAAATTGGCGTTCACGTGCTCGTTTTTGTGGAAAAAATTAAAAAAGCTCTCAAAGTTCGAGATAAAAAAAAAAAAACCATCGACCAGGTAGCCAACGGTAAACGATACAAGTATCGTACGGGCGAAAACGAGCGTTACCGTGCTCGTTTTCGAGTTATTGACGAAAAACGGCCTGGAGCGATCGGTCCGGCGGTCGACGCGCGAAAGTTTCTAAGTCCGCTCTGCTCCGAATCATCGCTCCGGCGTCAAAAATCGTCGTAGGACAAAAAATCGACACGCTATCTTGCAGGAAAAAATCCGGGGAACACGATGGCGTCGTCAAAAGTGCAGGTCGTCGAGCTCGTTTTCGAGAGAAAAAAAGAAAAATTCTCAAAATTCGACAAAAAAATAAAGCGATTATTGGATCGTGTAGAGACTGTGAAACTGCATAAGAATCGTGTAGACGAAAATTGGCGTTCACGTGCTCGTTTTTGTGGAAAAAATTAAAAAAGCTCTCAAAGCTCGAGATAAAAAAAAAAAAACCATCGACCAGGTAGCCAACGGTAGACGGTACAAGTATCGTATGGGCGAAAACGAGCATTACCGTGCTCGTTTTCGAGTTATTGACGAGAAACGGCCTGGAGCGATCGGTCCGGCGGTCGACGCGCGAAAGTTTCTAAGTCCGCTCTGCTCCGAATCATCGCTCCGGCGTCAAAAATCGTCGTAGGACAAAAAATCGACACGCTATCTTGCAGGAAAAAATCCGGGGAACACGATGGCGTCGTCAAAAGTGCAGGTCGTCGAGCTCGTTTTCGAGAGAAAAAATGAAAAATTCTCAAAATTCGACAAAAAAATAAAGCGATTATTGGATCGTGTAGAGAATGTGAAACTGCATAAGAATCGTGTAGACGAAAATTGGCGATCACGTGCTCGTTTTTGTGGAAAAAATTAAAAAAGCTCTCAAAGCTCGAGATAAAAAAAAAAAAAACCATCGACCAGGTAGCCAACGGTAGACGGTACAAGTATCGTATGGGCGAAAACGAGCGTTACCGTGCTCGTTTTCGAGTTATTGACGAAAAACGGCCTGGAGCGATCGGTCCGGCGGTCGACGCGCGAAAGTTTCTAAGTCCGCTCTGCTCCGAATCATCGCTCCGGCGTCAAAAATCGTCGTAGGACAAAAACTCGACACGCTATCTTGCATGAAAAAATCCGGGGAACACGGTGGCGTCGTCAAAAGTGCAGGTCGTCGAGCTCGTTTTCGAGAGAAAAAAAAAAAAATTCTCAAAATTCGACAAAAAAATAAAACGATTATTGGATCGTGTAGAGAATGTAAAACTGCATAAGAATCGCATAGACGAAAATTAGCGTTCACGTGCTCGTTTTTGTGGAAAAAATTAAAAAAGCTCTCAAAGTTCGAGATAAAAAAAGAAAAAACCATCCACCAGGTAGCCAACGGTAAACGGTACAAGTATCGTACGGGCGAAAACGAGCGTTACCGTGCTCGTTTTCGAGTTATTGACGAAAAACGGCCTGGAGCGATCGGTCCGGCGGTCGACGCGCGAAAGTTTCTAAGTCCGCTCTGCTCCGAATCATCGCTCCGGCGTCAAAAATCGTCGTAGGACAAAAAATCGACACGCTACTTTGCAGGAAAAAATCCGGGGAACACGATGGCGTCGTCAAAAGTGCAGGTCGTGGAGCTCGTTTTCGAGAAAAAAAAAAAAAAATTCTCAAAATTCGACAAACAAATAAAACGATTGTTGGACCGTGTAGAGAATGTAAAACTGCATAAGAATCGTATAGACGAAAATTGGCGTTCACGTGCTCGTTTTTGTGGAAAAAATTAAAAAAGCTCTCAAAGCTCGAGATAAAAAAAAAAAAAACCATCGACCAGGTAGCCAACGGTAGACGGTACAAGTATCGTATGGGCGAAAACGAGCGTTACCGTGCTCGTTTTCGAGTTATTGACGAAAAACGGCCTGGAGCGATCGGTCCGGCGGTCGACGCGCGAAAGTTTCTGAGTCCGCTCTGCTCCGAATCATCGCTCCGGCGTCAAAAATCGTCGTAGGACAAAAACTCGACACGCTATCTTGCAGGAAAAAATCCGGGGAACACGATGGCGTCGTCAAAAGTGCAGGTCGTCGAGCTCGTTTTCGAGAGAAAAAAAAAAAAATTCTCAAAATTCGACAAAAAAATAAAACGATTGTTGTACCGTGTAGAGAATGTAAAACTGCATAAGAATCGTATAGACGAAAATTGGCGTTCACGTGCTCGTTTTTGTGGAAAAAATTAAAAAAGCTCTCAAAGTTCGAGATAAAAAAAAAAAAACCATCAACCAGGTAGCCAACGGTAAACGATACAAGTATCGTACGGGCGAAAACGAGCGTTACCGTGCTCGTTTTCGAGTTATTGACGAAAAACAGCCTGGAGCGATCGGTCCGGCGGTCGACGCGCGAAAGTTTCTAAGTCCGCTCTGCTCCGAATCATCGCTCCGGCGTCAAAAATCGTCGTAGGACAAAAAATCGACACGCTATCTTGCAGGAAAAAATCCGGGGAACACGATGGCGTCGTCAAAAGTGCAGGTCGTCGAGCTCGTTTTCGAGAGAAAAAAAGAAAAATTCTCAAAATTCGACAAAAAAATAAAGCGATTATTGGATCGTGTAGAGAATGTGAAACTGCATAAGAATCGTGTAGACGAAAATTGGCGATCACGTGCTCGTTTTTGTGGAAAAAATTAAAAAAGCTCTCAAAGCTCGAGATAAAAAAAAAAAAAACCATCGACCAGGTAGCCAACGGTAGACGGTACAAGTATCGTATGGGCGAAAACGAGCGTTACCGTGCTCGTTTTCGAGTTATTGACGAAAAACGGCCTGGAGCGATCGGTCCGGCGGTCGACGCGCGAAAGTTTCTAAGTCCGCTCTGCTCCGAATCATCGCTCCGGCGTCAAAAATCGTCGTAGGACAAAAACTCGACACGCTATCTTGCATGAAAAAATCCGGGGAACACGATGGCGTCGTCAAAAGTGCAGGTCGTCGAGCTCGTTTTCGAGAGAAAAAAAAATAAATTCTCAAAATTCGACAAAAAAATAAAACGATTATCGGATCGTGTAGAGAATGTAAAACTGCATAAGAATCGCATAGACGAAAATTAGCGTTCACGTGCTCGTTTTTGTGGAAAAAATTAAAAAAGCTCTCAAAGTTCGAGATAAAAAAAGAAAAAACCATCCACCAGGTAGCCAACGGTAAACGGTACAAGTATCGTACGGGCGAAAACGAGCGTTACCGTGCTCGTTTTCGAGTTATTGACGAAAAACGGCCTGGAGCGATCGGTCCGGCGGTCGACGCGCGAAAGTTTCTAAGTCCGCTCTGCTCCGAATCATCGCTCCGGCGTCAAAAATCGTCGTAGGACAAAAAATCGACACGCTACTTTGCAGGAAAAAATCCGGGGAACACGATGGCGTCGTCAAAAGTGCAGGTCGTGGAGCTCGTTTTCGAGAAAAAAAAAAAAAAATTCTCAAAATTCGACAAACAAATAAAACGATTGTTGGACCGTGTAGAGAATGTAAAACTGCATAAGAATCGTATAGACGAAAATTGGCGTTCACGTGCTCGTTTTTGTGGAAAAAATTAAAAAAGCTCTCAAAGCTCGAGATAAAAAAAAAAAAAACCATCGACCAGGTAGCCAACGGTAGACGGTACAAGTATCGTATGGGCGAAAACGAGCATTACCGTGCTCGTTTTCGAGTTATTGACGAGAAACGGCCTGGAGCGATCGGTCCGGCGGTCGACGCGCGAAAGTTTCTAAGTCCGCTCTGCTCCGAATCATCGCTCCGGCGTCAAAAATCGTCGTAGGACAAAAACTCGACACGCTATCTTGCATGAAAAAATCCGGGGAACACGATGGCGTCGTCAAAAGTGCAGGTCGTCGAGCTCGTTTTCGAGAGAAAAAAAAAAAAATTCTCAAAATTCGACAAAAAAATAAAACGATTATTGGATCGTGTAGAGAATGTGAAACTGCATAAGAATCGTGTAGACGAAAATTGGCGTTCACGTGCTCGTTTTTGTGGAAAAAATTAAAAAAGCTCTCAAAGCTCGAGATAAAAAAAAAAAAAACCATCGACCAGGTAGCCAACGGTAGACGGTACAAGTATCGTATGGGCGAAAACGAGCGTTACCGTGCTCGTTTTCGAGTTATTGACGAAAAACGGCCTGGAGCGATCGGTCCGGCGGTCGACGCGCGAAAGTTTCTGAGTCCGCTCTGCTCCGAATCATCGCTCCGGCGTCAAAAATCGTCGTAGGACAAAAACTCGACACGCTATCTTGCATGAAAAAATCCGGGGAACACGATGGCGTCGTCAAAAGTGCAGGTCGTCGAGCTCGTTTTCGAGAAAAAAAAAAAAAAATTCTCAAAATTCGACAAACAAATAAAACGATTGTTGGACCGTGTAGAGAATGTACAACTGCATAAGAATCGTATAGACGAAAATTGGCGTTCACGTGCTCGTTTTTGTGGAAAAAATTAAAAAAGCTCTCAAAGTTCGAGATAAAAAAAAAAAAACCATCGACCAGGTAGCCAACGGTAAACGATACAAGTATCGTACGGGCGAAAACGAGCGTTACCGTGCTCGTTTTCGAGTTATTGACGAAAAACGGCCTGGAGCGATCGGTCCGGCGGTCGACGCGCGAAAGTTTCTAAGTCCGCTCTGCTCCGAATCATCGCTCCGGCGTCAAAAATCGTCGTAGGACAAAAAATCGACACGCTACTTTGCAGGAAAAAATCCGGGGAACACGATGGCGTCGTCAAAAGTGCAGGTCGTCGAGCTCGTTTTCGAGAAAAAAAAAAAAAAATTCTCAAAATTCGACGAACAAATAAAACGATTGTTGGACCGTGTAGAGAATGTAAAACTGCATAAGAATCGTATAGACGAAAATTGGCGTTCACGTGCTCGTTTTTGTGGAAAAAATTAAAAAAGCTCTCAAAGTTCGAGATAAAAAAAAAAAAACCATCGACCAGGTAGCCAACGGTAAACGATACAAGTATCGTACGGGCGAAAACGAGCGTTACCGTGCTCGTTTTCGAGTTATTGACGAAAAACGGCCTGGAGCGATCGGTCCGGCGGTCGACGCGCGAAAGTTTCTAAGTCCGCTCTGCTCCGAATCATCGCTCCGGCGTCAAAAATCGTCGTAGGACAAAAAATCGACACGCTATCTTGCAGGAAAAAATCCGGGGAACACGATGGCGTCGTCAAAAGTGCAGGTCGTCGAGCTCGTTTTCGAGAGAAAAAAAGAAAAATTCTCAAAATTCGACAAAAAAATAAAGCGATTATTGGATCGTGTAGAGACTGTGAAACTGCATAAGAATCGTGTAGACGAAAATTGGCGTTCACGTGCTCGTTTTTGTGGAAAAAATTAAAAAAGCTCTCAAAGCTCGAGATAAAAAAAAAAAAACCATCGACCAGGTAGCCAACGGTAGACGGTACAAGTATCGTATGGGCGAAAACGAGCATTACCGTGCTCGTTTTCGAGTTATTGACGAGAAACGGCCTGGAGCGATCGGTCCGGCGGTCGACGCGCGAAAGTTTCTAAGTCCGCTCTGCTCCGAATCATCGCTCCGGCGTCAAAAATCGTCGTAGGACAAAAAATCGACACGCTATCTTGCAGGAAAAAATCCGGGGAACACGATGGCGTCGTCAAAAGTGCAGGTCGTCGAGCTCGTTTTCGAGAGAAAAAATGAAAAATTCTCAAAATTCGACAAAAAAATAAAGCGATTATTGGATCGTGTAGAGAATGTGAAACTGCATAAGAATCGTGTAGACGAAAATTGGCGATCACGTGCTCGTTTTTGTGGAAAAAATTAAAAAAGCTCTCAAAGCTCGAGATAAAAAAAAAAAAAACCATCGACCAGGTAGCCAACGGTAGACGGTACAAGTATCGTATGGGCGAAAACGAGCGTTACCGTGCTCGTTTTCGAGTTATTGACGAAAAACGGCCTGGAGCGATCGGTCCGGCGGTCGACGCGCGAAAGTTTCTAAGTCCGCTCTGCTCCGAATCATCGCTCCGGCGTCAAAAATCGTCGTAGGACAAAAACTCGACACGCTATCTTGCATGAAAAAATCCGGGGAACACGGTGGCGTCGTCAAAAGTGCAGGTCGTCGAGCTCGTTTTCGAGAGAAAAAAAAAAAAATTCTCAAAATTCGACAAAAAAATAAAACGATTATTGGATCGTGTAGAGAATGTAAAACTGCATAAGAATCGCATAGACGAAAATTAGCGTTCACGTGCTCGTTTTTGTGGAAAAAATTAAAAAAGCTCTCAAAGTTCGAGATAAAAAAAGAAAAAACCATCCACCAGGTAGCCAACGGTAAACGGTACAAGTATCGTACGGGCGAAAACGAGCGTTACCGTGCTCGTTTTCGAGTTATTGACGAAAAACGGCCTGGAGCGATCGGTCCGGCGGTCGACGCGCGAAAGTTTCTAAGTCCGCTCTGCTCCGAATCATCGCTCCGGCGTCAAAAATCGTCGTAGGACAAAAAATCGACACGCTACTTTGCAGGAAAAAATCCGGGGAACACGATGGCGTCGTCAAAAGTGCAGGTCGTGGAGCTCGTTTTCGAGAAAAAAAAAAAAAAATTCTCAAAATTCGACAAACAAATAAAACGATTGTTGGACCGTGTAGAGAATGTAAAACTGCATAAGAATCGTATAGACGAAAATTGGCGTTCACGTGCTCGTTTTTGTGGAAAAAATTAAAAAAGCTCTCAAAGCTCGAGATAAAAAAAAAAAAAACCATCGACCAGGTAGCCAACGGTAGACGGTACAAGTATCGTATGGGCGAAAACGAGCGTTACCGTGCTCGTTTTCGAGTTATTGACGAAAAACGGCCTGGAGCGATCGGTCCGGCGGTCGACGCGCGAAAGTTTCTGAGTCCGCTCTGCTCCGAATCATCGCTCCGGCGTCAAAAATCGTCGTAGGACAAAAACTCGACACGCTATCTTGCAGGAAAAAATCCGGGGAACACGATGGCGTCGTCAAAAGTGCAGGTCGTCGAGCTCGTTTTCGAGAGAAAAAAAAAAAAATTCTCAAAATTCGACAAAAAAATAAAACGATTGTTGTACCGTGTAGAGAATGTAAAACTGCATAAGAATCGTATAGACGAAAATTGGCGTTCACGTGCTCGTTTTTGTGGAAAAAATTAAAAAAGCTCTCAAAGTTCGAGATAAAAAAAAAAAAACCATCAACCAGGTAGCCAACGGTAAACGATACAAGTATCGTACGGGCGAAAACGAGCGTTACCGTGCTCGTTTTCGAGTTATTGACGAAAAACAGCCTGGAGCGATCGGTCCGGCGGTCGACGCGCGAAAGTTTCTAAGTCCGCTCTGCTCCGAATCATCGCTCCGGCGTCAAAAATCGTCGTAGGACAAAAAATCGACACGCTATCTTGCAGGAAAAAATCCGGGGAACACGATGGCGTCGTCAAAAGTGCAGGTCGTCGAGCTCGTTTTCGAGAGAAAAAAAGAAAAATTCTCAAAATTCGACAAAAAAATAAAGCGATTATTGGATCGTGTAGAGAATGTGAAACTGCATAAGAATCGTGTAGACGAAAATTGGCGATCACGTGCTCGTTTTTGTGGAAAAAATTAAAAAAGCTCTCAAAGCTCGAGATAAAAAAAAAAAAAACCATCGACCAGGTAGCCAACGGTAGACGGTACAAGTATCGTATGGGCGAAAACGAGCGTTACCGTGCTCGTTTTCGAGTTATTGACGAAAAACGGCCTGGAGCGATCGGTCCGGCGGTCGACGCGCGAAAGTTTCTAAGTCCGCTCTGCTCCGAATCATCGCTCCGGCGTCAAAAATCGTCGTAGGACAAAAACTCGACACGCTATCTTGCATGAAAAAATCCGGGGAACACGATGGCGTCGTCAAAAGTGCAGGTCGTCGAGCTCGTTTTCGAGAGAAAAAAAAAAAAATTCTCAAAATTCGACAAAAAAATAAAACGATTATTGGATCGTGTAGAGAATGTGAAACTGCATAAGAATCGTGTAGACGAAAATTGGCGTTCACGTGCTCGTTTTTGTGGAAAAAATTAAAAAAGCTCTCAAAGCTCGAGATAAAAAAAAAAAAAACCATCGACCAGGTAGCCAACGGTAGACGGTACAAGTATCGTATGGGCGAAAACGAGCGTTACCGTGCTCGTTTTCGAGTTATTGACGAAAAACGGCCTGGAGCGATCGGTCCGGCGGTCGACGCGCGAAAGTTTCTGAGTCCGCTCTGCTCCGAATCATCGCTCCGGCGTCAAAAATCGTCGTAGGACAAAAACTCGACACGCTATCTTGCAGGAAAAAATCCGGGGAACACGATGGCGTCGTCAAAAGTGCAGGTCGTCGAGCTCGTTTTCGAGAGAAAAAAAAAAAAATTCTCAAAATTCGACAAAAAAATAAAACGATTGTTGTACCGTGTAGAGAATGTAAAACTGCATAAGAATCGTATAGACGAAAATTGGCGTTCACGTGCTCGTTTTTGTGGAAAAAATTAAAAAAGCTCTCAAAGTTCGAGATAAAAAAAAAAAAACCATCAACCAGGTAGCCAACGGTAAACGATACAAGTATCGTACGGGCGAAAACGAGCGTTACCGTGCTCGTTTTCGAGTTATTGACGAAAAACGGCCTGGAGCGATCGGTCCGGCGGTCGACGCGCGAAAGTTTCTGAGTCCGCTCTGCTCCGAATCATCGCTCCGGCGTCAAAAATCGTCGTAGGACAAAAAATCGACACGCTACTTTGCAGGAAAAAATCCGGGGAACACGATGGCGTCGTCAAAAGTGCAGGTCGTCGAGCTCGTTTTCGAGAAAAAAAAAAAAAAATTCTCAAAATTCGACGAACAAATAAAACGATTGTTGGACCGTGTAGAGAATGTAAAACTGCATAAGAATCGTATAGACGAAAATTGGCGTTCACGTGCTCGTTTTTGTGGAAAAAATTAAAAAAGCTCTCAAAGTTCGAGATAAAAAAAAAAAAAACCATCGACCAGGTAGCCAACGGTAAACGATACAAGTATCGTACGGGCGAAAACGAGCGTTACCGTGCTCGTTTTCGAGTTATTGACGAAAAACGGCCTGGAGCGATCGGTCCGGCGGTCGACGCGCGAAAGTTTCTAAGTCCGCTCTGCTCCGAATCATCGCTCCGGCGTCAAAAATCGTCGTAGGACAAAAAATCGACACGCTATCTTGCAGGAAAAAATCCGGGGAACACGATGGCGTCGTCAAAAGTGCAGGTCGTCGAGCTCGTTTTCGAGAGAAAAAAAGAAAAATTCTCAAAATTCGACAAAAAAATAAAGCGATTATTGGATCGTGTAGAGAATGTGAAACTGCATAAGAATCGTGTAGACGAAAATTGGCGATCACGTGCTCGTTTTTGTGGAAAAAATTAAAAAAGCTCTCAAAGCTCGAGATAAAAAAAAAAAAAACCATCGACCAGGTAGCCAACGGTAGACGGTACAAGTATCGTATGGGCGAAAACGAGCATTACCGTGCTCGTTTTCGAGTTATTGACGAGAAACGGCCTGGAGCGATCGGTCCGGCGGTCGACGCGCGAAAGTTTCTAAGTCCGCTCTGCTCCGAATCATCGCTCCGGCGTCAAAAATCGTCGTAGGACAAAAACTCGACACGCTATCTTGCATGAAAAAATCCGGGGAACACGATGGCGTCGTCAAAAGTGCAGGTCGTCGAGCTCGTTTTCGAGAGAAAAAAAAAAAAATTCTCAAAATTCGACAAAAAAATAAAACGATTATTGGATCGTGTAGAGAATGTGAAACTGCATAAGAATCGTGTAGACGAAAATTGGCGTTCACGTGCTCGTTTTTGTGGAAAAAATTAAAAAAGCTCTCAAAGCTCGAGATAAAAAAAAAAAAAACCATCGACCAGGTAGCCAACGGTAGACGGTACAAGTATCGTATGGGCGAAAACGAGCGTTACCGTGCTCGTTTTCGAGTTATTGACGAAAAACGGCCTGGAGCGATCGGTCCGGCGGTCGACGCGCGAAAGTTTCTGAGTCCGCTCTGCTCCGAATCATCGCTCCGGCGTCAAAAATCGTCGTAGGACAAAAACTCGACACGCTATCTTGCATGAAAAAATCCGGGGAACACGATGGCGTCGTCAAAAGTGCAGGTCGTCGAGCTCGTTTTCGAGAAAAAAAAAAAAAAATTCTCAAAATTCGACAAACAAATAAAACGATTGTTGGACCGTGTAGAGAATGTACAACTGCATAAGAATCGTATAGACGAAAATTGGCGTTCACGTGCTCGTTTTTGTGGAAAAAATTAAAAAAGCTCTCAAAGTTCGAGATAAAAAAAAAAAAACCATCGACCAGGTAGCCAACGGTAAACGATACAAGTATCGTACGGGCGAAAACGAGCGTTACCGTGCTCGTTTTCGAGTTATTGACGAAAAACGGCCTGGAGCGATCGGTCCGGCGGTCGACGCGCGAAAGTTTCTAAGTCCGCTCTGCTCCGAATCATCGCTCCGGCGTCAAAAATCGTCGTAGGACAAAAAATCGACACGCTACTTTGCAGGAAAAAATCCGGGGAACACGATGGCGTCGTCAAAAGTGCAGGTCGTCGAGCTCGTTTTCGAGAAAAAAAAAAAAAAATTCTCAAAATTCGACGAACAAATAAAACGATTGTTGGACCGTGTAGAGAATGTAAAACTGCATAAGAATCGTATAGACGAAAATTGGCGTTCACGTGCTCGTTTTTGTGGAAAAAATTAAAAAAGCTCTCAAAGTTCGAGATAAAAAAAAAAAAACCATCGACCAGGTAGCCAACGGTAAACGATACAAGTATCGTACGGGCGAAAACGAGCGTTACCGTGCTCGTTTTCGAGTTATTGACGAAAAACGGCCTGGAGCGATCGGTCCGGCGGTCGACGCGCGAAAGTTTCTAAGTCCGCTCTGCTCCGAATCATCGCTCCGGCGTCAAAAATCGTCGTAGGACAAAAAATCGACACGCTATCTTGCAGGAAAAAATCCGGGGAACACGATGGCGTCGTCAAAAGTGCAGGTCGTCGAGCTCGTTTTCGAGAGAAAAAATGAAAAATTCTCAAAATTCGACAAAAAAATAAAGCGATTATTGGATCGTGTAGAGAATGTGAAACTGCATAAGAATCGTGTAGACGAAAATTGGCGATCACGTGCTCGTTTTTGTGGAAAAAATTAAAAAAGCTCTCAAAGCTCGAGATAAAAAAAAAAAAAACCATCGACCAGGTAGCCAACGGTAGACGGTACAAGTATCGTATGGGCGAAAACGAGCGTTACCGTGCTCGTTTTCGAGTTATTGACGAAAAACGGCCTGGAGCGATCGGTCCGGCGGTCGACGCGCGAAAGTTTCTAAGTCCGCTCTGCTCCGAATCATCGCTCCGGCGTCAAAAATCGTCGTAGGACAAAAACTCGACACGCTATCTTGCATGAAAAAATCCGGGGAACACGGTGGCGTCGTCAAAAGTGCAGGTCGTCGAGCTCGTTTTCGAGAGAAAAAAAAAAAAATTCTCAAAATTCGACAAAAAAATAAAACGATTATTGGATCGTGTAGAGAATGTAAAACTGCATAAGAATCGCATAGACGAAAATTAGCGTTCACGTGCTCGTTTTTGTGGAAAAAATTAAAAAAGCTCTCAAAGTTCGAGATAAAAAAAGAAAAAACCATCCACCAGGTAGCCAACGGTAAACGGTACAAGTATCGTACGGGCGAAAACGAGCGTTACCGTGCTCGTTTTCGAGTTATTGACGAAAAACGGCCTGGAGCGATCGGTCCGGCGGTCGACGCGCGAAAGTTTCTAAGTCCGCTCTGCTCCGAATCATCGCTCCGGCGTCAAAAATCGTCGTAGGACAAAAAATCGACACGCTACTTTGCAGGAAAAAATCCGGGGAACACGATGGCGTCGTCAAAAGTGCAGGTCGTGGAGCTCGTTTTCGAGAAAAAAAAAAAAAAATTCTCAAAATTCGACAAACAAATAAAACGATTGTTGGACCGTGTAGAGAATGTAAAACTGCATAAGAATCGTATAGACGAAAATTGGCGTTCACGTGCTCGTTTTTGTGGAAAAAATTAAAAAAGCTCTCAAAGCTCGAGATAAAAAAAAAAAAAACCATCGACCAGGTAGCCAACGGTAGACGGTACAAGTATCGTATGGGCGAAAACGAGCGTTACCGTGCTCGTTTTCGAGTTATTGACGAAAAACGGCCTGGAGCGATCGGTCCGGCGGTCGACGCGCGAAAGTTTCTGAGTCCGCTCTGCTCCGAATCATCGCTCCGGCGTCAAAAATCGTCGTAGGACAAAAACTCGACACGCTATCTTGCAGGAAAAAATCCGGGGAACACGATGGCGTCGTCAAAAGTGCAGGTCGTCGAGCTCGTTTTCGAGAGAAAAAAAAAAAAATTCTCAAAATTCGACAAAAAAATAAAACGATTGTTGTACCGTGTAGAGAATGTAAAACTGCATAAGAATCGTATAGACGAAAATTGGCGTTCACGTGCTCGTTTTTGTGGAAAAAATTAAAAAAGCTCTCAAAGTTCGAGATAAAAAAAAAAAAACCATCAACCAGGTAGCCAACGGTAAACGATACAAGTATCGTACGGGCGAAAACGAGCGTTACCGTGCTCGTTTTCGAGTTATTGACGAAAAACAGCCTGGAGCGATCGGTCCGGCGGTCGACGCGCGAAAGTTTCTAAGTCCGCTCTGCTCCGAATCATCGCTCCGGCGTCAAAAATCGTCGTAGGACAAAAAATCGACACGCTATCTTGCAGGAAAAAATCCGGGGAACACGATGGCGTCGTCAAAAGTGCAGGTCGTCGAGCTCGTTTTCGAGAGAAAAAGGAAAAATTCTCAAAATTCGACAAAAAAATAAAGCGATTATTGGATCGTGTAGAGAATGTGAAACTGCATAAGAATCGTGTAGACGAAAATTGGCGATCACGTGCTCGTTTTTGTGGAAAAAATTAAAAAAGCTCTCAAAGCTCGAGATAAAAAAAAAAAAAACCATCGACCAGGTAGCCAACGGTAGACGGTACAAGTATCGTATGGGCGAAAACGAGCGTTACCGTGCTCGTTTTCGAGTTATTGACGAAAAACGGCCTGGAGCGATCGGTCCGGCGGTCGACGCGCGAAAGTTTCTAAGTCCGCTCTGCTCCGAATCATCGCTCCGGCGTCAAAAATCGTCGTAGGACAAAAACTCGACACGCTATCTTGCATGAAAAAATCCGGGGAACACGATGGCGTCGTCAAAAGTGCAGGTCGTCGAGCTCGTTTTCGAGAGAAAAAAAAAAAAATTCTCAAAATTCGACAAAAAAATAAAACGATTATTGGATCGTGTAGAGAATGTGAAACTGCATAAGAATCGTGTAGACGAAAATTGGCGTTCACGTGCTCGTTTTTGTGGAAAAAATTAAAAAAGCTCTCAAAGCTCGAGATAAAAAAAAAAAAAACCATCGACCAGGTAGCCAACGGTAGACGGTACAAGTATCGTATGGGCGAAAACGAGCGTTACCGTGCTCGTTTTCGAGTTATTGACGAAAAACGGCCTGGAGCGATCGGTCCGGCGGTCGACGCGCGAAAGTTTCTGAGTCCGCTCTGCTCCGAATCATCGCTCCGGCGTCAAAAATCGTCGTAGGACAAAAACTCGACACGCTATCTTGCATGAAAAAATCCGGGGAACACGATGGCGTCGTCAAAAGTGCAGGTCGTCGAGCTCGTTTTCGAGAAAAAAAAAAAAAAATTCTCAAAATTCGACAAACAAATAAAACGATTGTTGGACCGTGTAGAGAATGTACAACTGCATAAGAATCGTATAGACGAAAATTGGCGTTCACGTGCTCGTTTTTGTGGAAAAAATTAAAAAAGCTCTCAAAGTTCGAGATAAAAAAAAAAAAACCATCGACCAGGTAGCCAACGGTAAACGATACAAGTATCGTACGGGCGAAAACGAGCGTTACCGTGCTCGTTTTCGAGTTATTGACGAAAAACGGCCTGGAGCGATCGGTCCGGCGGTCGACGCGCGAAAGTTTCTAAGTCCGCTCTGCTCCGAATCATCGCTCCGGCGTCAAAAATCGTCGTAGGACAAAAAATCGACACGCTACTTTGCAGGAAAAAATCCGGGGAACACGATGGCGTCGTCAAAAGTGCAGGTCGTCGAGCTCGTTTTCGAGAAAAAAAAAAAAAAATTCTCAAAATTCGACGAACAAATAAAACGATTGTTGGACCGTGTAGAGAATGTAAAACTGCATAAGAATCGTATAGACGAAAATTGGCGTTCACGTGCTCGTTTTTGTGGAAAAAATTAAAAAAGCTCTCAAAGTTCGAGATAAAAAAAAAAAAACCATCGACCAGGTAGCCAACGGTAAACGATACAAGTATCGTACGGGCGAAAACGAGCGTTACCGTGCTCGTTTTCGAGTTATTGACGAAAAACGGCCTGGAGCGATCGGTCCGGCGGTCGACGCGCGAAAGTTTCTAAGTCCGCTCTGCTCCGAATCATCGCTCCGGCGTCAAAAATCGTCGTAGGACAAAAAATCGACACGCTATCTTGCAGGAAAAAATCCGGGGAACACGATGGCGTCGTCAAAAGTGCAGGTCGTCGAGCTCGTTTTCGAGAGAAAAAAAGAAAAATTCTCAAAATTCGACAAAAAAATAAAGCGATTATTGGATCGTGTAGAGAATGTGAAACTGCATAAGAATCGTGTAGACGAAAATTGGCGATCACGTGCTCGTTTTTGTGGAAAAAATTAAAAAAGCTCTCAAAGCTCGAGATAAAAAAAAAAAAAACCATCGACCAGGTAGCCAACGGTAGACGGTACAAGTATCGTATGGGCGAAAACGAGCGTTACCGTGCTCGTTTTCGAGTTATTGACGAAAAACGGCCTGGAGCGATCGGTCCGGCGGTCGACGCGCGAAAGTTTCTAAGTCCGCTCTGCTCCGAATCATCGCTCCGGCGTCAAAAATCGTCGTAGGACAAAAACTCGACACGCTATCTTGCATGAAAAAATCCGGGGAACACGATGGCGTCGTCAAAAGTGCAGGTCGTCGAGCTCGTTTTCGAGAGAAAAAAAAAAAAATTCTCAAAATTCGACAAAAAAATAAAACGATTATCGGATCGTGTAGAGAATGTAAAACTGCATAAGAATCGCATAGACGAAAATTAGCGTTCACGTGCTCGTTTTTGTGGAAAAAATTAAAAAAGCTCTCAAAGTTCGAGATAAAAAAAGAAAAAACCATCCACCAGGTAGCCAACGGTAAACGGTACAAGTATCGTACGGGCGAAAACGAGCGTTACCGTGCTCGTTTTCGAGTTATTGACGAAAAACGGCCTGGAGCGATCGGTCCGGCGGTCGACGCGCGAAAGTTTCTAAGTCCGCTCTGCTCCGAATCATCGCTCCGGCGTCAAAAATCGTCGTAGGACAAAAAATCGACACGCTACTTTGCAGGAAAAAATCCGGGGAACACGATGGCGTCGTCAAAAGTGCAGGTCGTGGAGCTCGTTTTCGAGAAAAAAAAAAAAAAATTCTCAAAATTCGACAAACAAATAAAACGATTGTTGGACCGTGTAGAGAATGTAAAACTGCATAAGAATCGTGTAGACGAAAATTGGCGATCACGTGCTCGTTTTTGTG
Source organism: Colletes latitarsis (assembly GCF_051014445.1). Lineage (NCBI taxonomy): Eukaryota > Metazoa > Arthropoda > Insecta > Hymenoptera > Colletidae > Colletes > Colletes latitarsis. Next base: position 1,305,007 of record NC_135137.1, read on the forward strand.
GAAAAAATTAAAAAAGCTCTCAAAGCTCGAGATAAAAAAAAAAAAAACCATCGACCAGGTAGCCAACGGTAGACGGTACAAGTATCGTATGGGCGAAAACGAGCGTTACCGTGCTCGTTTTCGAGTTATTGACGAAAAACGGCCTGGAGCGATCGGTCCGGCGGTCGACGCGCGAAAGTTTCTGAGTCCGCTCTGCTCCGAATCATCGCTCCGGCGTCAAAAATCGTCGTAGGACAAAAACTCGACACGCTATCTTGCATGAAAAAATCCGGGGAACACGATGGCGTCGTCAAAAGTGCAGGTCGTCGAGCTCGTTTTCGAGAAAAAAAAAAAAAAATTCTCAAAATTCGACAAACAAATAAAACGATTGTTGGACCGTGTAGAGAATGTACAACTGCATAAGAATCGTATAGACGAAAATTGGCGTTCACGTGCTCGTTTTTGTGGAAAAAATTAAAAAAGCTCTCAAAGTTCGAGATAAAAAAAAAAAAACCATCGACCAGGTAGCCAACGGTAAACGATACAAGTATCGTACGGGCGAAAACGAGCGTTACCGTGCTCGTTTTCGAGTTATTGACGAAAAACGGCCTGGAGCGATCGGTCCGGCGGTCGACGCGCGAAAGTTTCTAAGTCCGCTCTGCTCCGAATCATCGCTCCGGCGTCAAAAATCGTCGTAGGACAAAAACTCGACACGCTATCTTGCATGAAAAAATCCGGGGAACACGATGGCGTCGTCAAAAGTGCAGGTCGTCGAGCTCGTTTTCGAGAAAAAAAAAAAAAAATTCTCAAAATTCGACAAACAAATAAAACGATTGTTGGACCGTGTAGAGAATGTACAACTGCATAAGAATCGTATAGACGAAAATTGGCGTTCACGTGCTCGTTTTTGTGGAAAAAATTAAAAAAGCTCTCAAAGTTCGAGATAAAAAAAAAAAAACCATCGACCAGGTAGCCAACGGTAAACGATACAAGTATCGTACGGGCGAAAACGAGCGTTACCGTGCTCGTTTTCGAGTTATTGACGAAAAACGGCCTGGAGCGATCGGTCCGGCGGTCGACGCGCGAAAGTTTCTAAGTCCGCTCTGCTCCGAATCATCGCTCCGGCGTCAAAAATCGTCGTAGGACAAAAAATCGACACGCTACTTTGCAGGAAAAAATCCGGGGAACACGATGGCGTCGTCAAAAGTGCAGGTCGTCGAGCTCGTTTTCGAGAAAAAAAAAAAAAAATTCTCAAAATTCGACGAACAAATAAAACGATTGTTGGACCGTGTAGAGAATGTAAAACTGCATAAGAATCGTATAGACGAAAATTGGCGTTCACGTGCTCGTTTTTGTGGAAAAAATTAAAAAAGCTCTCAAAGTTCGAGATAAAAAAAAAAAAACCATCGACCAGGTAGCCAACGGTAAACGATACAAGTATCGTACGGGCGAAAACGAGCGTTACCGTGCTCGTTTTCGAGTTATTGACGAAAAACGGCCTGGAGCGATCGGTCCGGCGGTCGACGCGCGAAAGTTTCTAAGTCCGCTCTGCTCCGAATCATCGCTCCGGCGTCAAAAATCGTCGTAGGACAAAAAATCGACACGCTATCTTGCAGGAAAAAATCCGGGGAACACGATGGCGTCGTCAAAAGTGCAGGTCGTCGAGCTCGTTTTCGAGAGAAAAAAAGAAAAATTCTCAAAATTCGACAAAAAAATAAAGCGATTATTGGATCGTGTAGAGAATGTGAAACTGCATAAGAATCGTGTAGACGAAAATTGGCGATCACGTGCTCGTTTTTGTGGAAAAAATTAAAAAAGCTCTCAAAGCTCGAGATAAAAAAAAAAAAAACCATCGACCAGGTAGCCAACGGTAGACGGTACAAGTATCGTATGGGCGAAAACGAGCGTTACCGTGCTCGTTTTCGAGTTATTGACGAAAAACGGCCTGGAGCGATCGGTCCGGCGGTCGACGCGCGAAAGTTTCTAAGTCCGCTCTGCTCCGAATCATCGCTCCGGCGTCAAAAATCGTCGTAGGACAAAAACTCGACACGCTATCTTGCATGAAAAAATCCGGGGAACACGATGGCGTCGTCAAAAGTGCAGGTCGTCGAGCTCGTTTTCGAGAGAAAAAAAAAAAAATTCTCAAAATTCGACAAAAAAATAAAACGATTATCGGATCGTGTAGAGAATGTAAAACTGCATAAGAATCGCATAGACGAAAATTAGCGTTCACGTGCTCGTTTTTGTGGAAAAAATTAAAAAAGCTCTCAAAGTTCGAGATAAAAAAAGAAAAAACCATCCACCAGGTAGCCAACGGTAAACGGTACAAGTATCGTACGGGCGAAAACGAGCGTTACCGTGCTCGTTTTCGAGTTATTGACGAAAAACGGCCTGGAGCGATCGGTCCGGCGGTCGACGCGCGAAAGTTTCTAAGTCCGCTCTGCTCCGAATCATCGCTCCGGCGTCAAAAATCGTCGTAGGACAAAAAATCGACACGCTACTTTGCAGGAAAAAATCCGGGGAACACGATGGCGTCGTCAAAAGTGCAGGTCGTGGAGCTCGTTTTCGAGAAAAAAAAAAAAAAATTCTCAAAATTCGACAAACAAATAAAACGATTGTTGGACCGTGTAGAGAATGTAAAACTGCATAAGAATCGTGTAGACGAAAATTGGCGATCACGTGCTCGTTTTTGTGGAAAAAATTAAAAAAGCTCTCAAAGCTCGAGATAAAAAAAAAAAAAACCATCGACCAGGTAGCCAACGGTAGACGGTACAAGTATCGTATGGGCGAAAACGAGCGTTACCGTGCTCGTTTTCGAGTTATTGACGAAAAACGGCCTGGAGCGATCGGTCCGGCGGTCGACGCGCGAAAGTTTCTAAGTCCGCTCTGCTCCGAATCATCGCTCCGGCGTCAAAAATCGTCGTAGGACAAAAACTCGACACGCTATCTTGCATGAAAAAATCCGGGGAACACGATGGCGTCGTCAAAAGTGCAGGTCGTCGAGCTCGTTTTCGAGAGAAAAAAAAAAAAATTCTCAAAATTCGACAAAAAAATAAAACGATTATCGGATCGTGTAGAGAATGTAAAACTGCATAAGAATCGCATAGACGAAAATTAGCGTTCACGTGCTCGTTTTTGTGGAAAAAATTAAAAAAGCTCTCAAAGTTCGAGATAAAAAAAGAAAAAACCATCCACCAGGTAGCCAACGGTAAACGGTACAAGTATCGTACGGGCGAAAACGAGCGTTACCGTGCTCGTTTTCGAGTTATTGACGAAAAACGGCCTGGAGCGATCGGTCCGGCGGTCGACGCGCGAAAGTTTCTAAGTCCGCTCTGCTCCGAATCATCGCTCCGGCGTCAAAAATCGTCGTAGGACAAAAAATCGACACGCTACTTTGCAGGAAAAAATCCGGGGAACACGATGGCGTCGTCAAAAGTGCAGGTCGTGGAGCTCGTTTTCGAGAAAAAAAAAAAAAAATTCTCAAAATTCGACAAACAAATAAAACGATTGTTGGACCGTGTAGAGAATGTAAAACTGCATAAGAATCGTATAGACGAAAATTGGCGTTCACGTGCTCGTTTTTGTGGAAAAAATTAAAAAAGCTCTCAAAGCTCGAGATAAAAAAAAAAAAAACCATCGACCAGGTAGCCAACGGTAGACGGTACAAGTATCGTATGGGCGAAAACGAGCATTACCGTGCTCGTTTTCGAGTTATTGACGAGAAACGGCCTGGAGCGATCGGTCCGGCGGTCGACGCGCGAAAGTTTCTAAGTCCGCTCTGCTCCGAATCATCGCTCCGGCGTCAAAAATCGTCGTAGGACAAAAACTCGACACGCTATCTTGCATGAAAAAATCCGGGGAACACGATGGCGTCGTCAAAAGTGCAGGTCGTCGAGCTCGTTTTCGAGAGAAAAAAAAAAAAATTCTCAAAATTCGACAAAAAAATAAAACGATTATTGGATCGTGTAGAGAATGTGAAACTGCATAAGAATCGTGTAGACGAAAATTGGCGTTCACGTGCTCGTTTTTGTGGAAAAAATTAAAAAAGCTCTCAAAGCTCGAGATAAAAAAAAAAAAAACCATCGACCAGGTAGCCAACGGTAGACGGTACAAGTATCGTATGGGCGAAAACGAGCGTTACCGTGCTCGTTTTCGAGTTATTGACGAAAAACGGCCTGGAGCGATCGGTCCGGCGGTCGACGCGCGAAAGTTTCTGAGTCCGCTCTGCTCCGAATCATCGCTCCGGCGTCAAAAATCGTCGTAGGACAAAAACTCGACACGCTATCTTGCATGAAAAAATCCGGGGAACACGATGGCGTCGTCAAAAGTGCAGGTCGTCGAGCTCGTTTTCGAGAAAAAAAAAAAAAAATTCTCAAAATTCGACAAACAAATAAAACGATTGTTGGACCGTGTAGAGAATGTACAACTGCATAAGAATCGTATAGACGAAAATTGGCGTTCACGTGCTCGTTTTTGTGGAAAAAATTAAAAAAGCTCTCAAAGTTCGAGATAAAAAAAAAAAAACCATCGACCAGGTAGCCAACGGTAAACGATACAAGTATCGTACGGGCGAAAACGAGCGTTACCGTGCTCGTTTTCGAGTTATTGACGAAAAACGGCCTGGAGCGATCGGTCCGGCGGTCGACGCGCGAAAGTTTCTAAGTCCGCTCTGCTCCGAATCATCGCTCCGGCGTCAAAAATCGTCGTAGGACAAAAAATCGACACGCTACTTTGCAGGAAAAAATCCGGGGAACACGATGGCGTCGTCAAAAGTGCAGGTCGTCGAGCTCGTTTTCGAGAAAAAAAAAAAAAAATTCTCAAAATTCGACGAACAAATAAAACGATTGTTGGACCGTGTAGAGAATGTAAAACTGCATAAGAATCGTATAGACGAAAATTGGCGTTCACGTGCTCGTTTTTGTGGAAAAAATTAAAAAAGCTCTCAAAGTTCGAGATAAAAAAAAAAAAACCATCGACCAGGTAGCCAACGGTAAACGATACAAGTATCGTACGGGCGAAAACGAGCGTTACCGTGCTCGTTTTCGAGTTATTGACGAAAAACGGCCTGGAGCGATCGGTCCGGCGGTCGACGCGCGAAAGTTTCTAAGTCCGCTCTGCTCCGAATCATCGCTCCGGCGTCAAAAATCGTCGTAGGACAAAAAATCGACACGCTATCTTGCAGGAAAAAATCCGGGGAACACGATGGCGTCGTCAAAAGTGCAGGTCGTCGAGCTCGTTTTCGAGAGAAAAAAAGAAAAATTCTCAAAATTCGACAAAAAAATAAAGCGATTATTGGATCGTGTAGAGAATGTGAAACTGCATAAGAATCGTGTAGACGAAAATTGGCGATCACGTGCTCGTTTTTGTGGAAAAAATTAAAAAAGCTCTCAAAGCTCGAGATAAAAAAAAAAAAAACCATCGACCAGGTAGCCAACGGTAGACGGTACAAGTATCGTATGGGCGAAAACGAGCGTTACCGTGCTCGTTTTCGAGTTATTGACGAAAAACGGCCTGGAGCGATCGGTCCGGCGGTCGACGCGCGAAAGTTTCTAAGTCCGCTCTGCTCCGAATCATCGCTCCGGCGTCAAAAATCGTCGTAGGACAAAAACTCGACACGCTATCTTGCATGAAAAAATCCGGGGAACACGATGGCGTCGTCAAAAGTGCAGGTCGTCGAGCTCGTTTTCGAGAGAAAAAAAAAAAAATTCTCAAAATTCGACAAAAAAATAAAACGATTATCGGATCGTGTAGAGAATGTAAAACTGCATAAGAATCGCATAGACGAAAATTAGCGTTCACGTGCTCGTTTTTGTGGAAAAAATTAAAAAAGCTCTCAAAGTTCGAGATAAAAAAAGAAAAAACCATCCACCAGGTAGCCAACGGTAAACGGTACAAGTATCGTACGGGCGAAAACGAGCGTTACCGTGCTCGTTTTCGAGTTATTGACGAAAAACGGCCTGGAGCGATCGGTCCGGCGGTCGACGCGCGAAAGTTTCTAAGTCCGCTCTGCTCCGAATCATCGCTCCGGCGTCAAAAATCGTCGTAGGACAAAAAATCGACACGCTACTTTGCAGGAAAAAATCCGGGGAACACGATGGCGTCGTCAAAAGTGCAGGTCGTGGAGCTCGTTTTCGAGAAAAAAAAAAAAAAATTCTCAAAATTCGACAAACAAATAAAACGATTGTTGGACCGTGTAGAGAATGTAAAACTGCATAAGAATCGTATAGACGAAAATTGGCGTTCACGTGCTCGTTTTTGTGGAAAAAATTAAAAAAGCTCTCAAAGCTCGAGATAAAAAAAAAAAAAACCATCGACCAGGTAGCCAACGGTAGACGGTACAAGTATCGTATGGGCGAAAACGAGCATTACCGTGCTCGTTTTCGAGTTATTGACGAGAAACGGCCTGGAGCGATCGGTCCGGCGGTCGACGCGCGAAAGTTTCTAAGTCCGCTCTGCTCCGAATCATCGCTCCGGCGTCAAAAATCGTCGTAGGACAAAAACTCGACACGCTATCTTGCATGAAAAAATCCGGGGAACACGATGGCGTCGTCAAAAGTGCAGGTCGTCGAGCTCGTTTTCGAGAGAAAAAAAAAAAAATTCTCAAAATTCGACAAAAAAATAAAACGATTATTGGATCGTGTAGAGAATGTGAAACTGCATAAGAATCGTGTAGACGAAAATTGGCGTTCACGTGCTCGTTTTTGTGGAAAAAATTAAAAAAGCTCTCAAAGCTCGAGATAAAAAAAAAAAAAACCATCGACCAGGTAGCCAACGGTAGACGGTACAAGTATCGTATGGGCGAAAACGAGCGTTACCGTGCTCGTTTTCGAGTTATTGACGAAAAACGGCCTGGAGCGATCGGTCCGGCGGTCGACGCGCGAAAGTTTCTAAGTCCGCTCTGCTCCGAATCATCGCTCCGGCGTCAAAAATCGTCGTAGGACAAAAACTCGACACGCTATCTTGCAGGAAAAAATCCGGGGAACACGATGGCGTCGTCAAAAGTGCAGGTCGTCGAGCTCGTTTTCGAGAGAAAAAAAAAAAAATTCTCAAAATTCGACAAAAAAATAAAACGATTGTTGTACCGTGTAGAGAATGTAAAACTGCATAAGAATCGTATAGACGAAAATTGGCGTTCACGTGCTCGTTTTTGTGGAAAAAATTAAAAAAGCTCTCAAAGTTCGAGATAAAAAAAAAAAAACCATCAACCAGGTAGCCAACGGTAAACGATACAAGTATCGTACGGGCGAAAACGAGCGTTACCGTGCTCGTTTTCGAGTTATTGACGAAAAACAGCCTGGAGCGATCGGTCCGGCGGTCGACGCGCGAAAGTTTCTAAGTCCGCTCTGCTCCACCCGCGCGCGCCGTCGTCAACGTACAGGCGACGGCGTGGCGCGAGCGAGGGCAGCTGATGACCTGTATGGAGCATACCGCGTGGCGCGGGTTGCTCTGCAGGTCGCCATCAAACGGGCCAAGACCCAGGCATGGAAGGAGCTCCTCCAGACCCTTGATGACGATCCATGGGGGCGCCCATATAAGGTGGTGCTGAATAAGCTCCGCCCGTGGGCGCCCCCCGTCACCGAGGGTCTTGACCCCCGGCTGCTGGAGGACGTGGTCAATACACTCTTCCCAATTGGGGAGAGGGGACCGCGTCCTCCGGCGGCGGCGGCTGTCCCAGTGGAGTGGACGGCCGAGCTGGGGGTCACGCAGGAGGAGCTGGCAGCGGCCATCAGACGGCTCGGGGTTCGTAACACGGCCCCGGGTCCGGATGGTGTGCCCGGCCGGGTTTGGGTCTTGACCCAGGGCGTCCTTGGGGCCGACCTCAGGCGGTTGTTCGACCGCTGCCTGAGGGACGGGCGATTCCCCCCCAGTTGGAAGGTGGCGAGGATGGTCCTCCTCCGGAAGGAGGGTCGGCCCGCGGAGTCTCCCTCCGCATACCGGCCCATTTGTCTCCTCGACGAGGTGGGCAAGCTCTTCGAGCGTGTGATTGCTGCCCGCCTCGTCGAGCACCTGTCGCGGGGTGATCCCGGTCTGGCCGACTGCCAGTTCGGTTTCCGGGGGGGCCGATCGACTATCGACGCGATAGGTCGTGTGAGGGCCCTCTCGGAGGCGGCCGTCTCCCGGGGAGGGGTGGCATTGGCAATATCCTTGGATATTGCCAATGCTTTTAACACCCTCCCCTGGGAAGGGATAAGGAGGGGACTCGAATATCATCGAGTCCCCCCTTGTCTCAGGGCGGTCGTCGGGGATTATCTCCGCGGCAGGTGGATCGAGTATCCGGGCCGGGATGGTGATATGCGGAGGGAGGTGTACTGCGGTGTTCCGCAGGGGTCGGTCCTCGGGCCACTCCTGTGGAACATCGCGTACGACTCGGTGTTGCGGGCCGGCCTCCCCGACGGCGTCAGCACGGTGTGTTATGCGGATGACACACTGGTGCTGGCCGTCGGGGCGCACTGGGGGAGGGCCATGCGTCGCGCGGAGGAGGGCTCGCAACGCGTCGTCGACCGGATCAGGGGGATGGGGATGACGGTGGCGGTCCATAAGACCGAGGTGATTGCGTTTCATTCACCTCGGCAGGATCCGCCACCCCCTCTGATTCGGGTGGGTGGGGCTGACATCGAGGTGAAGCCCCAGATCAGGTATCTGGGGCTGATCCTCGATAGCCACTGGCGTTTCGAGAAGCATTTCCGCTGCCTGGTCCCCCGGTTGGAAAGGATGGTTGCGGCTCTGGGCCGGATCCTGCCCAACCTGGGGGGCCCGGCGGGCCGAGTTCGTCGCCTCTATGTGGCAATGGTCCAGTCGGTGGCCCTATACGGGGCCCCCGTCTGGGCGGACGACCTGGCTGCCTCCCGGCGCAGCATGACTATGCTGCGTCGGGTGCAGAGGCGCATGGCGCTCAGGGTCGTCCGCGGGTATCGGACCATGTCACATGAGGCGGCGACGGTTCTAGCGGGGATGCCGCCCATGGACCTGCTCGCGCGGTCGCACGCGGTGATGTACCGGCACCGCGTCGACCGTCGCGCGGGGGTGGGGGCGGTCCCGGGCGGGCAGGAACCTGCTTGGGGCGATTTGAAGCGCCAGGCCCGGCAGTCCGTGTTGCTCGCGTGGCAGGAGCGGCTGGCTCTGCCAACCGCGGGGCACCGGACTGTCGGGGCGGTTCGGCCACTCCTGAAGGAGTGGCTGGACAGAGGCCATGGCAGCCTCACCTACCGGCTGGCACAGGTATTTTCCGGGCATGGCAGCTTCGGAAGATACCTGTGCCGGATAGGGAAGGAGCCGACGGCGCGTTGCTGCCACTGCGACGCTGAGCAGGACACGGCGGATCATACCCTGGAGGTATGCCCCGCGTGGGAGGGGGAGCGCCGTGTCCTGGTCGGCGTCGTCGGGCGGGATGTCTCGCTGCCGGGCGTGGTGCGCGCCATGCTCGGCAGCGAGGAGAAGTGGAGGGCCGTGGCCTCCTTCTGCGAGAACGTAATGTTGCAGAAGGAGGCCGCGGGGAGGGAGCGCGAGCTTCAGCGGCGTGCTGAAGCGCGCGCTCGTGCGGTGGCCCGAGGTCGTCGCCCGGTCGCGAGGCGTCGCGGGCGGCCGCCTCGGCGTGGCGGATGACCTAGGCTGGGAGGGGGGTCCTGAGGGGACCCTCCTCCCGCCAGGCGGCGCCGGGTCGGACCGGTTGGGGGTAGGAGTGCCTCCCCCTACCGGTCCGACGCAAGGGGAGGCACCCTCGGCGGTCTGGTGCGGCCATGAACGCCCGGCCGCCGAGGGGTGGAAACGGGGTCGCGGGCGGTTGCGAGTTGGGGCTCGCAGCCGCCACTAAACGCGACCCCGGGACGGATAGCGGCGGGATGGAGTGGCCCCGTCCCGCCGCTATGAGGCAGTGTGTCTACTGGGGGGACCGGTCCCCCCGGGGGATGGGCGCGAAAGCGCGGGCACGGGGAGGATACCGGAAGAATGCTTCGAGCGATTCCCGGTATCCTCCCAAAGCGTGCCGAAGGGTCACCGTGGGGTTTTTAGTGGGTAGGTCCCGCGCCTGTCGTTGTACGGGCGCGGGGAATCCCACACACCCCTCCCACCTCTCCCCAAGGAGGTGGGAGGGAGTCTTTCGAAGATTTTCCCCACGACAAAAAAAAAAAAAAAAAAAAAAGTCCGCTCTGCTCCGAATCATCGCTCCGGCGTCAAAAATCGTCGTAGGACAAAAAATCGACACGCTATCTTGCAGGAAAAAATCCGGGGAACACGATGGCGTCGTCAAAAGTGCAGGTCGTCGAGCTCGTTTTCGAGAGAAAAAAAGAAAAATTCTCAAAATTCGACAAAAAAATAAAGCGATTATTGGATCGTGTAGAGAATGTGAAACTGCATAAGAATCGTGTAGACGAAAATTGGCGATCACGTGCTCGTTTTTGTGGAAAAAATTAAAAAAGCTCTCAAAGCTCGAGATAAAAAAAAAAAAAACCATCGACCAGGTAGCCAACGGTAGACGGTACAAGTATCGTATGGGCGAAAACGAGCGTTACCGTGCTCGTTTTCGAGTTATTGACGAAAAACGGCCTGGAGCGATCGGTCCGGCGGTCGACGCGCGAAAGTTTCTAAGTCCGCTCTGCTCCGAATCATCGCTCCGGCGTCAAAAATCGTCGTAGGACAAAAACTCGACACGCTATCTTGCATGAAAAAATCCGGGGAACACGATGGCGTCGTCAAAAGTGCAGGTCGTCGAGCTCGTTTTCGAGAGAAAAAAAAAAAAATTCTCAAAATTCGACAAAAAAATAAAACGATTATCGGATCGTGTAGAGAATGTAAAACTGCATAAGAATCGCATAGACGAAAATTAGCGTTCACGTGCTCGTTTTTGTGGAAAAAATTAAAAAAGCTCTCAAAGTTCGAGATAAAAAAAGAAAAAACCATCCACCAGGTAGCCAACGGTAAACGGTACAAGTATCGTACGGGCGAAAACGAGCGTTACCGTGCTCGTTTTCGAGTTATTGACGAAAAACGGCCTGGAGCGATCGGTCCGGCGGTCGACGCGCGAAAGTTTCTAAGTCCGCTCTGCTCCGAATCATCGCTCCGGCGTCAAAAATCGTCGTAGGACAAAAAATCGACACGCTACTTTGCAGGAAAAAATCCGGGGAACACGATGGCGTCGTCAAAAGTGCAGGTCGTGGAGCTCGTTTTCGAGAAAAAAAAAAAAAAATTCTCAAAATTCGACAAACAAATAAAACGATTGTTGGACCGTGTAGAGAATGTAAAACTGCATAAGAATCGTATAGACGAAAATTGGCGTTCACGTGCTCGTTTTTGTGGAAAAAATTAAAAAAGCTCTCAAAGCTCGAGATAAAAAAAAAAAAAACCATCGACCAGGTAGCCAACGGTAGACGGTACAAGTATCGTATGGGCGAAAACGAGCATTACCGTGCTCGTTTTCGAGTTATTGACGAGAAACGGCCTGGAGCGATCGGTCCGGCGGTCGACGCGCGAAAGTTTCTAAGTCCGCTCTGCTCCGAATCATCGCTCCGGCGTCAAAAATCGTCGTAGGACAAAAACTCGACACGCTATCTTGCATGAAAAAATCCGGGGAACACGATGGCGTCGTCAAAAGTGCAGGTCGTCGAGCTCGTTTTCGAGAGAAAAAAAAAAAAATTCTCAAAATTCGACAAAAAAATAAAACGATTATTGGATCGTGTAGAGAATGTGAAACTGCATAAGAATCGTGTAGACGAAAATTGGCGTTCACGTGCTCGTTTTTGTGGAAAAAATTAAAAAAGCTCTCAAAGCTCGAGATAAAAAAAAAAAAAACCATCGACCAGGTAGCCAACGGTAGACGGTACAAGTATCGTATGGGCGAAAACGAGCGTTACCGTGCTCGTTTTCGAGTTATTGACGAAAAACGGCCTGGAGCGATCGGTCCGGCGGTCGACGCGCGAAAGTTTCTGAGTCCGCTCTGCTCCGAATCATCGCTCCGGCGTCAAAAATCGTCGTAGGACAAAAACTCGACACGCTATCTTGCATGAAAAAATCCGGGGAACACGATGGCGTCGTCAAAAGTGCAGGTCGTCGAGCTCGTTTTCGAGAAAAAAAAAAAAAAATTCTCAAAATTCGACAAACAAATAAAACGATTGTTGGACCGTGTAGAGAATGTACAACTGCATAAGAATCGTATAGACGAAAATTGGCGTTCACGTGCTCGTTTTTGTGGAAAAAATTAAAAAAGCTCTCAAAGTTCGAGATAAAAAAAAAAAAACCATCGACCAGGTAGCCAACGGTAAACGATACAAGTATCGTACGGGCGAAAACGAGCGTTACCGTGCTCGTTTTCGAGTTATTGACGAAAAACGGCCTGGAGCGATCGGTCCGGCGGTCGACGCGCGAAAGTTTCTAAGTCCGCTCTGCTCCGAATCATCGCTCCGGCGTCAAAAATCGTCGTAGGACAAAAAATCGACACGCTACTTTGCAGGAAAAAATCCGGGGAACACGATGGCGTCGTCAAAAGTGCAGGTCGTCGAGCTCGTTTTCGAGAAAAAAAAAAAAAAATTCTCAAAATTCGACGAACAAATAAAACGATTGTTGGACCGTGTAGAGAATGTAAAACTGCATAAGAATCGTATAGACGAAAATTGGCGTTCACGTGCTCGTTTTTGTGGAAAAAATTAAAAAAGCTCTCAAAGTTCGAGATAAAAAAAAAAAAACCATCGACCAGGTAGCCAACGGTAAACGATACAAGTATCGTACGGGCGAAAACGAGCGTTACCGTGCTCGTTTTCGAGTTATTGACGAAAAACGGCCTGGAGCGATCGGTCCGGCGGTCGACGCGCGAAAGTTTCTAAGTCCGCTCTGCTCCGAATCATCGCTCCGGCGTCAAAAATCGTCGTAGGACAAAAAATCGACACGCTATCTTGCAGGAAAAAATCCGGGGAACACGATGGCGTCGTCAAAAGTGCAGGTCGTCGAGCTCGTTTTCGAGAGAAAAAAAGAAAAATTCTCAAAATTCGACAAAAAAATAAAGCGATTATTGGATCGTGTAGAGACTGTGAAACTGCATAAGAATCGTGTAGACGAAAATTGGCGTTCACGTGCTCGTTTTTGTGGAAAAAATTAAAAAAGCTCTCAAAGCTCGAGATAAAAAAAAAAAAACCATCGACCAGGTAGCCAACGGTAGACGGTACAAGTATCGTATGGGCGAAAACGAGCATTACCGTGCTCGTTTTCGAGTTATTGACGAGAAACGGCCTGGAGCGATCGGTCCGGCGGTCGACGCGCGAAAGTTTCTAAGTCCGCTCTGCTCCGAATCATCGCTCCGGCGTCAAAAATCGTCGTAGGACAAAAAATCGACACGCTATCTTGCAGGAAAAAATCCGGGGAACACGATGGCGTCGTCAAAAGTGCAGGTCGTCGAGCTCGTTTTCGAGAGAAAAAATGAAAAATTCTCAAAATTCGACAAAAAAATAAAGCGATTATTGGATCGTGTAGAGAATGTGAAACTGCATAAGAATCGTGTAGACGAAAATTGGCGATCACGTGCTCGTTTTTGTGGAAAAAATTAAAAAAGCTCTCAAAGCTCGAGATAAAAAAAAAAAAAACCATCGACCAGGTAGCCAACGGTAGACGGTACAAGTATCGTATGGGCGAAAACGAGCGTTACCGTGCTCGTTTTCGAGTTATTGACGAAAAACGGCCTGGAGCGATCGGTCCGGCGGTCGACGCGCGAAAGTTTCTAAGTCCGCTCTGCTCCGAATCATCGCTCCGGCGTCAAAAATCGTCGTAGGACAAAAACTCGACACGCTATCTTGCATGAAAAAATCCGGGGAACACGGTGGCGTCGTCAAAAGTGCAGGTCGTCGAGCTCGTTTTCGAGAGAAAAAAAAAAAAATTCTCAAAATTCGACAAAAAAATAAAACGATTATTGGATCGTGTAGAGAATGTAAAACTGCATAAGAATCGCATAGACGAAAATTAGCGTTCACGTGCTCGTTTTTGTGGAAAAAATTAAAAAAGCTCTCAAAGTTCGAGATAAAAAAAGAAAAAACCATCCACCAGGTAGCCAACGGTAAACGGTACAAGTATCGTACGGGCGAAAACGAGCGTTACCGTGCTCGTTTTCGAGTTATTGACGAAAAACGGCCTGGAGCGATCGGTCCGGCGGTCGACGCGCGAAAGTTTCTAAGTCCGCTCTGCTCCGAATCATCGCTCCGGCGTCAAAAATCGTCGTAGGACAAAAAATCGACACGCTACTTTGCAGGAAAAAATCCGGGGAACACGATGGCGTCGTCAAAAGTGCAGGTCGTGGAGCTCGTTTTCGAGAAAAAAAAAAAAAAATTCTCAAAATTCGACAAACAAATAAAACGATTGTTGGACCGTGTAGAGAATGTAAAACTGCATAAGAATCGTATAGACGAAAATTGGCGTTCACGTGCTCGTTTTTGTGGAAAAAATTAAAAAAGCTCTCAAAGCTCGAGATAAAAAAAAAAAAAACCATCGACCAGGTAGCCAACGGTAGACGGTACAAGTATCGTATGGGCGAAAACGAGCGTTACCGTGCTCGTTTTCGAGTTATTGACGAAAAACGGCCTGGAGCGATCGGTCCGGCGGTCGACGCGCGAAAGTTTCTGAGTCCGCTCTGCTCCGAATCATCGCTCCGGCGTCAAAAATCGTCGTAGGACAAAAACTCGACACGCTATCTTGCATGAAAAAATCCGGGGAACACGATGGCGTCGTCAAAAGTGCAGGTCGTCGAGCTCGTTTTCGAGAAAAAAAAAAAAAAATTCTCAAAATTCGACAAACAAATAAAACGATTGTTGGACCGTGTAGAGAATGTACAACTGCATAAGAATCGTATAGACGAAAATTGGCGTTCACGTGCTCGTTTTTGTGGAAAAAATTAAAAAAGCTCTCAAAGTTCGAGATAAAAAAAAAAAAACCATCGACCAGGTAGCCAACGGTAAACGATACAAGTATCGTACGGGCGAAAACGAGCGTTACCGTGCTCGTTTTCGAGTTATTGACGAAAAACGGCCTGGAGCGATCGGTCCGGCGGTCGACGCGCGAAAGTTTCTAAGTCCGCTCTGCTCCGAATCATCGCTCCGGCGTCAAAAATCGTCGTAGGACAAAAAATCGACACGCTACTTTGCAGGAAAAAATCCGGGGAACACGATGGCGTCGTCAAAAGTGCAGGTCGTCGAGCTCGTTTTCGAGAAAAAAAAAAAAAAATTCTCAAAATTCGACGAACAAATAAAACGATTGTTGGACCGTGTAGAGAATGTAAAACTGCATAAGAATCGTATAGACGAAAATTGGCGTTCACGTGCTCGTTTTTGTGGAAAAAATTAAAAAAGCTCTCAAAGTTCGAGATAAAAAAAAAAAAACCATCGACCAGGTAGCCAACGGTAAACGATACAAGTATCGTACGGGCGAAAACGAGCGTTACCGTGCTCGTTTTCGAGTTATTGACGAAAAACGGCCTGGAGCGATCGGTCCGGCGGTCGACGCGCGAAAGTTTCTGAGTCCGCTCTGCTCCGAATCATCGCTCCGGCGTCAAAAATCGTCGTAGGACAAAAACTCGACACGCTATCTTGCATGAAAAAATCCGGGGAACACGATGGCGTCGTCAAAAGTGCAGGTCGTCGAGCTCGTTTTCGAGAAAAAAAAAAAAAAATTCTCAAAATTCGACAAACAAATAAAACGATTGTTGGACCGTGTAGAGAATGTACAACTGCATAAGAATCGTATAGACGAAAATTGGCGTTCACGTGCTCGTTTTTGTGGAAAAAATTAAAAAAGCTCTCAAAGCTCGAGATAAAAAAAAAAAAACCATCGACCAGGTAGCCAACGGTAGACGGTACAAGTATCGTATGGGCGAAAACGAGCATTACCGTGCTCGTTTTCGAGTTATTGACGAGAAACGGCCTGGAGCGATCGGTCCGGCGGTCGACGCGCGAAAGTTTCTAAGTCCGCTCTGCTCCGAATCATCGCTCCAGCGTCAAAAATCGTCGTAGGACAAAAAATCGACACGCTATCTTGCAGGAAAAAATCCGGGGAACACGATGGCGTCGTCAAAAGTGCAGGTCGTCGAGCTCGTTTTCGAGAGAAAAAATGAAAAATTCTCAAAATTCGACAAAAAAATAAAGCGATTATTGGATCGTGTAGAGAATGTGAAACTGCATAAGAATCGTGTAGACGAAAATTGGCGATCACGTGCTCGTTTTTGTGGAAAAAATTAAAAAAGCTCTCAAAGCTCGAGATAAAAAAAAAAAAAACCATCGACCAGGTAGCCAACGGTAGACGGTACAAGTATCGTATGGGCGAAAACGAGCGTTACCGTGCTCGTTTTCGAGTTATTGACGAAAAACGGCCTGGAGCGATCGGTCCGGCGGTCGACGCGCGAAAGTTTCTAAGTCCGCTCTGCTCCGAATCATCGCTCCGGCGTCAAAAATCGTCGTAGGACAAAAACTCGACACGCTATCTTGCATGAAAAAATCCGGGGAACACGGTGGCGTCGTCAAAAGTGCAGGTCGTCGAGCTCGTTTTCGAGAGAAAAAAAAAAAAATTCTCAAAATTCGACAAAAAAATAAAACGATTATTGGATCGTGTAGAGAATGTAAAACTGCATAAGAATCGCATAGACGAAAATTAGCGTTCACGTGCTCGTTTTTGTGGAAAAAATTAAAAAAGCTCTCAAAGTTCGAGATAAAAAAAGAAAAAACCATCCACCAGGTAGCCAACGGTAAACGGTACAAGTATCGTACGGGCGAAAACGAGCGTTACCGTGCTCGTTTTCGAGTTATTGACGAAAAACGGCCTGGAGCGATCGGTCCGGCGGTCGACGCGCGAAAGTTTCTAAGTCCGCTCTGCTCCGAATCATCGCTCCGGCGTCAAAAATCGTCGTAGGACAAAAAATCGACACGCTACTTTGCAGGAAAAAATCCGGGGAACACGATGGCGTCGTCAAAAGTGCAGGTCGTGGAGCTCGTTTTCGAGAAAAAAAAAAAAAAATTCTCAAAATTCGACAAACAAATAAAACGATTGTTGGACCGTGTAGAGAATGTAAAACTGCATAAGAATCGTATAGACGAAAATTGGCGTTCACGTGCTCGTTTTTGTGGAAAAAATTAAAAAAGCTCTCAAAGCTCGAGATAAAAAAAAAAAAAACCATCGACCAGGTAGCCAACGGTAGACGGTACAAGTATCGTATGGGCGAAAACGAGCGTTACCGTGCTCGTTTTCGAGTTATTGACGAAAAACGGCCTGGAGCGATCGGTCCGGCGGTCGACGCGCGAAAGTTTCTGAGTCCGCTCTGCTCCGAATCATCGCTCCGGCGTCAAAAATCGTCGTAGGACAAAAACTCGACACGCTATCTTGCATGAAAAAATCCGGGGAACACGATGGCGTCGTCAAAAGTGCAGGTCGTCGAGCTCGTTTTCGAGAAAAAAAAAAAAAAATTCTCAAAATTCGACAAACAAATAAAACGATTGTTGGACCGTGTAGAGAATGTACAACTGCATAAGAATCGTATAGACGAAAATTGGCGTTCACGTGCTCGTTTTTGTGGAAAAAATTAAAAAAGCTCTCAAAGTTCGAGATAAAAAAAAAAAAACCATCGACCAGGTAGCCAACGGTAAACGATACAAGTATCGTACGGGCGAAAACGAGCGTTACCGTGCTCGTTTTCGAGTTATTGACGAAAAACGGCCTGGAGCGATCGGTCCGGCGGTCGACGCGCGAAAGTTTCTAAGTCCGCTCTGCTCCGAATCATCGCTCCGGCGTCAAAAATCGTCGTAGGACAAAAAATCGACACGCTACTTTGCAGGAAAAAATCCGGGGAACACGATGGCGTCGTCAAAAGTGCAGGTCGTCGAGCTCGTTTTCGAGAAAAAAAAAAAAAAATTCTCAAAATTCGACGAACAAATAAAACGATTGTTGGACCGTGTAGAGAATGTAAAACTGCATAAGAATCGTATAGACGAAAATTGGCGTTCACGTGCTCGTTTTTGTGGAAAAAATTAAAAAAGCTCTCAAAGTTCGAGATAAAAAAAAAAAAACCATCGACCAGGTAGCCAACGGTAAACGATACAAGTATCGTACGGGCGAAAACGAGCGTTACCGTGCTCGTTTTCGAGTTATTGACGAAAAACGGCCTGGAGCGATCGGTCCGGCGGTCGACGCGCGAAAGTTTCTAAGTCCGCTCTGCTCCGAATCATCGCTCCGGCGTCAAAAATCGTCGTAGGACAAAAAATGGACACGCTATCTTGCATGAAAAAATCCGGGGAACACGATGGCGTCGTCAAAAGTGCAGGTCGTCGAGCTCGTTTTCGAGAGAAAAAAAAAAAAATTCTCAAAATTCGACAAAAAAATAAAACGATTGTTGGACCGTGTAGAGAATGTAAAACTGCATAAGAATCGTATAGACGAAAATTGGCGTTCACGTGCTCGTTTTTGTGGAAAAAATTAAAAAAGCTCTCAAAGTTCGAGATAAAAAAAAAAAAACCATCAACCAGGTAGCCAACGGTAAACGATACAACTATCGTACGGGCGAAAACGAGCGTTACCGTGCTCGTTTTCGAGTTATTGACGAAAAACAGCCTGGAGCGATCGGTCCGGCGGTCGACGCGCGAAAGTTTCTAAGTCCGCTCTGCTCCGAATCATCGCTCCGGCGTCAAAAATCGTCGTAGGACAAAAAATCGACACGCTATCTTGCAGGAAAAAATCCGGGGAACACGATGGCGTCGTCAAAAGTGCAGGTCGTCGAGCTCGTTTTCGAGAGAAAAAAAGAAAAATTCTCAAAATTCGACAAAAAAATAAAGCGATTATTGGATCGTGTAGAGACTGTGAAACTGCATAAGAATCGTGTAGACGAAAATTGGCGTTCACGTGCTCGTTTTTGTGGAAAAAATTAAAAAAGCTCTCAAAGCTCGAGATAAAAAAAAAAAAAACCATCGACCAGGTAGCCAACGGTAGACGGTACAAGTATCGTACGGGCGAAAACGAGCGTTACCGTGCTCGTTTTCGAGTTATTGACGAAAAACGGCCTGGAGCGATCGGTCCGGCGGTCGACGCGCGAAAGTTTCTAAGTCCGCTCTGCTCCGAATCATCGCTCCGGCGTCAAAAATCGTCGTAGGACAAAAAATCGACACGCTACTTTGCAGGAAAAAATCCGGGGAACACGATGGCGTCGTCAAAAGTGCAGGTCGTGGAGCTCGTTTTCGAGAAAAAAAAAAAAAAATTCTCAAAATTCGACAAACAAATAAAACGATTGTTGGACCGTGTAGAGAATGTAAAACTGCATAAGAATCGTATAGACGAAAATTGGCGTTCACGTGCTCGTTTTTGTGGAAAAAATTAAAAAAGCTCTCAAAGCTCGAGATAAAAAAAAAAAAAACCATCGACCAGGTAGCCAACGGTAGACGGTACAAGTATCGTATGGGCGAAAACGAGCATTACCGTGCTCGTTTTCGAGTTATTGACGAGAAACGGCCTGGAGCGATCGGTCCGGCGGTCGACGCGCGAAAGTTTCTAAGTCCGCTCTGCTCCGAATCATCGCTCCGGCGTCAAAAATCGTCGTAGGACAAAAACTCGACACGCTATCTTGCATGAAAAAATCCGGGGAACACGATGGCGTCGTCAAAAGTGCAGGTCGTCGAGCTCGTTTTCGAGAGAAAAAAAAAAAAATTCTCAAAATTCGACAAAAAAATAAAACGATTATTGGATCGTGTAGAGAATGTGAAACTGCATAAGAATCGTGTAGACGAAAATTGGCGTTCACGTGCTCGTTTTTGTGGAAAAAATTAAAAAAGCTCTCAAAGCTCGAGATAAAAAAAAAAAAAACCATCGACCAGGTAGCCAACGGTAGACGGTACAAGTATCGTATGGGCGAAAACGAGCGTTACCGTGCTCGTTTTCGAGTTATTGACGAAAAACGGCCTGGAGCGATCGGTCCGGCGGTCGACGCGCGAAAGTTTCTGAGTCCGCTCTGCTCCGAATCATCGCTCCGGCGTCAAAAATCGTCGTAGGACAAAAACTCGACACGCTATCTTGCATGAAAAAATCCGGGGAACACGATGGCGTCGTCAAAAGTGCAGGTCGTCGAGCTCGTTTTCGAGAAAAAAAAAAAAAAATTCTCAAAATTCGACAAACAAATAAAACGATTGTTGGACCGTGTAGAGAATGTACAACTGCATAAGAATCGTATAGACGAAAATTGGCGTTCACGTGCTCGTTTTTGTGGAAAAAATTAAAAAAGCTCTCAAAGTTCGAGATAAAAAAAAAAAAACCATCGACCAGGTAGCCAACGGTAAACGATACAAGTATCGTACGGGCGAAAACGAGCGTTACCGTGCTCGTTTTCGAGTTATTGACGAAAAACGGCCTGGAGCGATCGGTCCGGCGGTCGACGCGCGAAAGTTTCTAAGTCCGCTCTGCTCCGAATCATCGCTCCGGCGTCAAAAATCGTC
This sequence comes from Colletes latitarsis, assembly GCF_051014445.1. Classification (NCBI taxonomy): domain Eukaryota; kingdom Metazoa; phylum Arthropoda; class Insecta; order Hymenoptera; family Colletidae; genus Colletes; species Colletes latitarsis. Next base: position 1,325,415 of record NC_135137.1, read on the forward strand.
GTAGGACAAAAAATCGACACGCTACTTTGCAGGAAAAAATCCGGGGAACACGATGGCGTCGTCAAAAGTGCAGGTCGTCGAGCTCGTTTTCGAGAAAAAAAAAAAAAAATTCTCAAAATTCGACGAACAAATAAAACGATTGTTGGACCGTGTAGAGAATGTAAAACTGCATAAGAATCGTATAGACGAAAATTGGCGTTCACGTGCTCGTTTTTGTGGAAAAAATTAAAAAAGCTCTCAAAGTTCGAGATAAAAAAAAAAAAACCATCGACCAGGTAGCCAACGGTAAACGATACAAGTATCGTACGGGCGAAAACGAGCGTTACCGTGCTCGTTTTCGAGTTATTGACGAAAAACGGCCTGGAGCGATCGGTCCGGCGGTCGACGCGCGAAAGTTTCTAAGTCCGCTCTGCTCCGAATCATCGCTCCGGCGTCAAAAATCGTCGTAGGACAAAAAATGGACACGCTATCTTGCATGAAAAAATCCGGGGAACACGATGGCGTCGTCAAAAGTGCAGGTCGTCGAGCTCGTTTTCGAGAGAAAAAAAAAAAAATTCTCAAAATTCGACAAAAAAATAAAACGATTGTTGGACCGTGTAGAGAATGTAAAACTGCATAAGAATCGTATAGACGAAAATTGGCGTTCACGTGCTCGTTTTTGTGGAAAAAATTAAAAAAGCTCTCAAAGTTCGAGATAAAAAAAAAAAAACCATCAACCAGGTAGCCAACGGTAAACGATACAACTATCGTACGGGCGAAAACGAGCGTTACCGTGCTCGTTTTCGAGTTATTGACGAAAAACAGCCTGGAGCGATCGGTCCGGCGGTCGACGCGCGAAAGTTTCTAAGTCCGCTCTGCTCCGAATCATCGCTCCGGCGTCAAAAATCGTCGTAGGACAAAAAATCGACACGCTATCTTGCAGGAAAAAATCCGGGGAACACGATGGCGTCGTCAAAAGTGCAGGTCGTCGAGCTCGTTTTCGAGAGAAAAAAAGAAAAATTCTCAAAATTCGACAAAAAAATAAAGCGATTATTGGATCGTGTAGAGACTGTGAAACTGCATAAGAATCGTGTAGACGAAAATTGGCGTTCACGTGCTCGTTTTTGTGGAAAAAATTAAAAAAGCTCTCAAAGCTCGAGATAAAAAAAAAAAAAACCATCGACCAGGTAGCCAACGGTAGACGGTACAAGTATCGTACGGGCGAAAACGAGCGTTACCGTGCTCGTTTTCGAGTTATTGACGAAAAACGGCCTGGAGCGATCGGTCCGGCGGTCGACGCGCGAAAGTTTCTAAGTCCGCTCTGCTCCGAATCATCGCTCCGGCGTCAAAAATCGTCGTAGGACAAAAAATCGACACGCTACTTTGCAGGAAAAAATCCGGGGAACACGATGGCGTCGTCAAAAGTGCAGGTCGTGGAGCTCGTTTTCGAGAAAAAAAAAAAAAAATTCTCAAAATTCGACAAACAAATAAAACGATTGTTGGACCGTGTAGAGAATGTAAAACTGCATAAGAATCGTATAGACGAAAATTGGCGTTCACGTGCTCGTTTTTGTGGAAAAAATTAAAAAAGCTCTCAAAGCTCGAGATAAAAAAAAAAAAAACCATCGACCAGGTAGCCAACGGTAGACGGTACAAGTATCGTATGGGCGAAAACGAGCATTACCGTGCTCGTTTTCGAGTTATTGACGAGAAACGGCCTGGAGCGATCGGTCCGGCGGTCGACGCGCGAAAGTTTCTAAGTCCGCTCTGCTCCGAATCATCGCTCCGGCGTCAAAAATCGTCGTAGGACAAAAACTCGACACGCTATCTTGCATGAAAAAATCCGGGGAACACGATGGCGTCGTCAAAAGTGCAGGTCGTCGAGCTCGTTTTCGAGAGAAAAAAAAAAAAATTCTCAAAATTCGACAAAAAAATAAAACGATTATTGGATCGTGTAGAGAATGTGAAACTGCATAAGAATCGTGTAGACGAAAATTGGCGTTCACGTGCTCGTTTTTGTGGAAAAAATTAAAAAAGCTCTCAAAGCTCGAGATAAAAAAAAAAAAAACCATCGACCAGGTAGCCAACGGTAGACGGTACAAGTATCGTATGGGCGAAAACGAGCGTTACCGTGCTCGTTTTCGAGTTATTGACGAAAAACGGCCTGGAGCGATCGGTCCGGCGGTCGACGCGCGAAAGTTTCTGAGTCCGCTCTGCTCCGAATCATCGCTCCGGCGTCAAAAATCGTCGTAGGACAAAAACTCGACACGCTATCTTGCATGAAAAAATCCGGGGAACACGATGGCGTCGTCAAAAGTGCAGGTCGTCGAGCTCGTTTTCGAGAAAAAAAAAAAAAAATTCTCAAAATTCGACAAACAAATAAAACGATTGTTGGACCGTGTAGAGAATGTACAACTGCATAAGAATCGTATAGACGAAAATTGGCGTTCACGTGCTCGTTTTTGTGGAAAAAATTAAAAAAGCTCTCAAAGTTCGAGATAAAAAAAAAAAAACCATCGACCAGGTAGCCAACGGTAAACGATACAAGTATCGTACGGGCGAAAACGAGCGTTACCGTGCTCGTTTTCGAGTTATTGACGAAAAACGGCCTGGAGCGATCGGTCCGGCGGTCGACGCGCGAAAGTTTCTAAGTCCGCTCTGCTCCGAATCATCGCTCCGGCGTCAAAAATCGTCGTAGGACAAAAAATCGACACGCTACTTTGCAGGAAAAAATCCGGGGAACACGATGGCGTCGTCAAAAGTGCAGGTCGTCGAGCTCGTTTTCGAGAAAAAAAAAAAAAAATTCTCAAAATTCGACGAACAAATAAAACGATTGTTGGACCGTGTAGAGAATGTAAAACTGCATAAGAATCGTATAGACGAAAATTGGCGTTCACGTGCTCGTTTTTGTGGAAAAAATTAAAAAAGCTCTCAAAGTTCGAGATAAAAAAAAAAAAACCATCGACCAGGTAGCCAACGGTAAACGATACAAGTATCGTACGGGCGAAAACGAGCGTTACCGTGCTCGTTTTCGAGTTATTGACGAAAAACGGCCTGGAGCGATCGGTCCGGCGGTCGACGCGCGAAAGTTTCTAAGTCCGCTCTGCTCCGAATCATCGCTCCGGCGTCAAAAATCGTCGTAGGACAAAAAATCGACACGCTATCTTGCAGGAAAAAATCCGGGGAACACGATGGCGTCGTCAAAAGTGCAGGTCGTCGAGCTCGTTTTCGAGAGAAAAAAAGAAAAATTCTCAAAATTCGACAAAAAAATAAAGCGATTATTGGATCGTGTAGAGACTGTGAAACTGCATAAGAATCGTGTAGACGAAAATTGGCGTTCACGTGCTCGTTTTTGTGGAAAAAATTAAAAAAGCTCTCAAAGCTCGAGATAAAAAAAAAAAAACCATCGACCAGGTAGCCAACGGTAGACGGTACAAGTATCGTATGGGCGAAAACGAGCATTACCGTGCTCGTTTTCGAGTTATTGACGAGAAACGGCCTGGAGCGATCGGTCCGGCGGTCGACGCGCGAAAGTTTCTAAGTCCGCTCTGCTCCGAATCATCGCTCCGGCGTCAAAAATCGTCGTAGGACAAAAAATCGACACGCTATCTTGCAGGAAAAAATCCGGGGAACACGATGGCGTCGTCAAAAGTGCAGGTCGTCGAGCTCGTTTTCGAGAGAAAAAAAGAAAAATTCTCAAAATTCGACAAAAAAATAAAGCGATTATTGGATCGTGTAGAGAATGTGAAACTGCATAAGAATCGTGTAGACGAAAATTGGCGATCACGTGCTCGTTTTTGTGGAAAAAATTAAAAAAGCTCTCAAAGCTCGAGATAAAAAAAAAAAAAACCATCGACCAGGTAGCCAACGGTAGACGGTACAAGTATCGTATGGGCGAAAACGAGCGTTACCGTGCTCGTTTTCGAGTTATTGACGAAAAACGGCCTGGAGCGATCGGTCCGGCGGTCGACGCGCGAAAGTTTCTAAGTCCGCTCTGCTCCGAATCATCGCTCCGGCGTCAAAAATCGTCGTAGGACAAAAACTCGACACGCTATCTTGCATGAAAAAATCCGGGGAACACGATGGCGTCGTCAAAAGTGCAGGTCGTCGAGCTCGTTTTCGAGAGAAAAAAAAAAAAATTCTCAAAATTCGACAAAAAAATAAAACGATTATTGGATCGTGTAGAGAATGTAAAACTGCATAAGAATCGCATAGACGAAAATTAGCGTTCACGTGCTCGTTTTTGTGGAAAAAATTAAAAAAGCTCTCAAAGTTCGAGATAAAAAAAGAAAAAACCATCCACCAGGTAGCCAACGGTAAACGGTACAAGTATCGTACGGGCGAAAACGAGCGTTACCGTGCTCGTTTTCGAGTTATTGACGAAAAACGGCCTGGAGCGATCGGTCCGGCGGTCGACGCGCGAAAGTTTCTAAGTCCGCTCTGCTCCGAATCATCGCTCCGGCGTCAAAAATCGTCGTAGGACAAAAAATCGACACGCTACTTTGCAGGAAAAAATCCGGGGAACACGATGGCGTCGTCAAAAGTGCAGGTCGTGGAGCTCGTTTTCGAGAAAAAAAAAAAAAAATTCTCAAAATTCGACAAACAAATAAAACGATTGTTGGACCGTGTAGAGAATGTAAAACTGCATAAGAATCGTATAGACGAAAATTGGCGTTCACGTGCTCGTTTTTGTGGAAAAAATTAAAAAAGCTCTCAAAGCTCGAGATAAAAAAAAAAAAAACCATCGACCAGGTAGCCAACGGTAGACGGTACAAGTATCGTATGGGCGAAAACGAGCGTTACCGTGCTCGTTTTCGAGTTATTGACGAAAAACGGCCTGGAGCGATCGGTCCGGCGGTCGACGCGCGAAAGTTTCTGAGTCCGCTCTGCTCCGAATCATCGCTCCGGCGTCAAAAATCGTCGTAGGACAAAAACTCGACACGCTATCTTGCATGAAAAAATCCGGGGAACACGATGGCGTCGTCAAAAGTGCAGGTCGTCGAGCTCGTTTTCGAGAAAAAAAAAAAAAAATTCTCAAAATTCGACAAACAAATAAAACGATTGTTGGACCGTGTAGAGAATGTACAACTGCATAAGAATCGTATAGACGAAAATTGGCGTTCACGTGCTCGTTTTTGTGGAAAAAATTAAAAAAGCTCTCAAAGTTCGAGATAAAAAAAAAAAAACCATCGACCAGGTAGCCAACGGTAAACGATACAAGTATCGTACGGGCGAAAACGAGCGTTACCGTGCTCGTTTTCGAGTTATTGACGAAAAACGGCCTGGAGCGATCGGTCCGGCGGTCGACGCGCGAAAGTTTCTAAGTCCGCTCTGCTCCGAATCATCGCTCCGGCGTCAAAAATCGTCGTAGGACAAAAAATCGACACGCTACTTTGCAGGAAAAAATCCGGGGAACACGATGGCGTCGTCAAAAGTGCAGGTCGTCGAGCTCGTTTTCGAGAAAAAAAAAAAAAAATTCTCAAAATTCGACGAACAAATAAAACGATTGTTGGACCGTGTAGAGAATGTAAAACTGCATAAGAATCGTATAGACGAAAATTGGCGTTCACGTGCTCGTTTTTGTGGAAAAAATTAAAAAAGCTCTCAAAGTTCGAGATAAAAAAAAAAAAACCATCGACCAGGTAGCCAACGGTAAACGATACAAGTATCGTACGGGCGAAAACGAGCGTTACCGTGCTCGTTTTCGAGTTATTGACGAAAAACGGCCTGGAGCGATCGGTCCGGCGGTCGACGCGCGAAAGTTTCCAAGTCTGCTCTGCCCGGTCCCGCCGCTATGAGGCAGTGTGTCTACTGGGGGGACCGATTGTCCCCCCGGGGGATGGGCGCGAAAGCGCGGGCACGGGGAGGATACCGGAAGAATGCTTCGAGCGATTCCCGGTATCCTCCCAAAGCGTGCCGAAGGGTCACCGTGGGGTTTTTAGTGGGTAGGTCCCGCGCCTGTCGTTGTACGGGCGCGGGGAATCCCACACACCCCTCCCACCTCTCCCCAAGGAGGTGGGAGGGAGTCTTTCGAAGATTTTCCCCACGACAAAAAAAAAAAAAAAAAAAAAAAAAAAAAAGTCTGCTCTGCCCCGAATCATCGCTCCGGCGTCAAAAATCGTCGTAGGACAAAAACTCGACACGCTATCTTGCAGGAAAAAATCCGGGGAACACGATGGCGTGGTCAAAAGTGCAGGTCGTCGAGCTCGTTTTCGAGAGAAAAAAAAAAAAATTCTCACAATTCGACAAAAAAATAAAACGATTATTGGATCGTGTAGAGAATGTGAAACTGCATAAGAATCGTATAGACGAAAATTGGCGTTCACGTGCTCGTTTTTGTGGAAAAAATTAAAAAAGCTCTCAAAGTTCGAGATAAAAAAAAAAAAAACCATCGACCAGGTAGCCAACGGTAGACGGTACAAGTATCGTATGGGCGAAAACGAGCGTTACCGTGCTCGTTTTCGAGTTATTGGCGAAAAACGGCCTGGAGCGATCGGTCCGGCGGTCGACGCGCGAAAGTTTCTAAGTCCGCTCTGCTCCGAATCATCGCTCCGGCGTCAAAAATCGTCGTAGGACAAAAACTCGACACGCTATCTTGCAGGAAAAAATCCGGGGAACACGATGGCGTCGTCAAAAGTGCAGGTCGTCGAGCTCGTTTTCGAGAGAAAAAAAAAAAAATTCTCAAAATTCGACAAAAAAATAAAACGATTATTGGATCGTGTAGAGAATGTAAAACTGCATAAGAATCGCATAGACGAAAATTAGCGTTCACGTGCTCGTTTTTGTGGAAAAAATTAAAAAAGCTCTCAAAGTTCGAGATAAAAAAAGAAAAAACCATCCACCAGGTAGCCAACGGTAAACGGTACAAGTATCGTACGGGCGAAAACGAGCGTTACCGTGCTCGTTTTCGAGTTATTGACGAAAAACGGCCTGGAGCGATCGGTCCGGCGGTCGACGCGCGAAAGTTTCTAAGTCCGCTCTGCTCCGAATCATCGCTCCGGCGTCAAAAATCGTCGTAGGACAAAAAATCGACACGCTACTTTGCAGGAAAAAATCCGGGGAACACGATGGCGTCGTCAAAAGTGCAGGTCGTCGAGCTCGTTTTCGAGAAAAAAAAAAAAAAATTCTCAAAATTCGACAAACAAATAAAACGATTGTTGGACCGTGTAGAGAATGTACAACTGCATAAGAATCGTATAGACGAAAATTGGCGTTCACGTGCTCGTTTTTGTGGAAAAAATTAAAAAAGCTCTCAAAGTTCGAGATAAAAAAAAAAAAACCATCGACCAGGTAGCCAACGGTAAACGATACAAGTATCGTACGGGCGAAAACGAGCGTTACCGTGCTCGTTTTCGAGTTATTGACGAAAAACGGCCTGGAGCGATCGGTCCGGCGGTCGACGCGCGAAAGTTTCCAAGTCTGCTCTGCCCGGTCCCGCCGCTATGAGGCAGTGTGTCTACTGGGGGGACCGATTGTCCCCCCGGGGGATGGGCGCGAAAGCGCGGGCACGGGGAGGATACCGGAAGAATGCTTCGAGCGATTCCCGGTATCCTCCCAAAGCGTGCCGAAGGGTCACCGTGGGGTTTTTAGTGGGTAGGTCCCGCGCCTGTCGTTGTACGGGCGCGGGGAATCCCACACACCCCTCCCACCTCTCCCCAAGGAGGTGGGAGGGAGTCTTTCGAAGATTTTCCCCACGACAAAAAAAAAAAAAAAAAAAAAAAAAAAAAGTCTGCTCTGCCCCGAATCATCGCTCCGGCGTCAAAAATCGTCGTAGGACAAAAACTCGACACGCTATCTTGCAGGAAAAAATCCGGGGAACACGATGGCGTGGTCAAAAGTGCAGGTCGTCGAGCTCGTTTTCGAGAGAAAAAAAAAAAAATTCTCACAATTCGACAAAAAAATAAAACGATTATTGGATCGTGTAGAGAATGTGAAACTGCATAAGAATCGTATAGACGAAAATTGGCGTTCACGTGCTCGTTTTTGTGGAAAAAATTAAAAAAGCTCTCAAAGTTCGAGATAAAAAAAAAAAAAACCATCGACCAGGTAGCCAACGGTAGACGGTACAAGTATCGTATGGGCGAAAACGAGCGTTACCGTGCTCGTTTTCGAGTTATTGGCGAAAAACAGCCTGGAGCGATCGGTCCGGCGGTCGACGCGCGAAACTTTCTAAGTCCGCTCTGCTCCGAATCATCGCTCCGGCGTCAAAAATCGTCATAGGACAAAAAATCGCCACCCTATCTTGCAGGAAAAAATCCGGGGAACACGATGGCGTCGTCAAAAGTGCATGTCGTCGAGCTCGTTTTCGAGAAAAAAAAAAAAAATTCTCAAAATTCGACAAAAAAATAAAACGATCAGTGGACCGTGTAGAGAATCTAAAACTGCATAAGAATCGTATAGACGAAAATTGGCGTTCACGTGCTCGTTTTTGAGAAAAAAGTTAAAAAAGCTCTCAAAATTCGAGATAAAAAAAAAAAAATCATCTACCAGGTAGCCAACGGTAAACGGTACAAGTATCGTACGGGCGAAAACGAGCGTTACCGTGCTCGTTTTCGAGTTATTGACGAAAAACGGCCTGGAGCGATCGGTCCGGCGGTCGACGCGCGAAAGTTTCTAAGTCCGCTCTGCTCCGAATCATCGCTCCGGCGTCAAAAATCGTCGTAGGACAAAAAATCGACACGCTATCTTGCAGGAAAAAAACCGGGGAACACGATGGCGTCGTCAAAAGTGCAGGTCGTCGAGCTCGTTTTCGAGAGAAAAAAAAAAAAATTCTCAAAATTCGACAAAAAAATAAAACGATTATTGGATCGTGTAGAGAATGTGAAACTGCATAAGAATCGTATGGACGAAAATTGGCGTTCACGTGCTCGTTTTTGTGGAAAAAATTAAAAAAGCTCTCAATGCTCGAGATAAAAAAAAAAAAAACCATCCACCAGGTAGCCAACGGTAAACGGTACAAGTATCGTACGGGCGAAAACGAGCGTTACCGTGCTCGTTTTCGAGTTATTGACGAAAAACGGCCTGGAGCGATCGGTCCGGCGGTCGACGCGCGAAAGTTTCTAAGTCCGCTCTGCTCCGAATCATCGCTCCGGCGTCAAAAATCGTCGTAGGACAAAAAATCGACACGCTACTTTGCAGGAAAAAATCCGGGGAACACGATGGCGTCGTCAAAAGTGCAGGTCGTCGAGCTCGTTTTCGAGAAAAAAAAAAAAAAATTCTCAAAATTCGACAAACAAATAAAACGATTGTTGGACCGTGTAGAGAATGTACAACTGCATAAGAATCGTATAGACGAAAATTGGCGTTCACGTGCTCGTTTTTGTGGAAAAAATTAAAAAAGCTCTCAAAGTTCGAGATAAAAAAAAAAAAACCATCGACCAGGTAGCCAACGGTAAACGATACAAGTATCGTACGGGCGAAAACGAGCGTTACCGTGCTCGTTTTCGAGTTATTGACGAAAAACGGCCTGGAGCGATCGGTCCGGCGGTCGACGCGCGAAAGTTTCCAAGTCTGCTCTGCCCGGTCCCGCCGCTATGAGGCAGTGTGTCTACTGGGGGGACCGATTGTCCCCCCGGGGGATGGGCGCGAAAGCGCGGGCACGGGGAGGATACCGGAAGAATGCTTCGAGCGATTCCCGGTATCCTCCCAAAGCGTGCCGAAGGGTCACCGTGGGGTTTTTAGTGGGTAGGTCCCGCGCCTGTCGTTGTACGGGCGCGGGGAATCCCACACACCCCTCCCACCTCTCCCCAAGGAGGTGGGAGGGAGTCTTTCGAAGATTTTCCCCACGACAAAAAAAAAAAAAAAAAAAAAAAAAAAAAAGTCTGCTCTGCCCCGAATCATCGCTCCGGCGTCAAAAATCGTTGTAGGACAAAAAATCGACACGCTATCTTGCAGGAAAAAAACCGGGGAACACGATGGCGTCGTCAAAAGTGCAGGTCGTCGAGCTCGTTTTCGAGAGAAAAAAAAAAAAATTCTCAAAATTCGACAAAAAAATAAAACGATTATTGGATCGTGTAGAGAATGTGAAACTGCATAAGAATCGTATGGACGAAAATTGGCGTTCACGTGCTCGTTTTTGTGGAAAAAATTAAAAAAGCTCTCAATGCTCGAGATAAAAAAAAAAAAAACCATCCACCAGGTAGCCAACGGTAAACGGTACAAGTATCGTACGGGCGAAAACGAGCGTTACCGTGCTCGTTTTCGAGTTATTGACGAAAAACGGCCTGGAGCGATCGGTCCGGCGGTCGACGCGCGAAAGTTTCTAAGTCCGCTCTGCTCCGAATCATCGCTCCGGCGTCAAAAATCGTCGTAGGACAAAAAATCGACACGCTATCTTGCAGGAAAAAAACCGGGGAACACGATGGCGTCGTCAAAAGTGCAGGTCGTCGAGCTCGTTTTCGAGAGAAAAAAAAAAAAATTCTCAAAATTCGACAAAAAAATAAAACGATTATTGGATCGTGTAGAGAATGTAAAACTGCATAAGAATCGTATAGACGAAAATTGGCGTTCACGTGCTCGTTTTTGTGGAAAAAATTAAAAAAGCTCTCAATGCTCGAGATAAAAAAAAAAAAAACCATCCACCAGGTAGCCAACGGTAAACGGTACAAGTGTCGTACGGGCGAAAACGAGCGTTACCGTGCTCGTTTTCGAGTTATTGACGAAAAACGGCCTGGAGCGATCGGTCCGGCGGTCGACGCGCGAAAGTTTCTAAGTCCGCTCTGCTCCGAAACATCGCTCCGGCGTCAAAAATCGTCGTAGTACAAAAAATCGACACGCTGTCTTGCAGGAAAAAATCCGGGGAACACGATGGCGTCGTCAAAAGTGCAGGTCGTCGAGCTCGTTTTCGAGAAAAAAAAAAAAAAATTCTCAAAATTCGACAAAAAAATAAAACGATTATTGGATCGTGTAGAGAATGTGAAACTGCATAAGAATCGTATAGACGAAAATTGGCGTTCACGTGCTCGTTTTTGTGGAAAAAATTAAAAAAGCTCTCAAAGCTCGAGATAAAAAAAAAAAAAACCATCCACCAGGTAGCCAACGGTAAACGGTACAAGTATCGTACGGGCGAAAACTAGCGTTACCGCGCTCGTTTTCGAGTTATTGACGAAAAACCGCCTGGAGCGATCGGTCCGGCGGTCGACGCGCGAAAGTTTCTAAGTCCGCTCTGCTCCGAATCATCGCCCCGGCGTCAAAAATCGTCGTAGGACAAAAAATCGACACGCTATCTTGCAGGAAAAAAACCGGGGAACACGATGGCGTCGTCAAAAGTGCAGGTCGTCGAGCTCGTTTTCGAGAGAAAAAAAAAAAAATTCTCAAAATTCGACAAAAAAATAAAACGATTATTGGATCGTGTAGAGAATGTAAGACTGCATAAGAATCGTATAGACGAAAATTGGTGTTCACGTGCTCGTTTTTGTGGAAAAAATTAAAAAAGCTCTCAATGCTGGAGATAAAAAAAAAAAAAACCATCCACCAGGTAGCCAACGGTAAACGGTACAAGTATCGTACGGGCGAAAACGAGCGTTACCGTGCTCGTTTTCGAGTTATTGACGAAAAACGGCCTGGAGCGATCGGTCCGGCGGTCGACGCGCGAAAGTTTCTAAGTCCGCTCTGCTCCGAATCATCGCTCCGGCGTCAAAAATCGTCGTAGGACAAAAAATCGACACGCTATCTTGCAGGAAAAAAACCGGGGAACACGATGGCGTCGTCAAAAGTGCAGGTCGTCGAGCTCGTTTTCGAGAGAAAAAAAAAAAAATTCTCAAAATTCGACAAAAAAATAAAACGATTATTGGATCGTGTAGAGAATGTGAAACTGCATAAGAATCGTATGGACGAAAATTGGCGTTCACGTGCTCGTTTTTGTGGAAAAAATTAAAAAAGCTCTCAATGCTCGAGATAAAAAAAAAAAAAACCATCCACCAGGTAGCCAACGGTAAACGGTACAAGTATCGTACGGGCGAAAACGAGCGTTACCGTGCTCGTTTTCGAGTTATTGACGAAAAACGGCCTGGAGCGATCGGTCCGGCGGTCGACGCGCGAAAGTTTCTAAGTCCGCTCTGCTCCGAATCATCGCTCCGGCGTCAAAAATCGTCGTAGGACAAAAAATCGACACGCTACTTTGCAGGAAAAAATCCGGGGAACACGATGGCGTCGTCAAAAGTGCAGGTCGTCGAGCTCGTTTTCGAGAAAAAAAAAAAAAAATTCTCAAAATTCGACAAACAAATAAAACGATTGTTGGACCGTGTAGAGAATGTACAACTGCATAAGAATCGTATAGACGAAAATTGGCGTTCACGTGCTCGTTTTTGTGGAAAAAATTAAAAAAGCTCTCAAAGTTCGAGATAAAAAAAAAAAAACCATCGACCAGGTAGCCAACGGTAAACGATACAAGTATCGTACGGGCGAAAACGAGCGTTACCGTGCTCGTTTTCGAGTTATTGACGAAAAACGGCCTGGAGCGATCGGTCCGGCGGTCGACGCGCGAAAGTTTCCAAGTCTGCTCTGCCCGGTCCCGCCGCTATGAGGCAGTGTGTCTACTGGGGGGACCGATTGTCCCCCCGGGGGATGGGCGCGAAAGCGCGGGCACGGGGAGGATACCGGAAGAATGCTTCGAGCGATTCCCGGTATCCTCCCAAAGCGTGCCGAAGGGTCACCGTGGGGTTTTTAGTGGGTAGGTCCCGCGCCTGTCGTTGTACGGGCGCGGGGAATCCCACACACCCCTCCCACCTCTCCCCAAGGAGGTGGGAGGGAGTCTTTCGAAGATTTTCCCCACGACAAAAAAAAAAAAAAAAAAAAAAAAAAAAAGTCTGCTCTGCCCCGAATCATCGCTCCGGCGTCAAAAATCGTTGTAGGACAAAAAATCGACACGCTATCTTGCAGGAAAAAAACCGGGGAACACGATGGCGTCGTCAAAAGTGCAGGTCGTCGAGCTCGTTTTCGAGAGAAAAAAAAAAAAATTCTCAAAATTCGACAAAAAAATAAAACGATTATTGGATCGTGTAGAGAATGTGAAACTGCATAAGAATCGTATGGACGAAAATTGGCGTTCACGTGCTCGTTTTTGTGGAAAAAATTAAAAAAGCTCTCAATGCTCGAGATAAAAAAAAAAAAAACCATCCACCAGGTAGCCAACGGTAAACGGTACAAGTATCGTACGGGCGAAAACGAGCGTTACCGTGCTCGTTTTCGAGTTATTGACGAAAAACGGCCTGGAGCGATCGGTCCGGCGGTCGACGCGCGAAAGTTTCTAAGTCCGCTCTGCTCCGAATCATCGCTCCGGCGTCAAAAATCGTCGTAGGACAAAAAATCGACACGCTATCTTGCAGGAAAAAAACCGGGGAACACGATGGTGTCGTCAAAAGTGCAGGTCGTCGAGCTCGTTTTCGAGAGAAAAAAAAAAAAATTCTCAAAATTCGACAAAAAAATAAAACGATTATTGGATCGTGTAGAGAATGTAAAACTGCATAAGAATCGTATAGACGAAAATTGGCGTTCACGTGCTCGTTTTTGTGGAAAAAATTAAAAAAGCTCTCAATGCTCGAGATAAAAAAAAAAAAAACCATCCACCAGGTAGCCAACGGTAAACGGTACAAGTGTCGTACGGGCGAAAACGAGCGTTACCGTGCTCGTTTTCGAGTTATTGACGAAAAACGGCCTGGAGCGATCGGTCCGGCGGTCGACGCGCGAAAGTTTCTAAGTCCGCACTGCTCCGAAACATCGCTCCGGCGTCAAAAATCGTCGTAGTACAAAAAATCGACACGCTGTCTTGCAGGAAAAAATCCGGGGAACACGATGGCGTCGTCAAAAGTGCAGGTCGTCGAGCTCGTTTTCGAGAAAAAAAAAAAAAAATTCTCAAAATTCGACAAAAAAATAAAACGATTATTGGATCGTGTAGAGAATGTGAAACTGCATAAGAATCGTATAGACGAAAATTGGCGTTCACGTGCTCGTTTTTGTGGAAAAAATTAAAAAAGCTCTCAAAGCTCGAGATAAAAAAAAAAAAAACCATCCACCAGGTAGCCAACGGTAAACGGTACAAGTATCGTACGGGCGAAAACTAGCGTTACCGCGCTCGTTTTCGAGTTATTGACGAAAAACCGCCTGGAGCGATCGGTCCGGCGGTCGACGCGCGAAAGTTTCTAAGTCCGCTCTGCTCCGAATCATCGCCCCGGCGTCAAAAATCGTCGTAGGACAAAAAATCGACACGCTATCTTGCAGGAAAAAAACCGGGGAACACGATGGCGTCGTCAAAAGTGCAGGTCGTCGAGCTCGTTTTCGAGAGAAAAAAAAAAAAATTCTCAAAATTCGACAAAAAAATAAAACGATTATTGGATCGTGTAGAGAATGTAAGACTGCATAAGAATCGTATAGACGAAAATTGGTGTTCACGTGCTCGTTTTTGTGGAAAAAATTAAAAAAGCTCTCAATGCTGGAGATAAAAAAAAAAAAAACCATCCACCAGGTAGCCAACGGTAAACGGTACAAGTATCGTACGGGCGAAAACGAGCGTTACCGTGCTCGTTTTCGAGTTATTGACGAAAAACGGCCTGGAGCGATCGGTCCGGCGGTCGACGCGCGAAAGTTTCTAAGTCCGCTCTGCTCCGAATCATCGCTCCGGCGTCAAAAATCGTCGTAGGACAAAAAATCGACACGCTATCTTGCAGGAAAAAATCCGGGGACCACGATGGCGTCGTCAAAAGTGCAGGTCGTCGAGCTCGTTTTCGAGAGAAAAAAAAAAAAATTCTCAAAATTCGACAAAAAAATAAAGCGATTGTTGGACCGTGTAGAGAATGTAAAACTGCATAAGAATCGTATAGACGAAAATTGGCGTTCACGTGCTCGTTTTTGTGGAAAAAATTAAAAAAGCTCTCAATGCTCGAGATAAAAAAAAAAAAAACCATCCACCAGGTAGCCAACGGTAAACGGTACAAGTATCGTACGGGCAAAAACGAGCGTTACCGTGCTCGTTTTCGAGTTATTGACGAAAAACGGCCTGGAGCGATCGGTCCGGCGGTCGACGCGCGAAAGTTTCTAAGTCCGCTCTGCTCCGAATCATCGCTCCGGCGTCAAAAATCGTCGTAGGACAAAAAATCGACACGCTATCTTGCAGGAAAAAAACCGGGGAACACGATGGCGTCGTCAAAAGTGCAGGTCGTCGAGCTCGTTTTCGAGAGAAAAAAAAAAAAATTCTCAAAATTCGACAAAAAAATAAAACGATTATTGGATCGTGTAGAGAATGTAAAACTGCATAAGAATCGTATAGACGAAAATTGGCGTTCACGTGCTCGTTTTTGTGGAAAAAATTAAAAAAGCTCTCAAAGCTCGAGATAAAAAAAAAAAAAACCATCCACCAGGTAGCCAACGGTAAACGGTACAAGTATCGTACGGGCGAAAACGAGCGTTACCGTGCTCGTTTTCGAGTTATTGAGGAAAAACGGCCTGGAGCGATCGGTCCGGCGGTCGACGCGCGAAAGTTTCTAAGTCCGCTCTGCTCCGAATCATCGCCCCGGCGTCAAAAATCGTCGTAGGACAAAAAATCGACACGCTATCTTGCAGGAAAAAAACCGGGGAACACGATGGCGTCGTCAAAAGTGCAGGTCGTCGAGCTCGTTTTCGAGAGAAAAAAAAAAAAATTCTCAAAATTCGACAAAAAAATAAAACGATTATTGGATCGTGTAGAGAATGTAAAACTGCATAAGAATCGTATAGACGAAAATTGGCGTTCACGTGCTCGTTTTTGTGGAAAAAATTAAAAAAGCTCTCAATGCTCGAGATAAAAAAAAAAAAAACCATCCACCAGGTAGCCAACGGTAAACGGTACAAGTATCGTACGGGCGAAAACGAGCGTTACCGTGCTCGTTTTCGAGTTATTGACGAAAAACCGCCTGGAGCGATCGGTCCGGCGGTCGACGCGCGAAAGTTTCTAAGTCCGCTCTGCTCCGAATCATCGCCCCGGCGTCAAAAATCGTCGTAGGACAAAAAATCGACACGCTATCTTGCAGGAAAAAAACCGGGGAACACGATGGCGTCGTCAAAAGTGCAGGTCGTCGAGCTCGTTTTCGAGAGAAAAAAAAAAAAATTCTCAAAATTCGACAAAAAAATAAAACGATTATTGGATCGTGTAGAGAATGTAAAACTGCATAAGAATCGTATAGACGAAAATTGGCGTTCACGTGCTCGTTTTTGTGGAAAAAATTAAAAAAGCTCTCAATGCTGGAGATAAAAAAAAAAAAAACCATCCACCAGGTAGCCAACGGTAAACGGTACAAGTATCGTACGGGCGAAAACGAGCGTTACCGTGCTCGTTTTCGAGTTATTGACGAAAAACGGCCTGGAGCGATCGGTCCGGCGGTCGACGCGCGAAAGTTTCTAAGTCCGCTCTGCTCCGAATCATCGCTCCGGCGTCAAAAATCGTCGTAGGACAAAAAATCGACACGCTATCTTGCAGGAAAAAATCCGGGGACCACGATGGCGTCGTCAAAAGTGCAGGTCGTCGAGCTCGTTTTCGAGAGAAAAAAAAAAAAATTCTCAAAATTCGACAAAAAAATAAAGCGATTGTTGGACCGTGTAGAGAATGTAAAACTGCATAAGAATCGTATAGACGAAAATTGGCGTTCACGTGCTCGTTTTTGTGGAAAAAATTAAAAAAGCTCTCAATGCTCGAGATAAAAAAAAAAAAAACCATCCACCAGGTAGCCAACGGTAAACGGTACAAGTATCGTACGGGCGAAAACGAGCGTTACCGTGCTCGTTTTCGAGTTATTGACGAAAAACGGCCTGGAGCGATCGGTCCGGCGGTCGACGCGCGAAAGTTTCTAAGTCCGCTCTGCTCCGAATCATCGCTCCGGCGTCAAAAATCGTCGTAGGACAAAAAATCGACACGCTATCTTGCAGGAAAAAAACCGGGGAACACGATGGCGTCGTCAAAAGTGCAGGTCGTCGAGCTCGTTTTCGAGAGAAAAAAAAAAGAATTCTCAAAATTCGACAAAAAAATAAAACGATTATCGGATCGTGTAGCGAATGTAAAACTGCATAAGAATCGTATAGACGAAAATTGGCGTTCACGTGCTCGTTTTTGTGGAAAAAATTAAAAAAGCTCTCAAAGCTCGAGATAAAAAAAAAAAAAACCATCCACCAGGTAGCCAACGGTAAACGGTACAAGTATCGTACGGGCGAAAACGAGCGTTACCGTGCTCGTTTTCGAGTTATTGAGGAAAAACGGCCTGGAGCGATCGGTCCGGCGGTCGACGCGCGAAAGTTTCTAAGTCCGCTCTGCTCCGAATCATCGCCCCGGCGTCAAAAATCGTCGTAGGACAAAAAATCGACACGCTATCTGGCAGGAAAAAAACCGGGGAACACGATGGCGTCGTCAAAAGTGCAGGTCGTCGAGCTCGTTTTCGACAGAAAAAAAAAAAAATTCTCAAAATTCGACAAAAAAATAAAACGATTATTGGATCGTGTAGAGAATGTAAAACTGCATAAGAATCGTATAGACGAAAATTGGCGTTCACGTGCTCGTTTTTGTGGAAAAAATTAAAAAAGCTCTCAATGCTCGAGATAAAAAAAAAAAAAACCATCCACCAGGTAGCCAACGGTAAACGGTACAAGTATCGTACGGGCGAAAACGAGCGTTACCGTGCTCGTTTTCGAGTTATTGACGAAAAACGGCCTGGAGCGATCGGTCCGGCGGTCGACGCGCGAAAGTTTCTAAGTCCGCTCTGCTCCGAATCATCGCTCCGGCGTCAAAAATCGTCGTAGGACAAAAAATCGACACGCTATCTTGCAGGAAAAAATCCGGGGACCACGATGGCGTCGTCAAAAGTGCAGGTCGTCGAGCTCGTTTTCGAGAGAAAAAAAAAAAAATTCTCAAAATTCGACAAAAAAATAAAGCGATTGTTGGACCGTGTAGAGAATGTAAAACTGCATAAGAATCGTATAGACGAAAATTGGCGTTCACGTGCTCGTTTTTGTGGAAAAAATTAAAAAAGCTCTCAATGCTCGAGATAAAAAAAAAAAAAACCATCCACCAGGTAGCCAACGGTAAACGGTACAAGTATCGTACGGGCGAAAACGAGCGTTACCGTGCTCGTTTTCGAGTTATTGACGAAAAACGGCCTGGAGCGATCGGTCCGGCGGTCGACGCGCGAAAGTTTCTAAGTCCGCTCTGCTCCGAATCATCGCTCCGGCGTCAAAAATCGTCGTAGGACAAAAACTCGACACGCTATCTTGCAGGAAAAAAACCGGGGAACACGATGGCGTCGTCAAAAGTGCAGGTCGTCGAGCTCGTTTTCGAGAGAAAAAAAAAAAAATTCTCAAAATTCGACAAAAAAATAAAACGATTATTGGATCGTGTAGAGAATGTGAAACTGCATAAGAATCGTATAGACGAAAATTGGCGTTCACGTGCTCGTTTTTGTGGAAAAAATTAAAAAAGCTCTCAAAGCTCGAGATAAAAAAAAAAAAAACCATCCACCAGGTAGCCAACGGTAAACGGTACAAGTATCGTACGGGCGAAAACTAGCGTTACCGCGCTCGTTTTCGAGTTATTGACGAAAAACCGCCTGGAGCGATCGGTCCGGCGGTCGACGCGCGAAAGTTTCTAAGTCCGCTCTGCTCCGAATCATCGCCCCGGCGTCAAAAATCGTCGTAGGACAAAAAATCGACACGCTATCTTGCAGGAAAAAAACCGGGGAACACGATGGCGTCGTCAAAAGTGCAGGTCGTCGAGCTCGTTTTCGAGAGAAAAAAAAAAAAATTCTCAAAATTCGACAAAAAAATAAAACGATTATTGGATCGTGTAGAGAATGTAAGACTGCATAAGAATCGTATAGACGAAAATTGGTGTTCACGTGCTCGTTTTTGTGGAAAAAATTAAAAAAGCTCTCAATGCTGGAGATAAAAAAAAAAAAAACCATCCACCAGGTAGCCAACGGTAAACGGTACAAGTATCGTACGGGCGAAAACGAGCGTTACCGTGCTCGTTTTCGAGTTATTGACGAAAAACGGCCTGGAGCGATCGGTCCGGCGGTCGACGCGCGAAAGTTTCTAAGTCCGCTCTGCTCCGAATCATCGCTCCGGCGTCAAAAATCGTCGTAGGACAAAAAATCGACACGCTATCTTGCAGGAAAAAATCCGGGGACCACGATGGCGTCGTCAAAAGTGCAGGTCGTCGAGCTCGTTTTCGAGAGAAAAAAAAAAAAATTCTCAAAATTCGACAAAAAAATAAAGCGATTGTTGGACCGTGTAGAGAATGTAAAACTGCATAAGAATCGTATAGACGAAAATTGGCGTTCACGTGCTCGTTTTTGTGGAAAAAATTAAAAAAGCTCTCAATGCTCGAGATAAAAAAAAAAAAAACCATCCACCAGGTAGCCAACGGTAAACGGTACAAGTATCGTACGGGCAAAAACGAGCGTTACCGTGCTCGTTTTCGAGTTATTGACGAAAAACGGCCTGGAGCGATCGGTCCGGCGGTCGACGCGCGAAAGTTTCTAAGTCCGCTCTGCTCCGAATCATCGCTCCGGCGTCAAAAATCGTCGTAGGACAAAAAATCGACACGCTATCTTGCAGGAAAAAAACCGGGGAACACGATGGCGTCGTCAAAAGTGCAGGTCGTCGAGCTCGTTTTCGAGAGAAAAAAAAAAAAATTCTCAAAATTCGACAAAAAAATAAAACGATTATTGGATCGTGTAGAGAATGTAAAACTGCATAAGAATCGTATAGACGAAAATTGGCGTTCACGTGCTCGTTTTTGTGGAAAAAATTAAAAAAGCTCTCAAAGCTCGAGATAAAAAAAAAAAAAACCATCCACCAGGTAGCCAACGGTAAACGGTACAAGTATCGTACGGGCGAAAACGAGCGTTACCGTGCTCGTTTTCGAGTTATTGACGAAAAACGGCCTGGAGCGATCGGTCCGGCGGTCGACGCGCGAAAGTTTCCAAGTCTGCTCTGCCCGGTCCCGCCGCTATGAGGCAGTGTGTCTACTGGGGGGACCGATTGTCCCCCCGGGGGATGGGCGCGAAAGCGCGGGCACGGGGAGGATACCGGAAGAATGCTTCGAGCGATTCCCGGTATCCTCCCAAAGCGTGCCGAAGGGTCACCGTGGGGTTTTTAGTGGGTAGGTCCCGCGCCTGTCGTTGTACGGGCGCGGGGAATCCCACACACCCCTCCCACCTCTCCCCAAGGAGGTGGGAGGGAGTCTTTCGAAGATTTTCCCCACGACAAAAAAAAAAAAAAAAAAAAAAAAAAAAAAGTCTGCTCTGCCCCGAATCATCGCTCCGGCGTCAAAAATCGTTGTAGGACAAAAAATCGACACGCTATCTTGCAGGAAAAAAACCGGGGAACACGATGGCGTCGTCAAAAGTGCAGGTCGTCGAGCTCGTTTTCGAGAGAAAAAAAAAAAAATTCTCAAAATTCGACAAAAAAATAAAACGATTATTGGATCGTGTAGAGAATGTGAAACTGCATAAGAATCGTATGGACGAAAATTGGCGTTCACGTGCTCGTTTTTGTGGAAAAAATTAAAAAAGCTCTCAATGCTCGAGATAAAAAAAAAAAAAACCATCCACCAGGTAGCCAACGGTAAACGGTACAAGTATCGTACGGGCGAAAACGAGCGTTACCGTGCTCGTTTTCGAGTTATTGACGAAAAACGGCCTGGAGCGATCGGTCCGGCGGTCGACGCGCGAAAGTTTCTAAGTCCGCTCTGCTCCGAATCATCGCTCCGGCGTCAAAAATCGTCGTAGGACAAAAAATCGACACGCTATCTTGCAGGAAAAAAACCGGGGAACACGATGGCGTCGTCAAAAGTGCAGGTCGTCGAGCTCGTTTTCGAGAGAAAAAAAAAAAAATTCTCAAAATTCGACAAAAAAATAAAACGATTATTGGATCGTGTAGAGAATGTAAAACTGCATAAGAATCGTATAGACGAAAATTGGCGTTCACGTGCTCGTTTTTGTGGAAAAAATTAAAAAAGCTCTCAATGCTCGAGATAAAAAAAAAAAAAACCATCCACCAGGTAGCCAACGGTAAACGGTACAAGTGTCGTACGGGCGAAAACGAGCGTTACCGTGCTCGTTTTCGAGTTATTGACGAAAAACGGCCTGGAGCGATCGGTCCGGCGGTCGACGCGCGAAAGTTTCTAAGTCCGCTCTGCTCCGAAACATCGCTCCGGCGTCAAAAATCGTCGTAGTACAAAAAATCGACACGCTGTCTTGCAGGAAAAAATCCGGGGAACACGATGGCGTCGTCAAAAGTGCAGGTCGTCGAGCTCGTTTTCGAGAAAAAAAAAAAAAAATTCTCAAAATTCGACAAAAAAATAAAACGATTATTGGATCGTGTAGAGAATGTGAAACTGCATAAGAATCGTATAGACGAAAATTGGCGTTCACGTGCTCGTTTTTGTGGAAAAAATTAAAAAAGCTCTCAAAGCTCGAGATAAAAAAAAAAAAAACCATCCACCAGGTAGCCAACGGTAAACGGTACAAGTATCGTACGGGCGAAAACTAGCGTTACCGCGCTCGTTTTCGAGTTATTGACGAAAAACCGCCTGGAGCGATCGGTCCGGCGGTCGACGCGCGAAAGTTTCTAAGTCCGCTCTGCTCCGAATCATCGCCCCGGCGTCAAAAATCGTCGTAGGACAAAAAATCGACACGCTATCTTGCAGGAAAAAAACCGGGGAACACGATGGCGTCGTCAAAAGTGCAGGTCGTCGAGCTCGTTTTCGAGAGAAAAAAAAAAAAATTCTCAAAATTCGACAAAAAAATAAAACGATTATTGGATCGTGTAGAGAATGTAAGACTGCATAAGAATCGTATAGACGAAAATTGGTGTTCACGTGCTCGTTTTTGTGGAAAAAATTAAAAAAGCTCTCAATGCTGGAGATAAAAAAAAAAAAAACCATCCACCAGGTAGCCAACGGTAAACGGTACAAGTATCGTACGGGCGAAAACGAGCGTTACCGTGCTCGTTTTCGAGTTATTGACGAAAAACGGCCTGGAGCGATCGGTCCGGCGGTCGACGCGCGAAAGTTTCTAAGTCCGCTCTGCTCCGAATCATCGCTCCGGCGTCAAAAATCGTCGTAGGACAAAAAATCGACACGCTATCTTGCAGGAAAAAAACCGGGGAACACGATGGCGTCGTCAAAAGTGCAGGTCGTCGAGCTCGTTTTCGAGAGAAAAAAAAAAAAATTCTCAAAATTCGACAAAAAAATAAAACGATTATTGGATCGTGTAGAGAATGTGAAACTGCATAAGAATCGTATGGACGAAAATTGGCGTTCACGTGCTCGTTTTTGTGGAAAAAATTAAAAAAGCTCTCAATGCTCGAGATAAAAAAAAAAAAAACCATCCACCAGGTAGCCAACGGTAAACGGTACAAGTATCGTACGGGCGAAAACGAGCGTTACCGTGCTCGTTTTCGAGTTATTGACGAAAAACGGCCTGGAGCGATCGGTCCGGCGGTCGACGCGCGAAAGTTTCTAAGTCCGCTCTGCTCCGAATCATCGCTCCGGCGTCAAAAATCGTCGTAGGACAAAAAATCGACACGCTACTTTGCAGGAAAAAATCCGGGGAACACGATGGCGTCGTCAAAAGTGCAGGTCGTCGAGCTCGTTTTCGAGAAAAAAAAAAAAAAATTCTCAAAATTCGACAAACAAATAAAACGATTGTTGGACCGTGTAGAGAATGTACAACTGCATAAGAATCGTATAGACGAAAATTGGCGTTCACGTGCTCGTTTTTGTGGAAAAAATTAAAAAAGCTCTCAAAGTTCGAGATAAAAAAAAAAAAACCATCGACCAGGTAGCCAACGGTAAACGATACAAGTATCGTACGGGCGAAAACGAGCGTTACCGTGCTCGTTTTCGAGTTATTGACGAAAAACGGCCTGGAGCGATCGGTCCGGCGGTCGACGCGCGAAAGTTTCCAAGTCTGCTCTGCCCGGTCCCGCCGCTATGAGGCAGTGTGTCTACTGGGGGGACCGATTGTCCCCCCGGGGGATGGGCGCGAAAGCGCGGGCACGGGGAGGATACCGGAAGAATGCTTCGAGCGATTCCCGGTATCCTCCCAAAGCGTGCCGAAGGGTCACCGTGGGGTTTTTAGTGGGTAGGTCCCGCGCCTGTCGTTGTACGGGCGCGGGGAATCCCACACACCCCTCCCACCTCTCCCCAAGGAGGTGGGAGGGAGTCTTTCGAAGATTTTCCCCACGACAAAAAAAAAAAAAAAAAAAAAAAAAAAAAGTCTGCTCTGCCCCGAATCATCGCTCCGGCGTCAAAAATCGTTGTAGGACAAAAAATCGACACGCTATCTTGCAGGAAAAAAACCGGGGAACACGATGGCGTCGTCAAAAGTGCAGGTCGTCGAGCTCGTTTTCGAGAGAAAAAAAAAAAAATTCTCAAAATTCGACAAAAAAATAAAACGATTATTGGATCGTGTAGAGAATGTGAAACTGCATAAGAATCGTATGGACGAAAATTGGCGTTCACGTGCTCGTTTTTGTGGAAAAAATTAAAAAAGCTCTCAATGCTCGAGATAAAAAAAAAAAAAACCATCCACCAGGTAGCCAACGGTAAACGGTACAAGTATCGTACGGGCGAAAACGAGCGTTACCGTGCTCGTTTTCGAGTTATTGACGAAAAACGGCCTGGAGCGATCGGTCCGGCGGTCGACGCGCGAAAGTTTCTAAGTCCGCTCTGCTCCGAATCATCGCTCCGGCGTCAAAAATCGTCGTAGGACAAAAAATCGACACGCTATCTTGCAGGAAAAAAACCGGGGAACACGATGGTGTCGTCAAAAGTGCAGGTCGTCGAGCTCGTTTTCGAGAGAAAAAAAAAAAAATTCTCAAAATTCGACAAAAAAATAAAACGATTATTGGATCGTGTAGAGAATGTAAAACTGCATAAGAATCGTATAGACGAAAATTGGCGTTCACGTGCTCGTTTTTGTGGAAAAAATTAAAAAAGCTCTCAATGCTCGAGATAAAAAAAAAAAAAACCATCCACCAGGTAGCCAACGGTAAACGGTACAAGTGTCGTACGGGCGAAAACGAGCGTTACCGTGCTCGTTTTCGAGTTATTGACGAAAAACGGCCTGGAGCGATCGGTCCGGCGGTCGACGCGCGAAAGTTTCTAAGTCCGCTCTGCTCCGAAACATCGCTCCGGCGTCAAAAATCGTCGTAGTACAAAAAATCGACACGCTGTCTTGCAGGAAAAAATCCGGGGAACACGATGGCGTCGTCAAAAGTGCAGGTCGTCGAGCTCGTTTTCGAGAAAAAAAAAAAAAAATTCTCAAAATTCGACAAAAAAATAAAACGATTATTGGATCGTGTAGAGAATGTGAAACTGCATAAGAATCGTATAGACGAAAATTGGCGTTCACGTGCTCGTTTTTGTGGAAAAAATTAAAAAAGCTCTCAAAGCTCGAGATAAAAAAAAAAAAAACCATCCACCAGGTAGCCAACGGTAAACGGTACAAGTATCGTACGGGCGAAAACTAGCGTTACCGCGCTCGTTTTCGAGTTATTGACGAAAAACCGCCTGGAGCGATCGGTCCGGCGGTCGACGCGCGAAAGTTTCTAAGTCCGCTCTGCTCCGAATCATCGCCCCGGCGTCAAAAATCGTCGTAGGACAAAAAATCGACACGCTATCTTGCAGGAAAAAAACCGGGGAACACGATGGCGTCGTCAAAAGTGCAGGTCGTCGAGCTCGTTTTCGAGAGAAAAAAAAAAAAATTCTCAAAATTCGACAAAAAAATAAAACGATTATTGGATCGTGTAGAGAATGTAAGACTGCATAAGAATCGTATAGACGAAAATTGGTGTTCACGTGCTCGTTTTTGTGGAAAAAATTAAAAAAGCTCTCAATGCTGGAGATAAAAAAAAAAAAAACCATCCACCAGGTAGCCAACGGTAAACGGTACAAGTATCGTACGGGCGAAAACGAGCGTTACCGTGCTCGTTTTCGAGTTATTGACGAAAAACGGCCTGGAGCGATCGGTCCGGCGGTCGACGCGCGAAAGTTTCTAAGTCCGCTCTGCTCCGAATCATCGCTCCGGCGTCAAAAATCGTCGTAGGACAAAAAATCGACACGCTATCTTGCAGGAAAAAATCCGGGGACCACGATGGCGTCGTCAAAAGTGCAGGTCGTCGAGCTCGTTTTCGAGAGAAAAAAAAAAAAATTCTCAAAATTCGACAAAAAAATAAAGCGATTGTTGGACCGTGTAGAGAATGTAAAACTGCATAAGAATCGTATAGACGAAAATTGGCGTTCACGTGCTCGTTTTTGTGGAAAAAATTAAAAAAGCTCTCAATGCTCGAGATAAAAAAAAAAAAAACCATCCACCAGGTAGCCAACGGTAAACGGTACAAGTATCGTACGGGCAAAAACGAGCGTTACCGTGCTCGTTTTCGAGTTATTGACGAAAAACGGCCTGGAGCGATCGGTCCGGCGGTCGACGCGCGAAAGTTTCTAAGTCCGCTCTGCTCCGAATCATCGCTCCGGCGTCAAAAATCGTCGTAGGACAAAAAATCGACACGCTATCTTGCAGGAAAAAAACCGGGGAACACGATGGCGTCGTCAAAAGTGCAGGTCGTCGAGCTCGTTTTCGAGAGAAAAAAAAAAAAATTCTCAAAATTCGACAAAAAAATAAAACGATTATTGGATCGTGTAGAGAATGTAAAACTGCATAAGAATCGTATAGACGAAAATTGGCGTTCACGTGCTCGTTTTTGTGGAAAAAATTAAAAAAGCTCTCAAAGCTCGAGATAAAAAAAAAAAAAACCATCCACCAGGTAGCCAACGGTAAACGGTACAAGTATCGTACGGGCGAAAACGAGCGTTACCGTGCTCGTTTTCGAGTTATTGAGGAAAAACGGCCTGGAGCGATCGGTCCGGCGGTCGACGCGCGAAAGTTTCTAAGTCCGCTCTGCTCCGAATCATCGCCCCGGCGTCAAAAATCGTCGTAGGACAAAAAATCGACACGCTATCTTGCAGGAAAAAAACCGGGGAACACGATGGCGTCGTCAAAAGTGCAGGTCGTCGAGCTCGTTTTCGAGAGAAAAAAAAAAAAATTCTCAAAATTCGACAAAAAAATAAAACGATTATTGGATCGTGTAGAGAATGTAAAACTGCATAAGAATCGTATAGACGAAAATTGGCGTTCACGTGCTCGTTTTTGTGGAAAAAATTAAAAAAGCTCTCAATGCTGGAGATAAAAAAAAAAAAAACCATCCACCAGGTAGCCAACGGTAAACGGTACAAGTATCGTACGGGCGAAAACGAGCGTTACCGTGCTCGTTTTCGAGTTATTGACGAAAAACGGCCTGGAGCGATCGGTCCGGCGGTCGACGCGCGAAAGTTTCTAAGTCCGCTCTGCTCCGAATCATCGCTCCGGCGTCAAAAATCGTCGTAGGACAAAAAATCGACACGCTATCTTGCAGGAAAAAATCCGGGGACCACGATGGCGTCGTCAAAAGTGCAGGTCGTCGAGCTCGTTTTCGAGAGAAAAAAAAAAAAATTCTCAAAATTCGACAAAAAAATAAAGCGATTGTTGGACCGTGTAGAGAATGTAAAACTGCATAAGAATCGTATAGACGAAAATTGGCGTTCACGTGCTCGTTTTTGTGGAAAAAATTAAAAAAGCTCTCAATGCTCGAGATAAAAAAAAAAAAAACCATCCACCAGGTAGCCAACGGTAAACGGTACAAGTATCGTACGGGCGAAAACGAGCGTTACCGTGCTCGTTTTCGAGTTATTGACGAAAAACGGCCTGGAGCGATCGGTCCGGCGGTCGACGCGCGAAAGTTTCTAAGTCCGCTCTGCTCCGAATCATCGCTCCGGCGTCAAAAATCGTCGTAGGACAAAAAATCGACACGCTATCTTGCAGGAAAAAAACCGGGGAACACGATGGCGTCGTCAAAAGTGCAGGTCGTCGAGCTCGTTTTCGAGAGAAAAAAAAAAGAATTCTCAAAATTCGACAAAAAAATAAAACGATTATCGGATCGTGTAGCGAATGTAAAACTGCATAAGAATCGTATAGACGAAAATTGGCGTTCACGTGCTCGTTTTTGTGGAAAAAATTAAAAAAGCTCTCAAAGCTCGAGATAAAAAAAAAAAAAACCATCCACCAGGTAGCCAACGGTAAACGGTACAAGTATCGTACGGGCGAAAACGAGCGTTACCGTGCTCGTTTTCGAGTTATTGAGGAAAAACGGCCTGGAGCGATCGGTCCGGCGGTCGACGCGCGAAAGTTTCTAAGTCCGCTCTGCTCCGAATCATCGCCCCGGCGTCAAAAATCGTCGTAGGACAAAAAATCGACACGCTATCTGGCAGGAAAAAAACCGGGGAACACGATGGCGTCGTCAAAAGTGCAGGTCGTCGAGCTCGTTTTCGACAGAAAAAAAAAAAAATTCTCAAAATTCGACAAAAAAATAAAACGATTATTGGATCGTGTAGAGAATGTAAAACTGCATAAGAATCGTATAGACGAAAATTGGCGTTCACGTGCTCGTTTTTGTGGAAAAAATTAAAAAAGCTCTCAATGCTCGAGATAAAAAAAAAAAAAACCATCCACCAGGTAGCCAACGGTAAACGGTACAAGTATCGTACGGGCGAAAACGAGCGTTACCGTGCTCGTTTTCGAGTTATTGACGAAAAACGGCCTGGAGCGATCGGTCCGGCGGTCGACGCGCGAAAGTTTCTAAGTCCGCTCTGCTCCGAATCATCGCTCCGGCGTCAAAAATCGTCGTAGGACAAAAAATCGACACGCTATCTTGCAGGAAAAAATCCGGGGACCACGATGGCGTCGTCAAAAGTGCAGGTCGTCGAGCTCGTTTTCGAGAGAAAAAAAAAAAAATTCTCAAAATTCGACAAAAAAATAAAGCGATTGTTGGACCGTGTAGAGAATGTAAAACTGCATAAGAATCGTATAGACGAAAATTGGCGTTCACGTGCTCGTTTTTGTGGAAAAAATTAAAAAAGCTCTCAATGCTCGAGATAAAAAAAAAAAAAACCATCCACCAGGTAGCCAACGGTAAACGGTACAAGTATCGTACGGGCGAAAACGAGCGTTACCGTGCTCGTTTTCGAGTTATTGACGAAAAACGGCCTGGAGCGATCGGTCCGGCGGTCGACGCGCGAAAGTTTCTAAGTCCGCTCTGCTCCGAATCATCGCTCCGGCGTCAAAAATCGTCGTAGGACAAAAACTCGACACGCTATCTTGCAGGAAAAAAACCGGGGAACACGATGGCGTCGTCAAAAGTGCAGGTCGTCGAGCTCGTTTTCGAGAGAAAAAAAAAAAAATTCTCAAAATTCGACAAAAAAATAAAACGATTATTGGATCGTGTAGAGAATGTGAAACTGCATAAGAATCGTATAGACGAAAATTGGCGTTCACGTGCTCGTTTTTGTGGAAAAAATTAAAAAAGCTCTCAAAGCTCGAGATAAAAAAAAAAAAAACCATCCACCAGGTAGCCAACGGTAAACGGTACAAGTATCGTACGGGCGAAAACTAGCGTTACCGCGCTCGTTTTCGAGTTATTGACGAAAAACCGCCTGGAGCGATCGGTCCGGCGGTCGACGCGCGAAAGTTTCTAAGTCCGCTCTGCTCCGAATCATCGCCCCGGCGTCAAAAATCGTCGTAGGACAAAAAATCGACACGCTATCTTGCAGGAAAAAAACCGGGGAACACGATGGCGTCGTCAAAAGTGCAGGTCGTCGAGCTCGTTTTCGAGAGAAAAAAAAAAAAATTCTCAAAATTCGACAAAAAAATAAAACGATTATTGGATCGTGTAGAGAATGTAAGACTGCATAAGAATCGTATAGACGAAAATTGGTGTTCACGTGCTCGTTTTTGTGGAAAAAATTAAAAAAGCTCTCAATGCTGGAGATAAAAAAAAAAAAAACCATCCACCAGGTAGCCAACGGTAAACGGTACAAGTATCGTACGGGCGAAAACGAGCGTTACCGTGCTCGTTTTCGAGTTATTGACGAAAAACGGCCTGGAGCGATCGGTCCGGCGGTCGACGCGCGAAAGTTTCTAAGTCCGCTCTGCTCCGAATCATCGCTCCGGCGTCAAAAATCGTCGTAGGACAAAAAATCGACACGCTATCTTGCAGGAAAAAATCCGGGGACCACGATGGCGTCGTCAAAAGTGCAGGTCGTCGAGCTCGTTTTCGAGAGAAAAAAAAAAAAATTCTCAAAATTCGACAAAAAAATAAAGCGATTGTTGGACCGTGTAGAGAATGTAAAACTGCATAAGAATCGTATAGACGAAAATTGGCGTTCACGTGCTCGTTTTTGTGGAAAAAATTAAAAAAGCTCTCAATGCTCGAGATAAAAAAAAAAAAAACCATCCACCAGGTAGCCAACGGTAAACGGTACAAGTATCGTACGGGCAAAAACGAGCGTTACCGTGCTCGTTTTCGAGTTATTGACGAAAAACGGCCTGGAGCGATCGGTCCGGCGGTCGACGCGCGAAAGTTTCTAAGTCCGCTCTGCTCCGAATCATCGCTCCGGCGTCAAAAATCGTCGTAGGACAAAAAATCGACACGCTATCTTGCAGGAAAAAAACCGGGGAACACGATGGCGTCGTCAAAAGTGCAGGTCGTCGAGCTCGTTTTCGAGAGAAAAAAAAAAAAATTCTCAAAATTCGACAAAAAAATAAAACGATTATTGGATCGTGTAGAGAATGTAAAACTGCATAAGAATCGTATAGACGAAAATTGGCGTTCACGTGCTCGTTTTTGTGGAAAAAATTAAAAAAGCTCTCAAAGCTCGAGATAAAAAAAAAAAAAACCATCCACCAGGTAGCCAACGGTAAACGGTACAAGTATCGTACGGGCGAAAACGAGCGTTACCGTGCTCGTTTTCGAGTTATTGAGGAAAAACGGCCTGGAGCGATCGGTCCGGCGGTCGACGCGCGAAAGTTTCTAAGTCCGCTCTGCTCCGAATCATCGCCCCGGCGTCAAAAATCGTCGTAGGACAAAAAATCGACACGCTATCTTGCAGGAAAAAAACCGGGGAACACGATGGCGTCGTCAAAAGTGCAGGTCGTCGAGCTCGTTTTCGAGAGAAAAAAAAAAAAATTCTCAAAATTCGACAAAAAAATAAAACGATTATTGGATCGTGTAGAGAATGTAAAACTGCATAAGAATCGTATAGACGAAAATTGGCGTTCACGTGCTCGTTTTTGTGGAAAAAATTAAAAAAGCTCTCAATGCTCGAGATAAAAAAAAAAAAAACCATCCACCAGGTAGCCAACGGTAAACGGTACAAGTATCGTACGGGCGAAAACGAGCGTTACCGTGCTCGTTTTCGAGTTATTGACGAAAAACCGCCTGGAGCGATCGGTCCGGCGGTCGACGCGCGAAAGTTTCTAAGTCCGCTCTGCTCCGAATCATCGCCCCGGCGTCAAAAATCGTCGTAGGACAAAAAATCGACACGCTATCTTGCAGGAAAAAAACCGGGGAACACGATGGCGTCGTCAAAAGTGCAGGTCGTCGAGCTCGTTTTCGAGAGAAAAAAAAAAAAATTCTCAAAATTCGACAAAAAAATAAAACGATTATTGGATCGTGTAGAGAATGTAAAACTGCATAAGAATCGTATAGACGAAAATTGGCGTTCACGTGCTCGTTTTTGTGGAAAAAATTAAAAAAGCTCTCAATGCTGGAGATAAAAAAAAAAAAAACCATCCACCAGGTAGCCAACGGTAAACGGTACAAGTATCGTACGGGCGAAAACGAGCGTTACCGTGCTCGTTTTCGAGTTATTGACGAAAAACGGCCTGGAGCGATCGGTCCGGCGGTCGACGCGCGAAAGTTTCTAAGTCCGCTCTGCTCCGAATCATCGCTCCGGCGTCAAAAATCGTCGTAGGACAAAAAATCGACACGCTATCTTGCAGGAAAAAATCCGGGGACCACGATGGCGTCGTCAAAAGTGCAGGTCGTCGAGCTCGTTTTCGAGAGAAAAAAAAAAAAATTCTCAAAATTCGACAAAAAAATAAAGCGATTGTTGGACCGTGTAGAGAATGTAAAACTGCATAAGAATCGTATAGACGAAAATTGGCGTTCACGTGCTCGTTTTTGTGGAAAAAATTAAAAAAGCTCTCAATGCTCGAGATAAAAAAAAAAAAAACCATCCACCAGGTAGCCAACGGTAAACGGTACAAGTATCGTACGGGCGAAAACGAGCGTTACCGTGCTCGTTTTCGAGTTATTGACGAAAAACGGCCTGGAGCGATCGGTCCGGCGGTCGACGCGCGAAAGTTTCTAAGTCCGCTCTGCTCCGAATCATCGCTCCGGCGTCAAAAATCGTCGTAGGACAAAAAATCGACACGCTATCTTGCAGGAAAAAAACCGGGGAACACGATGGCGTCGTCAAAAGTGCAGGTCGTCGAGCTCGTTTTCGAGAGAAAAAAAAAAGAATTCTCAAAATTCGACAAAAAAATAAAACGATTATCGGATCGTGTAGCGAATGTAAAACTGCATAAGAATCGTATAGACGAAAATTGGCGTTCACGTGCTCGTTTTTGTGGAAAAAATTAAAAAAGCTCTCAAAGCTCGAGATAAAAAAAAAAAAAACCATCCACCAGGTAGCCAACGGTAAACGGTACAAGTATCGTACGGGCGAAAACGAGCGTTACCGTGCTCGTTTTCGAGTTATTGAGGAAAAACGGCCTGGAGCGATCGGTCCGGCGGTCGACGCGCGAAAGTTTCTAAGTCCGCTCTGCTCCGAATCATCGCCCCGGCGTCAAAAATCGTCGTAGGACAAAAAATCGACACGCTATCTGGCAGGAAAAAAACCGGGGAACACGATGGCGTCGTCAAAAGTGCAGGTCGTCGAGCTCGTTTTCGACAGAAAAAAAAAAAAATTCTCAAAATTCGACAAAAAAATAAAACGATTATTGGATCGTGTAGAGAATGTAAAACTGCATAAGAATCGTATAGACGAAAATTGGCGTTCACGTGCTCGTTTTTGTGGAAAAAATTAAAAAAGCTCTCAATGCTCGAGATAAAAAAAAAAAAAACCATCCACCAGGTAGCCAACGGTAAACGGTACAAGTATCGTACGGGCGAAAACGAGCGTTACCGTGCTCGTTTTCGAGTTATTGACGAAAAACGGCCTGGAGCGATCGGTCCGGCGGTCGACGCGCGAAAGTTTCTAAGTCCGCTCTGCTCCGAATCATCGCTCCGGCGTCAAAAATCGTCGTAGGACAAAAAATCGACACGCTATCTTGCAGGAAAAAATCCGGGGACCACGATGGCGTCGTCAAAAGTGCAGGTCGTCGAGCTCGTTTTCGAGAGAAAAAAAAAAAAATTCTCAAAATTCGACAAAAAAATAAAGCGATTGTTGGACCGTGTAGAGAATGTAAAACTGCATAAGAATCGTATAGACGAAAATTGGCGTTCACGTGCTCGTTTTTGTGGAAAAAATTAAAAAAGCTCTCAATGCTCGAGATAAAAAAAAAAAAAACCATCCACCAGGTAGCCAACGGTAAACGGTACAAGTATCGTACGGGCGAAAACGAGCGTTACCGTGCTCGTTTTCGAGTTATTGACGAAAAACGGCCTGGAGCGATCGGTCCGGCGGTCGACGCGCGAAAGTTTCTAAGTCCGCTCTGCTCCGAATCATCGCTCCGGCGTCAAAAATCGTCGTAGGACAAAAACTCGACACGCTATCTTGCAGGAAAAAAACCGGGGAACACGATGGCGTCGTCAAAAGTGCAGGTCGTCGAGCTCGTTTTCGAGAGAAAAAAAAAAAAATTCTCAAAATTCGACAAAAAAATAAAACGATTATTGGATCGTGTAGAGAATGTAAAACTGCATAAGAATCGTATAGACGAAAATTGGCGTTCACGTGCTCGTTTTTGTGGAAAAAATTAAAAAAGCTCTCAAAGCTCGAGATAAAAAAAAAAAAAACCATCCACCAGGTAGCCAACGGTAAACGGTACAAGTATCGTACGGGCGAAAACGAGCGTTACCGTGCTCGTTTTCGAGTTATTGAGGAAAAACGGCCTGGAGCGATCGGTCCGGCGGTCGACGCGCGAAAGTTTCTAAGTCCGCTCTGCTCCGAATCATCGCCCCGGCGTCAAAAATCGTCGTAGGACAAAAAATCGACACGCTATCTTGCAGGAAAAAAACCGGGGAACACGATGGCGTCGTCAAAAGTGCAGGTCGTCGAGCTCGTTTTCGAGAGAAAAAAAAAAAAATTCTCAAAATTCGACAAAAAAATAAAACGATTATTGGATCGTGTAGAGAATGTAAAACTGCATAAGAATCGTATAGACGAAAATTGGCGTTCACGTGCTCGTTTTTGTGGAAAAAATTAAAAAAGCTCTCAATGCTCGAGATAAAAAAAAAAAAAACCATCCACCAGGTAGCCAACGGTAAACGGTACAAGTATCGTACGGGCGAAAACGAGCGTTACCGTGCTCGTTTTCGAGTTATTGACGAAAAACGGCCTGGAGCGATCGGTCCGGCGGTCGACGCGCGAAAGTTTCTAAGTCCGCTCTGCTCCGAATCATCGCTCCGGCGTCAAAAATCGTCGTAGGACAAAAAATCGACACGCTATCTTGCAGGAAAAAATCCGGGGACCACGATGGCGTCGTCAAAAGTGCAGGTCGTCGAGCTGGTTTTCGAGAAAAAAAAAAAAAAATTCTCAAAATTCGACAAAAAAATAAAGCGATTGTTGGACCGTGTAGAGAATGTAAAACTGCATAAGAATCGTATAGACGAAAATTGGCGTTCACGTGCTCGTTTTTGTGGAAAAAATTAAAAAAGCTCTCAATGCTCGAGATAAAAAAAAAAAAAACCATCTACCAGGTAGCCAACGGTAAACGGTACAAGTATCGTACGGGCGAAAACGAGCGTTACCGTGCTCGTTTTCGAGTTATTGACGAAAAACAGCCTGGAGCGATCGGTCCGGCGGTCGACGCGCGAAAGTTTCTAAGTCCGCTCTGCTCCGAAACACCGCTCCGGCGTCAAAAATCGTCGTAGGACAAAAAATAGACACGCTATCTTGCAGGAAAAAATCCGGGGAACACGATGGCGTCGTCAAAAGTGCAGGTCGTCGAGCTCGTTTTCGAGAAAAAAAAAAAAAAATTCTTAAAATTCGACAAAAAAATAAAACGATCGGTGTACCGTGTAGAGAATATAAAACTGCATAAGAATCGTATAGACGAAAATTGGCGTTCACGTGCTCGTTTTTGTGGAAAAAATTAAAAAAGCTCTCAAACTTCGAGATAAAAAAAAAAAAAACCGTCTACCAGGTAGCCAACGGTAAACGGTACAAGTATCGTACGGGCGAAAACGAGCGTTACCGTGCTCGTTTTCGAGTTATTGACGAAAAACAGCCTGAAGCGATCGGTCCGGCGGTCGACGCGCGAAAGTTTCTAAGTCCGCTCTGCTCCGAATCATCGCTCCGGCGTCAAAAATCGTCGTAGGACAAAAAATCGCCACACTATCTTGCAGGAAAAAATCCGGGGAACACGATGGCGTCGTCAAAAGTGCAGGTCGTCGAGCTCGTTTTCGAGAAAAAAAAAAAAAAATTCTCAAAATTCGACAAAAAAATAAAACGATCAGTGGACCGTGTAGAGAATCTAAAACTGCATAAGAATCGTATAGACGAAAATTGGCGTTCACGTGCTCGTTTTTGTGGAAAAAATTAAAAAAGCTCTCAAACTTCGAGATAAAAAAAAAAAAAACCATCTACTAGGTAGCCAACGGTAAACGGTACAAGTATCGTACGGGCGAAAATGAGCGTTACCGTGCTCGTTTTCGAGTTATTGACGAAAAACAGCCTGGAGCGATCGCTCCGGCGGTCGACGCGCGAAAGTTTCTAAGTCCGCTCTGCTCCGAAACACCGCTCCGGCGTCAAAAATCGTCGTAGGACAAAAAATAGACACGCTATCTTGCAGGAAAAAATCCGGGGAACACGATGGCGTCGTCAAAAGTGCAGGTCGTCGAGCTCGTTTTCGAGAAAAAAAAAAAAAATTCTCAAAATTCGAGAAAAAAATAAAACGATCAGTGGACCGTGTAGAGAATCTAAAACTGCATAAGAATCGTATAGACGAAAATTGGCGTTCACGTGCTCGTTTTTGTGGAAAAAATTAAAAAAGCTCTCAAACTTCGAGATAAAAAAAAAAAAACCGTCTACCAGGTAGCCAACGGTAAACGGTACAAGTATCGTACGGGCGAAAACGAGCGTTACCGTGCTCGTTTTCGAGTTATTGACGAAAAACAGCCTGGAGCGATCGGTCCGGCGGTCGACGCGCGAAAGTTTCTAAGTCCGCTCTGCTCCGAATCATCGCTCCGGCGTCAAAAATCGTCGTAGGACAAAAAATCGCCACCCTATCTTGCAGGAAAAAATCCGGGGAACACGATGGCGTCGTCAAAAGTGCAGGTCGTCGAGCTCGTTTTCGAGAAAAAAAAAAAAAATTCTCAAAATTCGACAAAAAAATAAAACGATCAGTGGACCGTGTAGAGAATCTAAAACTGCATAAGAATCGTATAGACGAAAATTGGCGTTCACGTGCTCGTTTTTGTGGAAAAAATAAAAAAAGCTCTCAAACTTCGAGATAAAAAAAAAAAAAACCATCTGCCAGGTAGCCAACGGTAAACGGTACAAGTATCGTACGGGCGAAAACGAGCGTTACCGTGCTCGTTTTCGAGTTATTGACGAAAAACAGCCTGGAGCGATCGGTCCGGCGGTCGACGCGCGAAAGTTTCTAAGTCCGCTCTGCTCCGAATCATCGCTCCGGCGTCAAAAATCGTCGTAGGACAAAAAATCGCCACACTATCTTGCAGGAAAAAATCCGGGGAACACGATGGCGTCGTCAAAAGTGCAGGTCGTCGAGCTCGTTTTCGAGAAAAAAAAAAAAAAATTCTCAAAATTCGACAAAAAAATAAAACGATCAGTGGACCGTGTAGAGAATCTAAAACTGCATAAGAATCGTATAGACGAAAATTGGCGTTCACGTGCTCGTTTTTGTGGAAAAAATTAAAAAAGCTCTCAAACTTCGAGATAAAAAAAAAAAAAACCATCTACTAGGTAGCCAACGGTAAACGGTACAAGTATCGTACGGGCGAAAATGAGCGTTACCGTGCTCGTTTTCGAGTTATTGACGAAAAACAGCCTGGAGCGATCGCTCCGGCGGTCGACGCGCGAAAGTTTCTAAGTCCGCTCTGCTCCGAAACACCGCTCCGGCGTCAAAAATCGTCGTAGGACAAAAAATAGACACGCTATCTTGCAGGAAAAAATCCGGGGAACACGATGGCGTCGTCAAAAGTGCAGGTCGTCGAGCTCGTTTTCGAGAAAAAAAAAAAAAATTCTCAAAATTCGAGAAAAAAATAAAACGATCAGTGGACCGTGTAGAGAATCTAAAACTGCATAAGAATCGTATAGACGAAAATTGGCGTTCACGTGCTCGTTTTTGTGGAAAAAATTAAAAAAGCTCTCAAACTTCGAGATAAAAAAAAAAAAACCGTCTACCAGGTAGCCAACGGTAAACGGTACAAGTATCGTACGGGCGAAAACGAGCGTTACCGTGCTCGTTTTCGAGTTATTGACGAAAAACAGCCTGGAGCGATCGGTCCGGCGGTCGACGCGCGAAAGTTTCTAAGTCCGCTCTGCTCCGAATCATCGCTCCGGCGTCAAAAATCGTCGTAGGACAAAAAATCGCCACCCTATCTTGCAGGAAAAAATCCGGGGAACACGATGGCGTCGTCAAAAGTGCAGGTCGTCGAGCTCGTTTTCGAGAAAAAAAAAAAAAATTCTCAAAATTCGACAAAAAAATAAAACGATCAGTGGACCGTGTAGAGAATCTAAAACTGCATAAGAATCGTATAGACGAAAATTGGCGTTCACGTGCTCGTTTTTGTGGAAAAAATAAAAAAAGCTCTCAAACTTCGAGATAAAAAAAAAAAAAACCATCTGCCAGGTAGCCAACGGTAAACGGTACAAGTATCGTACGGGCGAAAACGAGCGTTACCGTGCTCGTTTTCGAGTTATTGACGAAAAACAGCCTGGAGCGATCGGTCCGGCGGTCGACGCGCGAAAGTTTCTAAGTCCGCTCTGCTCCGAATCATCGCTCCGGCGTCAAAAATCGTCGTAGGACAAAAAATAGACACCGTATCTTGCAGGAAAAAATCCGGGGAACACGATGGCGTCGTCAAAAGTGCAGGTCGTCGAGCTCGTTTTCGAGAAAAAAAAAAAAAATTCTCAAAATTCGAGAAAAAAATAAAACGATCAGTGGACCGTGTAGAGAATCTAAAACTGCATAAGAATCGTATAGACGAAAATTGGCGTTCACGTGCTCGTTTTTGTGGAAAAAATTAAAAAAGCTCTCAAACTTCGAGATAAAAAAAAAAAAACCGTCTACCAGGTAGCCAACGGTAAACGGTACAAGTATCGTACGGGCGAAAACGAGCGTTACCGTGCTCGTTTTCGAGTTATTGACGAAAAACAGCCTGGAGCGATCGGTCCGGCGGTCGACGCGCGAAAGTTTCTAAGTCCGCTCTGCTCCGAATCATCGCTCCGGCGTCAAAAATCGTCGTAGGACAAAAAATCGCCACCCTATCTTGCAGGAAAAAATCCGGGGAACACGATGGCGTCGTCAAAAGTGCAGGTCGTCGAGCTCGTTTTCGAGAAAAAAAAAAAAAATTCTCAAAATTCGACAAAAAAATAAAACGATCAGTGGACCGTGTAGAGAATCTAAAACTGCATAAGAATCGTATAGACGAAAATTGGCGTTCACGTGCTCGTTTTTGTGGAAAAAATAAAAAAAGCTCTCAAACTTCGAGATAAAAAAAAAAAAAACCATCTGCCAGGTAGCCAACGGTAAACGGTACAAGTATCGTACGGGCGAAAACGAGCGTTACCGTGCTCGTTTTCGAGTTATTGACGAAAAACAGCCTGGAGCGATCGGTCCGGCGGTCGACGCGCGAAAGTTTCTAAGTCCGCTCTGCTCCGAATCATCGCTCCGGCGTCAAAAATCGTCGTAGGACAAAAAATAGACACCGTATCTTGCAGGAAAAAATCCGGGGAACACGATGGCGTCGTCAAAAGTGCAGGTCGTCGAGCTCGTTTTCGAGAAAAAAAAAAAAAAATTCTCAAAATTCGACAAAAAAATAAAACGATCGGTGGACCGTGTAGAGAATCTAAAACTGCATAAGAATCGTATAGACGAAAATTGGCGTTCACGTGCTCGTTTTTGTGGAAAAAATTAAAAAAGCTCTCAAACTTCGAGATAAAAAAAAAAAAAACCATCTACCAGGTAGCCAACGGTAAACGGTACAAGTATCGTACGGGCGAAAACGAGCGTTACCGTGCTCGTTTTCGAGTTATTGACGAAAAACAGCCTGGAGCGATCGGTCCGGCGGTCGACGCGCGAAAGTTTCTAAGTCCGCTCTGCTCCGAATCATCGCTCCGGCGTCAAAAATCGTCGTAGGACAAAAAATCGCCACCCTATCTTGCAGGAAAAAATCCGGGGAACACGATGGCGTCGTCAAAAGTGCAGGTCGTCGAGCTCGTTTTCGAGAAAAAAAAAAAAAAATTCTCAAAATTCGACAAAAAAATAAAACGATCAGTGGACCGTGTAGAGAATCTAAAACTGCATAAGAATCGTATAGACGAAAATTGGCGTTCACGTGCTCGTTTTTGTGGAAAAAATTAAAAAAGCTCTCAAACTTCGAGATAAAAAAAAAAAAACCATCTACCAGGTAGCCAACGGTAAACGGTACAAGTATCGTACGGGCGAAAACGAGCGTTACCGTGCTCGTTTTCGAGTTATTGACGAAAAACAGCCTGGAGCGATCGGTCCGGCGGTCGACGCGCGAAAGTTTCTAAGTCCGCTCTGCTCCGAATCATCGCTCCGGCGTCAAAAATCGTCGTAGGACAAAAAATAGACACGCTATCTTGCAGGAAAAAATCCGGGGAACACGATGGCGTCGTCAAAAGTGCAGGTCGTCGAGCTCGTTTTCGAGAAAAAAAAAAAAAAATTCTTAAAATTCGACAAAAAAATAAAACGATCAGTGGACCGTGTAGAGAATCTAAAACTGCATAAGAATCGTATAGACGAAAATTGGCGTTCACGTGCTCGTTTTTGTGGAAAAAATTAAAAAAGCTCTCAAACTTCGAGATAAAAAAAAAAAAAACCATCTACCAGGTAGCCAACGGTAAACGGTACAAGTATCGTACGGGCGAAAATGAGCGTTACCGTGCTCGTTTTCGAGTTATTGACGAAAAACAGCCTGGAGCGATCGCTCCGGCGGTCGACGCGCGAAAGTTTCTAAGTCCGCTCTGCTCCGAAACACCGCTCCGGCGTCAAAAATCGTCGTAGGACAAAAAATAGACACGCTATCTTGCAGGAAAAAATCCGGGGAACACGATGGCGTCGTCAAAAGTGCAGGTCGTCGAGCTCGTTTTCGAGAAAAAAAAAAAAAAATTCTTAAAATTCGACAAAAAAATAAAACGATCAGTGGACCGTGTAGAGAATATAAAACTGCATAAGAATCGTATAGACGAAAATTGGCGTTCACGTGCTCGTTTTTGTGGAAAAAATTAAAAAAGCTCTCAAACTTCGAGATAAAAAAAAAAAAAACCGTCTACCAGGTAGCCAACGGTAAACGGTACAAGTATCGTACGGGCGAAAACGAGCGTTACCGTGCTCGTTTTCGAGTTATTGACGAAAAACAGCCTGAAGCGATCGGTCCGGCGGTCGACGCGCGAAAGTTTCTAAGTCCGCTCTGCTCCGAATCATCGCTCCGGCGTCAAAAATCGTCGTAGGACAAAAAATCGCCACCCTATCTTGCAGGAAAAAATCCGGGGAACACGATGGCGTCGTCAAAAGTGCAGGTCGTCGAGCTCGTTTTCGAGAAAAAAAAAAAAAAATTCTCAAAATTCGACAAAAAAATAAAACGATCAGTGGACCGTGTAGAGAATATAAAACTGCATAAGAATCGTATAGACGAAAATTGGCGTTCACGTGCTCGTTTTTGTGGAAAAAATTAAAAAAGCTCTCAAACTTCGAGATAAAAAAAAAAAAACCATCTACCAGGTAGCCAACGGTAAACGGTACAAGTATCGTACGGGCGAAAACGAGCGTTACCGTGCTCGTTTTCGAGTTATTGACGAAAAACAGCCTGGAGCGATCGGTCCGGCGGTCGACGCGCGAAAGTTTCTAAGTCCGCTCTGCTCCGAAACACCGCTCCGGCGTCAAAAATCGTCGTAGGACAAAAAATAGACACCCTATCTTGCAGGAAAAAATCCGGGGAACACGATGGCGTCGTCAAAAGTGCAGGTCGTCGAGCTCGTTTTCGAGAAAAAAAAAAAAAAATTCTCAAAATTCGACAAAAAAATAAAACGATCAGTGGACCGTGTAGAGAATCTAAAACTGCATAAGAATCGTATAGACGAAAATTGGCGTTCACGTGCTCGTTTTTGTGGAAAAAATTAAAAAAGCTCTCAAACTTCGAGATAAAAAAAAAAAAAACCATCTACCAGGTAGCCAACGGTAAACGGTACAAGTATCGTACGGGCGAAAACGAGCGTTACCGTGCTCGTTTTCGAGTTATTGACGAAAAACAGCCTGGAGCGATCGGTCCGGCGGTCGACGCGCGAAAGTTTCTAAGTCCGCTCTGCTCCGAATCATCGCTCCGGCGTCAAAAATCGTCGTAGGACAAAAAATAGACACGCTATCTTGCAGGAAAAAATCCGGGGAACACGATGGCGTCGTCAAAAGTGCAGGTCGTCGAGCTCGTTTTCGAGAAAAAAAAAAAAAAATTCTTAAAATTCGACAAAAAAATAAAACGATCAGTGGACCGTGTAGAGAATCTAAAACTGCATAAGAATCGTATAGACGAAAATTGGCGTTCACGTGCTCGTTTTTGTGGAAAAAATTAAAAAAGCTCTCAAACTTCGAGATAAAAAAAAAAAAAACCATCTACCAGGTAGCCAACGGTAAACGGTACAAGTATCGTACGGGCGAAAATGAGCGTTACCGTGCTCGTTTTCGAGTTATTGACGAAAAACAGCCTGGAGCGATCGGTCCGGCGGTCGACGCGCGAAAGTTTCTAAGTCCGCTCTGCTCCGAAACACCGCTCCGGCGTCAAAAATCGTCGTAGGACAAAAAATAGACACGCTATCTTGCAGGAAAAAATCCGGGGAACACGATGGCGTCGTCAAAAGTGCAGGTCGTCGAGCTCGTTTTCGAGAAAAAAAAAAAAAAATTCTTAAAATTCGACAAAAAAATAAAACGATCAGTGGACCGTGTAGAGAATATAAAACTGCATAAGAATCGTATAGACGAAAATTGGCGTTCACGTGCTCGTTTTTGTGGAAAAAATTAAAAAAGCTCTCAAACTTCGAGATAAAAAAAAAAAAAACCGTCTACCAGGTAGCCAACGGTAAACGGTACAAGTATCGTACGGGCGAAAACGAGCGTTACCGTGCTCGTTTTCGAGTTATTGACGAAAAACAGCCTGAAGCGATCGGTCCGGCGGTCGACGCGCGAAAGTTTCTAAGTCCGCTCTGCTCCGAATCATCGCTCCGGCGTCAAAAATCGTCGTAGGACAAAAAATCGCCACCCTATCTTGCAGGAAAAAATCCGGGGAACACGATGGCGTCGTCAAAAGTGCAGGTCGTCGAGCTCGTTTTCGAGAAAAAAAAAAAAAAATTCTCAAAATTCGACAAAAAAATAAAACGATCAGTGGACCGTGTAGAGAATATAAAACTGCATAAGAATCGTATAGACGAAAATTGGCGTTCACGTGCTCGTTTTTGTGGAAAAAATTAAAAAAGCTCTCAAACTTCGAGATAAAAAAAAAAAAACCATCTACCAGGTAGCCAACGGTAAACGGTACAAGTATCGTACGGGCGAAAACGAGCGTTACCGTGCTCGTTTTCGAGTTATTGACGAAAAACAGCCTGGAGCGATCGGTCCGGCGGTCGACGCGCGAAAGTTTCTAAGTCCGCTCTGCTCCGAAACACCGCTCCGGCGTCAAAAATCGTCGTAGGACAAAAAATAGACACCCTATCTTGCAGGAAAAAATCCGGGGAACACGATGGCGTCGTCAAAAGTGCAGGTCGTCGAGCTCGTTTTCGAGAAAAAAAAAAAAAAATTCTCAAAATTCGACAAAAAAATAAAACGATCAGTGGACCGTGTAGAGAATCTAAAACTGCATAAGAATCGTATAGACGAAAATTGGCGTTCACGTGCTCGTTTTTGTGGAAAAAATTAAAAAAGCTCTCAAACTTCGAGATAAAAAAAAAAAAAACCATCTACCAGGTAGCCAACGGTAAACGGTACAAGTATCGTACGGGCGAAAACGAGCGTTACCGTGCTCGTTTTCGAGTTATTGACGAAAAACAGCCTGGAGCGATCGGTCCGGCGGTCGACGCGCGAAAGTTTCTAAGTCCGCTCTGCTCCGAATCATCGCTCCGGCGTCAAAAATCGTCGTAGGACAAAAAATCGACACGCTATCTTGCAGGAAAAAATCCGGGGAACACGATGGCGTCGTCAAAAGTGCAGGTCGTCGAGCTCGTTTTCGAGAAAAAAAAAAAAAAATTCTCAAAATTCGACAAAAAAATAAAACGATCAGTGGACCGTGTAGAGAATCTAAAACTGCATAAGAATCGTATAGACGAAAATTGGCGTTCACGTGCTCGTTTTTGTGGAAAAAATTAAAAAAGCTCTCAAACTTCGAGATAAAAAAAAAAAAAACCATCTACCAGGTAGCCAACGGTAAACGGTACAAGTATCGTACGGGCGAAAGTGAGCGTTACCGTGCTCGTTTTCGAGTTATTGACGAAAAACAGCCTGGAGCGATCGCTCCGGCGGTCGACGCGCGAAAGTTTCTAAGTCCGCTCTGCTCCGAAACACCGCTCCGGCGTCAAAAATCGTCGTAGGACAAAAAATAGACACGCTATCTTGCAGGAAAAAATCCGGGGAACACGATGGCGTCGTCAAAAGTGCAGGTCGTCGAGCTCGTTTTCGAGAAAAAAAAAAAAAAATTCTTGAAATTCGACAAAAAAATAAAACGATCGGTGGACCGTGTAGAGAATATAAAACTGCATAAGAATCGTATAGACGAAAATTGGCGTTCACGTGCTCGTTTTTGTGGAAAAAATTAAAAAAGCTCTCAAACTTCGAGATAAAAAAAAAAAAAACCGTCTACCAGGTAGCCAACGGTAAACGGTACAAGTATCGTACGGGCGAAAACGAGCGTTACCGTGCTCGTTTTCGAGTTATTGACGAAAAACAGCCTGAAGCGATCGGTCCGGCGGTCGACGCGCGAAAGTTTCTAAGTCAGCTCTGCTCCGAATCATCGCTCCGGCGTCAAAAATCGTCGTAGGACAAAAAATCGCCACCCTATCTTGCAGGAAAAAATCCGGGGAACACGATGGCGTCGTCAAAAGTGCAGGTCGTCGAGCTCGTTTTCGAGAAAAAAAAAAAAAAATTCTCAAAATTCGACAAAAAAATAAAACGATCAGTGGACCGTGTAGAGAATCTAAAACTGCATAAGAATCGTATAGACGAAAATTGGCGTTCACGTGCTCGTTTTTGTGGAAAAAATTAAAAAAGCTCTCAAACTTCGAGATAAAAAAAA
The DNA here is from genome assembly GCF_051014445.1 of Colletes latitarsis. Lineage (NCBI taxonomy): Eukaryota > Metazoa > Arthropoda > Insecta > Hymenoptera > Colletidae > Colletes > Colletes latitarsis. The sequence goes on from NC_135137.1 coordinate 1,368,990, forward strand.
AAAAAACCGTCTACCAGGTAGCCAACGGTAAACGGTACAAGTATCGTACGGGCGAAAACGAGCGTTACCGTGCTCGTTTTCGAGTTATTGACGAAAAACAGCCTGAAGCGATCGGTCCGGCGGTCGACGCGCGAAAGTTTCTAAGTCCGCTCTGCTCCGAATCATCGCTCCGGCGTCAAAAATCGTCGTAGGACAAAAAATCGCCACCCTATCTTGCAGGAAAAAATCCGGGGAACACGATGGCGTCGTCAAAAGTGCAGGTCGTCGAGCTCGTTTTCGAGAAAAAAAAAAAAAAATTCTCAAAATTCGACAAAAAAATAAAACGATCAGTGGACCGTGTAGAGAATATAAAACTGCATAAGAATCGTATAGACGAAAATTGGCGTTCACGTGCTCGTTTTTGTGGAAAAAATTAAAAAAGCTCTCAAACTTCGAGATAAAAAAAAAAAAACCATCTACCAGGTAGCCAACGGTAAACGGTACAAGTATCGTACGGGCGAAAACGAGCGTTACCGTGCTCGTTTTCGAGTTATTGACGAAAAACAGCCTGGAGCGATCGGTCCGGCGGTCGACGCGCGAAAGTTTCTAAGTCCGCTCTGCTCCGAAACACCGCTCCGGCGTCAAAAATCGTCGTAGGACAAAAAATAGACACCCTATCTTGCAGGAAAAAATCCGGGGAACACGATGGCGTCGTCAAAAGTGCAGGTCGTCGAGCTCGTTTTCGAGAAAAAAAAAAAAAAATTCTCAAAATTCGACAAAAAAATAAAACGATCAGTGGACCGTGTAGAGAATCTAAAACTGCATAAGAATCGTATAGACGAAAATTGGCGTTCACGTGCTCGTTTTTGTGGAAAAAATTAAAAAAGCTCTCAAACTTCGAGATAAAAAAAAAAAAAACCATCTACCAGGTAGCCAACGGTAAACGGTACAAGTATCGTACGGGCGAAAACGAGCGTTACCGTGCTCGTTTTCGAGTTATTGACGAAAAACAGCCTGGAGCGATCGGTCCGGCGGTCGACGCGCGAAAGTTTCTAAGTCCGCTCTGCTCCGAATCATCGCTCCGGCGTCAAAAATCGTCGTAGGACAAAAAATCGACACGCTATCTTGCAGGAAAAAATCCGGGGAACACGATGGCGTCGTCAAAAGTGCAGGTCGTCGAGCTCGTTTTCGAGAAAAAAAAAAAAAAATTCTCAAAATTCGACAAAAAAATAAAACGATCAGTGGACCGTGTAGAGAATCTAAAACTGCATAAGAATCGTATAGACGAAAATTGGCGTTCACGTGCTCGTTTTTGTGGAAAAAATTAAAAAAGCTCTCAAACTTCGAGATAAAAAAAAAAAAAACCATCTACCAGGTAGCCAACGGTAAACGGTACAAGTATCGTACGGGCGAAAGTGAGCGTTACCGTGCTCGTTTTCGAGTTATTGACGAAAAACAGCCTGGAGCGATCGCTCCGGCGGTCGACGCGCGAAAGTTTCTAAGTCCGCTCTGCTCCGAAACACCGCTCCGGCGTCAAAAATCGTCGTAGGACAAAAAATAGACACGCTATCTTGCAGGAAAAAATCCGGGGAACACGATGGCGTCGTCAAAAGTGCAGGTCGTCGAGCTCGTTTTCGAGAAAAAAAAAAAAAAATTCTTGAAATTCGACAAAAAAATAAAACGATCGGTGGACCGTGTAGAGAATATAAAACTGCATAAGAATCGTATAGACGAAAATTGGCGTTCACGTGCTCGTTTTTGTGGAAAAAATTAAAAAAGCTCTCAAACTTCGAGATAAAAAAAAAAAAAACCGTCTACCAGGTAGCCAACGGTAAACGGTACAAGTATCGTACGGGCGAAAACGAGCGTTACCGTGCTCGTTTTCGAGTTATTGACGAAAAACAGCCTGAAGCGATCGGTCCGGCGGTCGACGCGCGAAAGTTTCTAAGTCAGCTCTGCTCCGAATCATCGCTCCGGCGTCAAAAATCGTCGTAGGACAAAAAATCGCCACCCTATCTTGCAGGAAAAAATCCGGGGAACACGATGGCGTCGTCAAAAGTGCAGGTCGTCGAGCTCGTTTTCGAGAAAAAAAAAAAAAAATTCTCAAAATTCGACAAAAAAATAAAACGATCAGTGGACCGTGTAGAGAATCTAAAACTGCATAAGAATCGTATAGACGAAAATTGGCGTTCACGTGCTCGTTTTTGTGGAAAAAATTAAAAAAGCTCTCAAACTTCGAGATAAAAAAAAAAAAAACCATCTACCAGGTAGCCAACGGTAAACGGTACAAGTATCGTACGGGCGAAAATGAGCGTTACCGTGCTCGTTTTCGAGTTATTGACGAAAAACAGCCTGGAGCGATCGCTCCGGCGGTCGACGCGCGAAAGTTTCTAAGTCCGCTCTGCTCCGAAACACCGCTCCGGCGTCAAAAATCGTCGTAGGACAAAAAATAGACACGCTATCTTGCAGGAAAAAATCCGGGGAACACGATGGCGTCGTCAAAAGTGCAGGTCGTCGAGCTCGTTTTCGAGAAAAAAAAAAAAAAATTCTCAAAATTCGACAAAAAAATAAAGCGATCAGTGGACCGTGTAGAGAATATAAAACTGCATAAGAATCGTATAGACGAAAATTGGCGTTCACGTGCTCGTTTTTGTGGAAAAAATTAAAAAAGCTCTCAAACTTCGAGATAAAAAAAAAAAAAACCATCTACCAGGTAGCCAACGGTAAACGGTACAAGTATCGTACGGGCGAAAACGAGCGTTACCGTGCTCGTTTTCGAGTTATTGACGAAAAACAGCCTGGAGCGATCGGTCCGGCGGTCGACGCGCGAAAGTTTCTAAGTCCGCTCTGCCCCGAAACACCGCTCCGGCGTCAAAAATCGTCGTAGGACAAAAAATAGACACCCTATCTTGCAGGAAAAAATCCGGGGAACACGATGGCGTCGTCAAAAGTGCAGGTCGTCGAGCTCGTTTTCGAGAAAAAAAAAAAAAAATTCTCAAAATTCGACAAAAAAATAAAGCGATCAGTGGACCGTGTAGAGAATCTAAAACTGCATAAGAATCGTATAGACGAAAATTGGCGTTCACGTGCTCGTTTTTGTGGAAAAAATTAAAAAAGCTCTCAAACTTCGAGATAAAAAAAAAAAAAACCATCTACCAGGTAGCCAACGGTAACCGGTACAAGTATCGTACGGGCGAAAACGAGCGTTACCGTGCTCGTTTTCGAGTTATTGACGAAAAACAGCCTGGAGCGATCGGTCCGGCGGTCGACGCGCGAAAGTTTCTAAGTCCGCTCTGCTCTCCCTCAGGGGCTGCCAGCCTTTCAGCTGCAGTACGGGCTTAACGAACCCGGGGTACCCGAGTCATACACACACCGTAAGCCTCCTGTTGGTCGTCACAACGACCCATTCACAATTCCCTATTGGTTTTGTGAATGGTACGTGACGGCAGGAGGAACGGGGGTCTTGGCTTAACCGCCTGGGCCACGAGTATGGCGACTCTATAAAATCGCCCTCCAATCCTAAGCTATGGTGCGCGGCGATGGGATGCATGGTTGGGGGAGAAGGCCCAATCCCAAGCGACCACCTCCGGGGAACCTGCCGAACCCCCGGAGTATTAGGCTTACCCGGGTAAGGCGGCTCTGCCCGGGTGGACCTTTATTTCCGACCATCTCGTGGGATTTTTATGTACACTGAAAATAAAATGGGGATGGGGCGGGTTTTGTCGGTTGGGGAGGACGGAGACGGGGTTGGGGTTAGGGTGGCGGCGCTCGCGCCCCACTCAGCGCCAGGTCCGGCTTCGTGGAGGGTGGAGGAGGACGACGAGACGGCGTCGGTCTCGTCCTTCTCCTCCAGCACGAGCCACATAGGCTCTAAGAGGAAGAGGACGGGGCAGGCCGTCGTCGAGGTGGGCGGGGCGATGAGCCCGTCGGTGAGGCTGAGTTGCCTCAGGGACGAGGTGACCGAGGAGATATCGGAGAGGATCTCCTCGTCCCTGAGGCGGGTGGAGAAAGTCGCCGCTGCCTGCGCCTTTAAGGGGCAGAAAAGCGGTGGCGCGGAGGCCCTGAAGGCCGCGGCGGAGGAAATGAGGGAGGCGGCGCGGGAGCTCAGAGGGCGGAACGCCCGTCTGCAGCTCCTGTTGGAGGAGGAGCGACAGGGGAGGAGGAGGGCAGAGGCGCTGTGGAACAGCGCGGCCCTCCCTCCCATCCTCCCTCCTCCTCCACCGCCGCGTCCCTCGGCGGAGGTAAATAAGCGGAGTGCGGCGGCAGTGGTGCGGGGCACCGCGGGCCCCTCCACCCGCACTCCGCTCGTGAAGAAGTCCCCGTCCTCCTCAGAAGACGATCTTCTGAGGAGGATTGGGGACATGATTGATGGCAAGCTGGCCGCCTTCCGCGAGGAGCTCCTCGCCGGAAGAGCGGTCAGCAGGAAGGCGGTGCCTCCCCGACCTGTTCCGGTACAGTCGGGGAAGGCAAAGAAGGGCGGAGTGAAGGCTCCGCCCAGCGTTGCGGCACCAGGGCCCCGGGTCGCGACCCCCAAGGGGGGTGGTGTACCCGTGGTCGCGGTGGTCGCGTCCTCCACAGCACCCTCCCAAGGGGGGGTGGCGTGGAGTGAGGTGGTGGGGCGGAAGGCGAAGCGGGCGGCGAGGAAGGCCTCGCAACCGCGGCCTCCGCCTTCGCCGCCGGCGGCCAAGGTAAAGGCCGCGAAGGATGGGAAGGCACGACCAGGTCGTCCCCCAAAAACGGCAGCGGTGACGCTGACCGTTGCGCAGGGGGGCGACCTGACCCTCGCGGAGGCGATGCGGCTCGCCAGGGAGAATATCTCCCTGGAAGAGCTGGGCATCGCCTCCGTGAGGGCGAAGAGGGCCGTGACCGGGGGTCTCTTGCTGGAGATCCCCGGTGCAGAAGGCGGCGCGAAGGCGGATCGTCTCGCCCAGAGGCTCCGGGAGCAGCTGGGCGAGCGAGGTGTCCGGGTCGCCCGGCCCACGAAGCGCACGGAGATGCGCGTTTGTGGGCTGGACGACTCGGTCAGCGCACAGGATGTGTCCCGTGCCCTTGCGAGGGCGGGGGACTGTCCTGTGGAGGACCTGCGGATCGGAGAGATCCGCAGGTCGCCCTCCGGCCTCGGGTCGGTGTGGGCCCGGTGCCCCCTCTCCGCCGCCCGTAAGGTGGCGGAATCCGGGAGGGTGTTGGTGGGGTGGGTTTCGGCGCGAGTGGAAATCCTCGCGCCGCGCCCGCTCCAGTGTCACCGCTGCCTCGAATTGGGGCACGTGAGGCAGTGGTGCACCTCGCCGGTGGACCGCAGCGGTCAGTGTTACCGCTGCGGTGCCAAAGAGCACCGTGCGAGCCAGTGCTCGGCGGCCCCCCACTGCCCGCTGTGTGCGGACATGGGGAGGCCAGCCGATCACAGGGTGGGGAGCAAGAAGTGCTCCCCCCCCTCCCGGAAGGAGAGGAAGAGGCGGGCTGCACCGGCTCCGGTGCCGAGGGCGGTGGCATCGTCCTCCATGGTGGTGGACGGTGCTACGGGGACGGACGGCCGGGAGGAGGCTGGCGCGGCCATTAATTAATGCCGCCCCGCCTCCTCCTCCAGGCCAACCTCAACCACTGCCGCGCGGCACAGGACTTGATGTCCCAAGTCCTCGCGGAGTGGGGGGTTGGCCTGGCGGTCGCCGCCGAGCCGTACCGCGTCCCTGATCACCCTCATTGGGTGGGCGACGCGGACGGCTTGGTGGCGACGGTATGGGGAGGGGGCGACGGGTCCCCACCGTTCTCCTTGTTGGAGCGCGGTCGGGGATTCGTCGCCGTGGACTGGGGGGGAGTCGCTGTGGTGGGGTGCTACATTTCGCCCCGTAGCGGTCACGCTGCGTTCGAGCTGTACTTGGCCGAGGTCGCGGCATGCGTGCAGCGCTACGCGGCCCGGCCGGTGCTGGTCCTGGGGGATTTTAATGCCAAGTCGGTGGCTTGGGGATCCCCCAGGACCTCCGTTCGCGGCGGGATCCTGGGCGATTGGGCGGCGGGGCTCGACCTCCGGATATTGAACCGGGGGTCGGAGCACACATGCGTGCGGCGATATGGGGGGTCCATCGTGGATGTTGGATTCACGACCCCCAACGCCGTGCGCATGGTGTCGGGTTGGCACGTGGTCGCGGGGGCAGAGACACTCTCCGATCACCGGTACATCCGGATGGAGGTCTCTGCCGCCGCGAGTGCATCCCGACACGGCCGCCTGCGTGGCACGCCACCACGCCGCTGGGCGCTTCGGCGCCTGGACAAGGACGCCCTGATGGCAGCTGCCCTCGCTGCAACTTGGCCGCAGGGAGCGGCCGAGTTGCCGAGCATAGAGGAGGAGGTCGCCCGGCTCGGAGCATTGGTCGCGGGTATTTGCGACGCGGCGATGCCTCGGGTCGGGCGGGCTTCTCCTCGCCGGGCGGTGTACTGGTGGTCGGACGCGATCGCGGAGTTGCGAGTCGCGACTGTCCGCGCCCGACGCCAGTACACCCGCGCGCGCCGTCGTCAACGTACAGGCGACGGCGTGGCGCGAGCGAGGGCAGCTGATGACCTGTATGGAGCATACCGCGTGGCGCGGGTTGCTCTGCAGGTCGCCATCAAACGGGCCAAGACCCAGGCATGGAAGGAGCTCCTCCAGACCCTTGATGACGATCCATGGGGGCGCCCATATAAGGTGGTGCTGAATAAGCTCCGCCCGTGGGCGCCCCCCGTCACCGAGGGTCTTGACCCCCGGCTGCTGGAGGACGTGGTCAATACACTCTTCCCAATTGGGGAGAGGGGACCGCGTCCTCCGGCGGCGGCGGCTGTCCCAGTGGAGTGGACGGCCGAGCTGGGGGTCACGCAGGAGGAGCTGGCAGCGGCCATCAGACGGCTCGGGGTTCGTAACACGGCCCCGGGTCCGGATGGTGTGCCCGGCCGGGTTTGGGTCTTGACCCAGGGCGTCCTTGGGGCCGACCTCAGGCGGTTGTTCGACCGCTGCCTGAGGGACGGGCAATTCCCCCCCAGTTGGAAGGTGGCGAGGATGGTCCTCCTCCGGAAGGAGGGTCGGCCCGCGGAGTCTCCCTCCGCATACCGGCCCATTTGTCTCCTCGACGAGGTGGGCAAGCTCTTCGAGCGTGTGATTGCTGCCCGCCTCGTCGAGCACCTGTCGCGGGGTGATCCCGGTCTGGCCGACTGCCAGTTCGGTTTCCGGGGGGGCCGATCGACTATCGACGCGATAGGTCGTGTGAGGGCCCTCTCGGAGGCGGCCGTCTCCCGGGGAGGGGTGGCATTGGCAATATCCTTGGATATTGCCAATGCCTTCAACACCCTCCCCTGGGAAGAGATAAGGAGGGGGCTCGAATATCATCGAGTCCCCCCTTGTCTCAGGGCGGTCGTCGGGGATTATCTCCGCGGCAGGTGGATCGAGTATCCGGGCCGGGATGGTGATATGCGGAGGGAGGTGTACTGCGGTGTTCCGCAGGGGTCGGTCCTCGGGCCACTCCTGTGGAACATCGCGTACGACTCGGTGTTGCGGGCCGGCCTCCCCGACGGCGTCAGCACGGTGTGTTATGCGGATGACACACTGGTGCTGGCCGTCGGGGCGCACTGGGGGAGGGCCATGCGTCGCGCGGAGGAGGGGTCGCAACGCGTCGTCGACCGGATCAGGGGGATGGGGATGACGGTGGCGGTCCATAAGACCGAGGTGATTGCGTTCCATTCACCTCGGCAGGATCCGCCACCCCCTCTGATTCGGGTGGGTGGGGCTGACATCGAGGTGAAGCCCCAGATCAGGTATCTGGGGCTGATCCTCGATAGCCACTGGCGTTTCGAGAAGCATTTCCGCTGCCTGGTCCCCCGGTTGGAAAGGATGGTTGCGGCTCTGGGCCGGATCCTGCCCAACCTGGGGGGCCCGGCGGGCCGAGTTCGTCGCCTCTATGTGGCAATGGTCCAGTCGGTGGCCCTATACGGGGCCCCCGTCTGGGCGGACGACCTGGCTGCCTCCCGGCGCAGCATGACTATGCTGCGTCGGGTGCAGAGGCGCATGGCGCTCAGGGTCGTCCGCGGGTATCGGACCGTGTCACATGAGGCGGCGACGGTTCTAGCGGGGATGCCGCCCATGGACCTGCTCGCGCGGTCGCACGCGGTGATGTACCGGCACCGCGTCGACCGTCGCGCGGGGGTGGGGGCGGTCCCGGGCGGGCAGGAACCTGCTTGGGGCGATTTGAAGCGCCAGGCCCGGCAGTCCGTGTTGCTCGCGTGGCAGGAGCGGCTGGCTCTGCCAACCGCGGGGCACCGGACTGTCGGGGCTGTTCGGCCACTCCTGAAGGAGTGGCTGGACAGAGGCCATGGCAGCCTCACCTACCGGCTGGCACAGGTATTTTCCGGGCATGGCAGCTTCGGAAGATACCTGTGCCGGATAGGGAAGGAGCCGACGGCGCGTTGCTGCCACTGCGACGCTGAGCAGGACACGGCGGATCATACCCTGGAGGTATGCCCCGCGTGGGAGGGGGAGCGCCGTGTCCTGGTCGGCGTCGTCGGGCGGGATGTCTCGCTGCCGGGCGTGGTGCGCGCCATGCTCGGCAGCGAGGAGAAGTGGAGGGCCGTGGCCTCCTTCTGCGAGAACGTAATGTTGCAGAAGGAGGCCGCGGGGAGGGAGCGCGAGCTTCAGCGTGCCGCTGAAGCTCGCGCTCGTGCGGTGGCCCGAGGTCGTCGCCCGGTCGCGAGGCGTCGCGGGCGGCCGCCTCGGCGTGGCGGATGACCTAGGCTGGGAGGGGGGTCCTGAGGGGACCCTCCTCCCGCCAGGCGGCGCCGGGTCGGACCGGTTGGGGGTAGGAGTGCCTCCCTCTACCGGTCCGACGCAAGGGGAGGCACCCTCGGCGGTCTGGTGCGGCCATGAACGCCCGGCCGCCGAGGGGTGGAAACGGGGTCGCGGGCGGTTGCGAGTTGGGGCTCGCAGCCGCCACTAAACGCGGCCCCGGGACGGATAGCGGCAGGATGGAGTGGCCCCGTCCCGCCGCTATGAGGCAGTGTGTCTACTGGGGGGACCGATTGTCCCCCCGGGGGATGGGCGCGAAAGCGCGGGCACGGGGAGGATACCGGAAGAATGCTTCGAGCGATTCCCGGTATCCTCCCAAAGCGTGCCGAAGGGTCACCGTGGGGTTTTTAGTGGGTAGGTCCCGCGCCTGTCGTTGTACGGGCGCGGGGAATCCCACACACCCCTCCCACCTCTCCCCAAGGAGGTGGGAGGGAGTCTTTCGAAGATTTTCCCCACGACAAAAAAAAAAAAAAAAAAAAAAAAAAAAAGTCCGCTCTGCTCCGAATCATCGCTCCGGCGTCAAAAATCGTCGTAGGACAAAAAATCGCCACCCTATCTTGCAGGAAAAAATCCGGGGAACACGATGGCGTCGTCAAAAGTGCAGGTCGTCGAGCTCGTTTTCGAGAAAAAAAAAAAAAAATTCTCAAAATTCGACAAAAAAATAAAACGATCAGTGGACCGTGTAGAGAATATAAAACTGCATAAGAATCGTATAGACGAAAATTGGCGTTCACGTGCTCGTTTTTGTGGAAAAAATTAAAAAAGCTCTCAAACTTCGAGATAAAAAAAAAAAAAACCATCTACCAGGTAGCCAACGGTAAACGGTACAAGTATCGTACGGGCGAAAATGAGCGTTACCGTGCTCGTTTTCGAGTTATTGACGAAAAACAGCCTGGAGCGATCGCTCCGGCGGTCGACGCGCGAAAGTTTCTAAGTCCGCTCTGCTCCGAAACACCGCTCCGGCGTCAAAAATCGTCGTAGGACAAAAAATAGACACGCTATCTTACAGGAAAAAATCCGGGGAACACGATGGCGTCGTCAAAAGTGCAGGTCGTCGAGCTCGTTTTCGAGAAAAAAAAAAAAAAATTCTCAAAATTCGACAAAAAAATAAAACGATCACTGGACCGTGTAGAGAATCTAAAACTGCATAAGAATCGTATAGACGAAAATTGGCGTTCACGTGCTCGTTTTTGAGAAAAAAGTTAAAAAAGCTCTCAAAATTCGAGATAAAAAAAAAACAAACCATCTGCCAGGTAGCCAACGGTAAACGGTACAAGTATCGTACGGGCGAAAACGAGCGTTACCGTGCTCGTTTTCGAGTTATTGACGAAAAACAGCCTGGAGCGATCGGTCCGGCGGTCGACGCGCGAAAGTTTCTAAGTCCGCTCTGCTCCGAATCATCGCTCCGGCGTCAAAAATCGTCGTAGGACAAAAAATCGCCACCCTATCTTGCAGGAAAAAATCCGGGGAACACGATGGCGTCGTCAAAAGTGCAGGTCGTCGAGCTCGTTTTCGAGAAAAAAAAAAAAAAATTCTCAAAATTCGACAAAAAAATAAAACGATCAGTGGACCGTGTAGAGAATATAAAACTGCATAAGAATCGTATAGACGAAAATTGGCGTTCACGTGCTCGTTTTTGTGGAAAAAATTAAAAAAGCTCTCAAACTTCGAGATAAAAAAAAAAAAAACCATCTACCAGGTAGCCAACGGTAAACGGTACAAGTATCGTACGGGCGAAAATGAGCGTTACCGTGCTCGTTTTCGAGTTATTGACGAAAAACAGCCTGGAGCGATCGCTCCGGCGGTCGACGCGCGAAAGTTTCTAAGTCCGCTCTGCTCCGAAACACCGCTCCGGCGTCAAAAATCGTCGTAGGACAAAAAATAGACACGCTATCTTGCAGGACAAAATCCGGGGAACACGATGGCGTCGTCAAAAGTGCAGGTCGTCGAGCTCGTTTTCGAGAAAAAAAAAAAAAAATTCTCAAAATTCGACAACAAAATAAAACGATCAGTGGACCGTGTAGAGAATCTAAAACTGCATAAGAATCGTATAGACCAAAATTGGCCTTAACGTGCTGGTTTTCGAGTTATTGACGATAAGCCGGTATATATATGTCCGAGATAAAAAAAAAGATAGGGACAGTGGGAATCTCCTATACTATCACGGGCGTGTATTCTCCTACTAGTTTGATGGTTGCTGTTGCATAAACCACCGACTGTTTGGCCCGCCGTTTAACCGCGCAGTTTAAAATTGCAACACAATGTTGGTGTCGCTCCGGATCGAAAAAATGGAAAAACGACATACTTTACGCATAGGGGCGGCTGATCTTAACATATTTTGTCATTGTCATCTTCCCAGTGACCCTAGGAAGGAGTTTGCCGTTGCACGTTTTCCTATTAAAAAGTAATTAGTGTACAAAACTTTTCGTGAAGCAAAAAACAAGAATATGAAAGTACGTTCCATGAGCATTACGGTGAATAAAACAGAAATTAAAAATTCCCGAGGGGTTGAACAGCATCATATTGAATTCGTTTTGCTGACTGGGGTCTGCGCCCCCCAGACCCCCGCTACACTAGCCCAGACCAAACCCACTTTGTAATAGTGGTATCATATTAAATTGAACAGCATCGTACTTAATTCGTTTTGCTGAATGGGGGGCTGCGCCCCCCAAACCCCCGCTACACTAGCCCAGACCTAACCCATTTTGTAATAGCGGTATCAAATTAAATTGAACAGCATCGTACTAAATTCGTTTTGCTGACTGGGGGGCTGCGCCCCCCAGACCCCCGCAACACTAGCCCGGACCTAACCCACTTTGTAATAGCGGTATCATATTAAATTGAACAGCATCGTACTAAATTCGTTTTGCTGAATGGGGGGCTGCGCCCCCCAAACCCCCGCTACACTAGCCCAGACCTAACCCATTTTGTAATAGCGGTATCAAACTAAATTGAACAGCATCATATTGAATTCGTTTTGCTGACTGGGGTCTGCGCCCCCCAGACCCCCGCTACAATAGCCCAGACCTAACCCACTTTGTAATAGTGGTATCATATTAAATTGAACAGCATCGTACTTAATTCGTTTTGCTGAATGGGGGGCTGCGCCCCCCAAACCCCCGCTACACTAGCCCAGACCTAACCCATTTTGTAATAGCGGTATCAAATTAAATTGAACAGCATCGTACTAAATTCGTTTTGCTGACAGGGGTCTGCGCCCCCCAGACCCCCGCTACACTAGCCCAGACCTAACCCCCTTTGTAATAGCGGTATCATATTAAATTGAACAGCATCATATTGAATTCGTTTTGCTGACTGGGGTCTGCGCGCCCCAGACCCCCGCAACACTAGCCCGGACCTAACCCACTTTGTAATAGCGGTATCACACTAAATTGAACAGCATCGTACTAAATTCGTTTTGCTGAATGGGGGGCTGCGCCCCCTAAACCCCCGCTACACTAGCCCAGACCTAACCCATTTTGTAATAGCGGTATCAAACTAAATTGAACAGCATCATATTGAATTCGTTTTGCTGACTGGGGTCTGCGCCCCCCAGACCCCCGCTACAATAGCCCAGACCTAACCCACTTTGTAATAGTGGTATCATATTAAATTGAACAGCATCGTACTTAATTCGTTTTGCTGAATGGGGGGCTGCGCCCCCCAAACCCCCGCTACACTAGCCCAGACCTAACCCATTTTGTAATAGCGGTATCAAATTAAATTGAACAGCATCGTACTAAATTCGTTTTGCTGACAGGGGTCTGCGCCCCCCAGACCCCCGCTACACTAGCCCAGACCTAACCCCCTTTGTAATAGCGGTATCATATTAAATTGAACAGCATCATATTGAATTCGTTTTGCTGACTGGGGTCTGCGCGCCCCAGACCCCCGCAACACTAGCCCGGACCTAACCCACTTTGTAATAGCGGTATCATATTAAATTGAACAGCATCGTACTAAATTCGTTTTGCTGACTGGGGTCTGCGCCCCCCAAACCCCCGCTACACTAGCCCAGACCTAACCCATTTTGTAATAGCGGTATCAAATTAAATTGAACAGCATCGTACTAAATTCGTTTTGCTGACTGGGGGGCTGCGCCCCCCAGACCCCCGCAACACTAGCCCGGACCTAACCCACTTTGTAATAGCGGTATCATATTAAATTGAACAGCATCGTACTAAATTCGTTTTGCTGAATGGGGGGCTGCGCCCCCCAAACCCCCGCTACACTAGCCCAGACCTAACCCATTTTGTAATAGCGGTATCAAATTAAATTGAACAGCATCATATTGAATTCGTTTTGCTGACTGGGGTCTGCGCCCCCCAGACCCCCGCTACAATAGCCCAGACCTAACCCACTTTGTAATAGTGGTATCATATTAAATTGAACAGCATCGTACTTAATTCGTTTTGCTGAATGGGGGGCTGCGCCCCCCAAACCCCCGCTACACTAGCCCAGACCTAACCCATTTTGTAATAGCGGTATCAAATTAAATTGAACAGCATCGTACTAAATTCGTTTTGCTGACAGGGGTCTGCGCCCCCCAGACCCCCGCTACACTAGCCCAGACCTAACCCCCTTTGTAATAGCGGTATCATATTAAATTGAACAGCATCATATTGAATTCGTTTTGCTGACTGGGGTCTGCGCGCCCCAGACCCCCGCAACACTAGCCCGGACCTAACCCACTTTGTAATAGCGGTATCACATTAAATTGAACAGCATCGTACTAAATTCGTTTTGCTGAATGGGGGGCTGCGCCCCCCAAACCCCCGCTACACTAGCCCAGACCTAACCCATTTTGTAATAGCGGTATCAAACTAAATTGAACAGCATCATATTGAATTCGTTTTGCTGACTGGGGTCTGCGCCCCCCAGACCCCCGCTACAATAGCCCAGACCTAACCCACTTTGTAATAGTGGTATCATATTAAATTGAACAGCATCGTACTTAATTCGTTTTGCTGAATGGGGGGCTGCGCCCCCCAAACCCCCGCTACACTAGCCCAGACCTAACCCATTTTGTAATAGCGGTATCAAATTAAATTGAACAGCATCGTACTAAATTCGTTTTGCTGACAGGGGTCTGCGCCCCCCAGACCCCCGCTACACTAGCCCAGACCTAACCCCCTTTGTAATAGCGGTATCATATTAAATTGAACAGCATCATATTGAATTCGTTTTGCTGACTGGGGTCTGCGCGCCCCAGACCCCCGCAACACTAGCCCGGACCTAACCCACTTTGTAATAGCGGTATCACACTAAATTGAACAGCATCGTACTAAATTCGTTTTGCTGAATGGGGGGCTGCGCCCCCTAAACCCCCGCTACACTAGCCCAGACCTAACCCATTTTGTAATAGCGGTATCAAACTAAATTGAACAGCATCATATTGAATTCGTTTTGCTGACTGGGGTCTGCGCCCCCCAGACCCCCGCTACAATAGCCCAGACCTAACCCACTTTGTAATAGTGGTATCATATTAAATTGAACAGCATCGTACTTAATTCGTTTTGCTGAATGGGGGGCTGCGCCCCCCAAACCCCCGCTACACTAGCCCAGACCTAACCCATTTTGTAATAGCGGTATCAAATTAAATTGAACAGCATCGTACTAAATTCGTTTTGCTGACAGGGGTCTGCGCCCCCCAGACCCCCGCTACACTAGCCCAGACCTAACCCCCTTTGTAATAGCGGTATCATATTAAATTGAACAGCATCATATTGAATTCGTTTTGCTGACTGGGGTCTGCGCGCCCCAGACCCCCGCAACACTAGCCCGGACCTAACCCACTTTGTAATAGCGGTATCATATTAAATTGAACAGCATCGTACTAAATTCGTTTTGCTGACTGGGGTCTGCGCCCCCCAAACCCCCGCTACACTAGCCCAGACCTAACCCATTTTGTAATAGCGGTATCAAATTAAATTGAACAGCATCGTACTAAATTCGTTTTACTGACTGGGGGGCTGCGCCCCCCAGACCCCCGCAACACTAGCCCGGACCTAACCCACTTTGTAATAGCGGTATCATATTAAATTGAACAGCATCGTACTAAATTCGTTTTGCTGAATGGGGGGCTGCGCCCCCCAAACCCCCGCTACACTAGCCCAGACCTAACCCATTTTGTAATAGCGGTATCAAATTAAATTGAACAGCATCATATTGAATTCGTTTTGCTGACTGGGGTCTGCGCCCCCCAGACCCCCGCTACAATAGCCCAGACCTAACCCACTTTGTAATAGTGGTATCATATTAAATTGAACAGCATCGTACTTAATTCGTTTTGCTGAATGGGGGGCTGCGCCCCCCAAACCCCCGCTACACTAGCCCAGACCTAACCCATTTTGTAATAGCGGTATCAAATTAAATTGAACAGCATCGTACTAAATTCGTTTTGCTGACAGGGGTCTGCGCCCCCCAGACCCCCGCTACACTAGCCCAGACCTAACCCCCTTTGTAATAGCGGTATCATATTAAATTGAACAGCATCATATTGAATTCGTTTTGCTGACTGGGGTCTGCGCGCCCCAGACCCCCGCAACACTAGCCCGGACCTAACCCACTTTGTAATAGCGGTATCACATTAAATTGAACAGCATCGTACTAAATTCGTTTTGCTGAATGGGGGGCTGCGCCCCCCAAACCCCCGCTACACTAGCCCAGACCTAACCCATTTTGTAATAGCGGTATCAAACTAAATTGAACAGCATCATATTGAATTCGTTTTGCTGACTGGGGTCTGCGCCCCCCAGACCCCCGCTACAATAGCCCAGACCTAACCCACTTTGTAATAGTGGTATCATATTAAATTGAACAGCATCGTACTTAATTCGTTTTGCTGAATGGGGGGCTGCGCCCCCCAAACCCCCGCTACACTAGCCCAGACCTAACCCATTTTGTAATAGCGGTATCAAATTAAATTGAACAGCATCGTACTAAATTCGTTTTGCTGACAGGGGTCTGCGCCCCCCAGACCCCCGCTACACTAGCCCAGACCTAACCCCCTTTGTAATAGCGGTATCATATTAAATTGAACAGCATCATATTGAATTCGTTTTGCTGACTGGGGTCTGCGCGCCCCAGACCCCCGCAACACTAGCCCGGACCTAACCCACTTTGTAATAGCGGTATCACACTAAATTGAACAGCATCGTACTAAATTCGTTTTGCTGAATGGGGGGCTGCGCCCCCTAAACCCCCGCTACACTAGCCCAGACCTAACCCATTTTGTAATAGCGGTATCAAACTAAATTGAACAGCATCATATTGAATTCGTTTTGCTGACTGGGGTCTGCGCCCCCCAGACCCCCGCTACAATAGCCCAGACCTAACCCACTTTGTAATAGTGGTATCATATTAAATTGAACAGCATCGTACTTAATTCGTTTTGCTGAATGGGGGGCTGCGCCCCCCAAACCCCCGCTACACTAGCCCAGACCTAACCCATTTTGTAATAGCGGTATCAAATTAAATTGAACAGCATCGTACTAAATTCGTTTTGCTGACAGGGGTCTGCGCCCCCCAGACCCCCGCTACACTAGCCCAGACCTAACCCCCTTTGTAATAGCGGTATCATATTAAATTGAACAGCATCATATTGAATTCGTTTTGCTGACTGGGGTCTGCGCGCCCCAGACCCCCGCAACACTAGCCCGGACCTAACCCACTTTGTAATAGCGGTATCATATTAAATTGAACAGCATCGTACTAAATTCGTTTTGCTGACTGGGGTCTGCGCCCCCCAAACCCCCGCTACACTAGCCCAGACCTAACCCATTTTGTAATAGCGGTATCAAATTAAATTGAACAGCATCGTACTAAATTCGTTTTGCTGACTGGGGGGCTGCGCCCCCCAGACCCCCGCAACACTAGCCCGGACCTAACCCACTTTGTAATAGCGGTATCATATTAAATTGAACAGCATCGTACTAAATTCGTTTTGCTGAATGGGGGGCTGCGCCCCCCAAACCCCCGCTACACTAGCCCAGACCTAACCCATTTTGTAATAGCGGTATCAAATTAAATTGAACAGCATCATATTGAATTCGTTTTGCTGACTGGGGTCTGCGCCCCCCAGACCCCCGCTACAATAGCCCAGACCTAACCCACTTTGTAATAGTGGTATCATATTAAATTGAACAGCATCGTACTTAATTCGTTTTGCTGAATGGGGGGCTGCGCCCCCCAAACCCCCGCTACACTAGCCCAGACCTAACCCATTTTGTAATAGCGGTATCAAATTAAATTGAACAGCATCGTACTAAATTCGTTTTGCTGACAGGGGTCTGCGCCCCCCAGACCCCCGCTACACTAGCCCAGACCTAACCCCCTTTGTAATAGCGGTATCATATTAAATTGAACAGCATCATATTGAATTCGTTTTGCTGACTGGGGTCTGCGCGCCCCAGACCCCCGCAACACTAGCCCGGACCTAACCCACTTTGTAATAGCGGTATCACATTAAATTGAACAGCATCGTACTAAATTCGTTTTGCTGAATGGGGGGCTGCGCCCCCCAAACCCCCGCTACACTAGCCCAGACCTAACCCATTTTGTAATAGCGGTATCAAACTAAATTGAACAGCATCATATTGAATTCGTTTTGCTGACTGGGGTCTGCGCCCCCCAGACCCCCGCTACAATAGCCCAGACCTAACCCACTTTGTAATAGTGGTATCATATTAAATTGAACAGCATCGTACTTAATTCGTTTTGCTGAATGGGGGGCTGCGCCCCCCAAACCCCCGCTACACTAGCCCAGACCTAACCCATTTTGTAATAGCGGTATCAAATTAAATTGAACAGCATCGTACTAAATTCGTTTTGCTGACAGGGGTCTGCGCCCCCCAGACCCCCGCTACACTAGCCCAGACCTAACCCCCTTTGTAATAGCGGTATCATATTAAATTGAACAGCATCATATTGAATTCGTTTTGCTGACTGGGGTCTGCGCGCCCCAGACCCCCGCAACACTAGCCCGGACCTAACCCACTTTGTAATAGCGGTATCACACTAAATTGAACAGCATCGTACTAAATTCGTTTTGCTGAATGGGGGGCTGCGCCCCCTAAACCCCCGCTACACTAGCCCAGACCTAACCCATTTTGTAATAGCGGTATCAAACTAAATTGAACAGCATCATATTGAATTCGTTTTGCTGACTGGGGTCTGCGCCCCCCAGACCCCCGCTACAATAGCCCAGACCTAACCCACTTTGTAATAGTGGTATCATATTAAATTGAACAGCATCGTACTTAATTCGTTTTGCTGAATGGGGGGCTGCGCCCCCCAAACCCCCGCTACACTAGCCCAGACCTAACCCATTTTGTAATAGCGGTATCAAATTAAATTGAACAGCATCGTACTAAATTCGTTTTGCTGACAGGGGTCTGCGCCCCCCAGACCCCCGCTACACTAGCCCAGACCTAACCCCCTTTGTAATAGCGGTATCATATTAAATTGAACAGCATCATATTGAATTCGTTTTGCTGACTGGGGTCTGCGCGCCCCAGACCCCCGCAACACTAGCCCGGACCTAACCCACTTTGTAATAGCGGTATCATATTAAATTGAACAGCATCGTACTAAATTCGTTTTGCTGACTGGGGTCTGCGCCCCCCAAACCCCCGCTACACTAGCCCAGACCTAACCCATTTTGTAATAGCGGTATCAAATTAAATTGAACAGCATCGTACTAAATTCGTTTTGCTGACTGGGGGGCTGCGCCCCCCAGACCCCCGCAACACTAGCCCGGACCTAACCCACTTTGTAATAGCGGTATCATATTAAATTGAACAGCATCGTACTAAATTCGTTTTGCTGAATGGGGGGCTGCGCCCCCCAAACCCCCGCTACACTAGCCCAGACCTAACCCATTTTGTAATAGCGGTATCAAATTAAATTGAACAGCATCATATTGAATTCGTTTTGCTGACTGGGGTCTGCGCCCCCCAGACCCCCGCTACAATAGCCCAGACCTAACCCACTTTGTAATAGTGGTATCATATTAAATTGAACAGCATCGTACTTAATTCGTTTTGCTGAATGGGGGGCTGCGCCCCCCAAACCCCCGCTACACTAGCCCAGACCTAACCCATTTTGTAATAGCGGTATCAAATTAAATTGAACAGCATCGTACTAAATTCGTTTTGCTGACAGGGGTCTGCGCCCCCCAGACCCCCGCTACACTAGCCCAGACCTAACCCCCTTTGTAATAGCGGTATCATATTAAATTGAACAGCATCATATTGAATTCGTTTTGCTGACTGGGGTCTGCGCGCCCCAGACCCCCGCAACACTAGCCCGGACCTAACCCACTTTGTAATAGCGGTATCACATTAAATTGAACAGCATCGTACTAAATTCGTTTTGCTGAATGGGGGGCTGCGCCCCCCAAACCCCCGCTACACTAGCCCAGACCTAACCCATTTTGTAATAGCGGTATCAAACTAAATTGAACAGCATCATATTGAATTCGTTTTGCTGACTGGGGTCTGCGCCCCCCAGACCCCCGCTACAATAGCCCAGACCTAACCCACTTTGTAATAGTGGTATCATATTAAATTGAACAGCATCGTACTTAATTCGTTTTGCTGAATGGGGGGCTGCGCCCCCCAAACCCCCGCTACACTAGCCCAGACCTAACCCATTTTGTAATAGCGGTATCAAATTAAATTGAACAGCATCGTACTAAATTCGTTTTGCTGACAGGGGTCTGCGCCCCCCAGACCCCCGCTACACTAGCCCAGACCTAACCCCCTTTGTAATAGCGGTATCATATTAAATTGAACAGCATCATATTGAATTCGTTTTGCTGACTGGGGTCTGCGCGCCCCAGACCCCCGCAACACTAGCCCGGACCTAACCCACTTTGTAATAGCGGTATCATATTAAATTGAACAGCATCGTACTAAATTCGTTTTGCTGACTGGGGTCTGCGCCCCCCAAACCCCCGCTACACTAGCCCAGACCTAACCCATTTTGTAATAGCGGTATCAAATTAAATTGAACAGCATCGTACTAAATTCGTTTTGCTGACTGGGGGGCTGCGCCCCCCAGACCCCCGCAACACTAGCCCGGACCTAACCCACTTTGTAATAGCGGTATCATATTAAATTGAACAGCATCGTACTAAATTCGTTTTGCTGAATGGGGGGCTGCGCCCCCCAAACCCCCGCTACACTAGCCCAGACCTAACCCATTTTGTAATAGCGGTATCAAATTAAATTGAACAGCATCATATTGAATTCGTTTTGCTGACTGGGGTCTGCGCCCCCCAGACCCCCGCTACAATAGCCCAGACCTAACCCACTTTGTAATAGTGGTATCATATTAAATTGAACAGCATCGTACTTAATTCGTTTTGCTGAATGGGGGGCTGCGCCCCCCAAACCCCCGCTACACTAGCCCAGACCTAACCCATTTTGTAATAGCGGTATCAAATTAAATTGAACAGCATCGTACTAAATTCGTTTTGCTGACAGGGGTCTGCGCCCCCCAGACCCCCGCTACACTAGCCCAGACCTAACCCCCTTTGTAATAGCGGTATCATATTAAATTGAACAGCATCATATTGAATTCGTTTTGCTGACTGGGGTCTGCGCGCCCCAGACCCCCGCAACACTAGCCCGGACCTAACCCACTTTGTAATAGCGGTATCACATTAAATTGAACAGCATCGTACTAAATTCGTTTTGCTGAATGGGGGGCTGCGCCCCCCAAACCCCCGCTACACTAGCCCAGACCTAACCCATTTTGTAATAGCGGTATCAAACTAAATTGAACAGCATCATATTGAATTCGTTTTGCTGACTGGGGTCTGCGCCCCCCAGACCCCCGCTACAATAGCCCAGACCTAACCCACTTTGTAATAGTGGTATCATATTAAATTGAACAGCATCGTACTTAATTCGTTTTGCTGAATGGGGGGCTGCGCCCCCCAAACCCCCGCTACACTAGCCCAGACCTAACCCATTTTGTAATAGCGGTATCAAATTAAATTGAACAGCATCGTACTAAATTCGTTTTGCTGACAGGGGTCTGCGCCCCCCAGACCCCCGCTACACTAGCCCAGACCTAACCCCCTTTGTAATAGCGGTATCATATTAAATTGAACAGCATCATATTGAATTCGTTTTGCTGACTGGGGTCTGCGCGCCCCAGACCCCCGCAACACTAGCCCGGACCTAACCCACTTTGTAATAGCGGTATCACACTAAATTGAACAGCATCGTACTAAATTCGTTTTGCTGAATGGGGGGCTGCGCCCCCTAAACCCCCGCTACACTAGCCCAGACCTAACCCATTTTGTAATAGCGGTATCAAACTAAATTGAACAGCATCATATTGAATTCGTTTTGCTGACTGGGGTCTGCGCCCCCCAGACCCCCGCTACAATAGCCCAGACCTAACCCACTTTGTAATAGTGGTATCATATTAAATTGAACAGCATCGTACTTAATTCGTTTTGCTGAATGGGGGGCTGCGCCCCCCAAACCCCCGCTACACTAGCCCAGACCTAACCCATTTTGTAATAGCGGTATCAAATTAAATTGAACAGCATCGTACTAAATTCGTTTTGCTGACAGGGGTCTGCGCCCCCCAGACCCCCGCTACACTAGCCCAGACCTAACCCCCTTTGTAATAGCGGTATCATATTAAATTGAACAGCATCATATTGAATTCGTTTTGCTGACTGGGGTCTGCGCGCCCCAGACCCCCGCAACACTAGCCCGGACCTAACCCACTTTGTAATAGCGGTATCATATTAAATTGAACAGCATCGTACTAAATTCGTTTTGCTGACTGGGGTCTGCGCCCCCCAAACCCCCGCTACACTAGCCCAGACCTAACCCATTTTGTAATAGCGGTATCAAATTAAATTGAACAGCATCGTACTAAATTCGTTTTGCTGACTGGGGGGCTGCGCCCCCCAGACCCCCGCAACACTAGCCCGGACCTAACCCACTTTGTAATAGCGGTATCATATTAAATTGAACAGCATCGTACTAAATTCGTTTTGCTGAATGGGGGGCTGCGCCCCCCAAACCCCCGCTACACTAGCCCAGACCTAACCCATTTTGTAATAGCGGTATCAAATTAAATTGAACAGCATCATATTGAATTCGTTTTGCTGACTGGGGTCTGCGCCCCCCAGACCCCCGCTACAATAGCCCAGACCTAACCCACTTTGTAATAGTGGTATCATATTAAATTGAACAGCATCGTACTTAATTCGTTTTGCTGAATGGGGGGCTGCGCCCCCCAAACCCCCGCTACACTAGCCCAGACCTAACCCATTTTGTAATAGCGGTATCAAATTAAATTGAACAGCATCGTACTAAATTCGTTTTGCTGACAGGGGTCTGCGCCCCCCAGACCCCCGCTACACTAGCCCAGACCTAACCCCCTTTGTAATAGCGGTATCATATTAAATTGAACAGCATCATATTGAATTCGTTTTGCTGACTGGGGTCTGCGCGCCCCAGACCCCCGCAACACTAGCCCGGACCTAACCCACTTTGTAATAGCGGTATCACATTAAATTGAACAGCATCGTACTAAATTCGTTTTGCTGAATGGGGGGCTGCGCCCCCCAAACCCCCGCTACACTAGCCCAGACCTAACCCATTTTGTAATAGCGGTATCAAACTAAATTGAACAGCATCATATTGAATTCGTTTTGCTGACTGGGGTCTGCGCCCCCCAGACCCCCGCTACAATAGCCCAGACCTAACCCACTTTGTAATAGTGGTATCATATTAAATTGAACAGCATCGTACTTAATTCGTTTTGCTGAATGGGGGGCTGCGCCCCCCAAACCCCCGCTACACTAGCCCAGACCTAACCCATTTTGTAATAGCGGTATCAAATTAAATTGAACAGCATCGTACTAAATTCGTTTTGCTGACAGGGGTCTGCGCCCCCCAGACCCCCGCTACACTAGCCCAGACCTAACCCCCTTTGTAATAGCGGTATCATATTAAATTGAACAGCATCATATTGAATTCGTTTTGCTGACTGGGGTCTGCGCGCCCCAGACCCCCGCAACACTAGCCCGGACCTAACCCACTTTGTAATAGCGGTATCATATTAAATTGAACAGCATCGTACTAAATTCGTTTTGCTGAATGGGGGGCTGCGCCCCCCAAACCCCCGCTACACTAGCCCAGACCTAACCCATTTTGTAATAGCGGTATCAAATTAAATTGAACAGCATCATATTGAATTCGTTTTGCTGACTGGGGTCTGCGCCCCCCAGACCCCCGCTACACTAGCCCAGACCTAACCCACTTTGTAATAGTGGTATCATATTAAATTGAACAGCATCGTACATAATTCGTTTTGCTGAATGGGGGGCTGCGCCCCCCAAACCCCCGCTACACTAGCCCAGACCTAACCCATTTTGTAATAGCTGTATCAAATTAAATTGAACAGCATCATATTGAATTCGTTTTGCTGACAGGGGTCTGCGCCCCCCAGACCCCCGCTACACTAGCCCAGACCTAACCCACTTTGTAATAGTGGTATCATATTAAATTGAACAGCATCGTACATAATTCGTTTTGCTGAATGGGGGGCTGCGCCCCCCAAACCCCCGCTACACTAGCCCAGACCTAACCCATTTTGTAATAGCGGTATCAAATTAAATTGAACAGCATCGTACTAAATTCGTTTTGCTGACAGGGGTCTGCGCCCCCCAAACCCCCGCTACACTAGCCCAGACCTAACCCATTTTGTAATAGCGGTATCAAATTAAATTGAACAGCATCATATTGAATTCGTTTTGCTGACTGGGGTCTGCGCGCCCCAAACCCCCGCAACACTGGCCCAGACCTAGCCCATTTTGTAATGATTGTATTGGAACTGCGTTAGGGCTAGTTTAGAATTGGTTAGGTGAAGTAATGCGGAGAGCAGTTTCGCCTGCGTCCCGGGATGCTTGTTGGCATGAGTGGTGTCTGAATGAGTAAAGACGGATGAGACACTTGTGGGGTATGGTGAGTCAGATTCTCAAACTACCCATATATTCTTCTGAGGCATGGGTGCCTATCCAAGGATCTCCTTCGGTATCTAAAACAGAAATAAAAAAAAAAAAAAAAAAAAAAAAAAAAAATGAATATGGACTGTGTTAGGACTGAATTGGATAAGGTCTGGGTTACGTCTCGGTTAGGTCTGAGTTAGGACTGGTTTAAGACTGGGTTAGGACTGGGTTAGGACTGGGTTAGGACTGGGTTAGGTCTGGGTTAGGACTGGGTTAGGTCTGGGTTAGGTCTGGGTTAGGACTGGGTTAGGTCTGGGTTAGGACTGGGTTAGGACTGGGTTAGGTCTGGGTTAGGTCTGGGTTAGGTCTGGGTTAGGACTGGGTTAGGACTGGGTTAGGTCTGGGTTAGGTCTGGGTTAGGTCTGGGTTAGGACTGGGTTAGGACTGGGTTAGGTCTGGGTTAGGTCTGGGTTAGGTCTGGGTTAGGTCTGGGTTAGGTCTGGGTTAGGTCTGGGTTAGGTCTGGGTTAGGACTGGGTTAGGACTGGGTTAGGTCTGGGTTAGGCCTGGGTTAGGTCTGGGTTAGGACTGGGTTAGGACTGGGTTAGGTCTGGGTTAGGACTGGGTTAGGTCTGGGTTAGGACGGGGTTAGGTCTGGGTTAGGTCTGGGTTAGGACTGGGATAGGTCTGGGTTAGGTCTGGGTTACGACTGGGTTAGGTCTGGGTTACGACTGGGTTAGGTCTGGGTTACGACTGGGTTAGGTCTGGGTTACGTCTGGGTTAGGTCTGGGTTACGACTGGGTTAGGATTGGGTTAGGTCTGGTTTAGGACTGGGTTAGGTCTAGGTTAGGACTGGGTTAGGTCTGGGTTAGGTCTGGGTTAGGACTGGGTTAGGTCTGGGTTAGGACTGGGTTAGTACTGGGTTAGGACTGGGTTAGGTCTGGGTTAGGTCTGGGTTATTTCTGGGTTAGGTCTGGGTTAGGTCTGGGTTAGGTCTGGGTTAGGGCTGGGTTAGGTCTGGGTTAGGTCTGGGTCAGGTCTGGGGTATTTCTGGGTTAGGACTGGGTTAGGTCTGGGTTAGGTCTGGGTTATTTCTGGGTTAGGTCTGGGTTAGGTCTGGGTTAGGTCTGGGTTAGGTTTGGGTTAGGTCTGGGTTAGGACTGGGTTAGTACTGGGTTAGGACTGGGTTAGGTCTGGGTTAGGTCTGGGTTATTTCTGGGTTAGGTCTGGGTTAGGTCTGGGTTAGGTCTGGGTTAGGGCTGGGTTAGGTCTGGGTTAGGTCTGGGTCAGGTCTGGGGTATTTCTGGGTTAGGACTGGGTTAGGTCTGGGTTAGGTCTGGGTTAGGACTGGGTTAGGTCTGGGTTAGGACTGGGTTAGGACTGGGTTAGGTCTGGGTTAGGTCTGGGTTAGGTTTGGGTTAGGACTGGGTAGGTTCTGGGTTAGGACTTGGTTAGGACTGGGTTAGGACTGTGTTAGGACTGGGTTAGGTCTGGGTTAGGTCTGGGTTAGGACTGGGTTAGGTCTGGGTTAGGACTGGGTTAGGTCTGGGTTAGGTCTGGGTTCGGTCTGGGTTAGGTCTGGGTTAGGTCTGGGTTAGGACTGGGTTAGGTCTGGGTTAGGTCTGGGTTAGGTCTGGGTTAGGTCTGGGTTAGGTCTGGGTTAGGTCTGGGTTAGGTCTGGGTTAGGTCTGGGTTAGGTCTGGGTTAGGTCTGGGTTAGGTCTGGGTTAGGTCTGGGTTAGGTCTGGGTTAGGTCTGGGTTAGGTCTGGGTTAGGTCTGGGTTAGGTCTGGGTTAGGACTGGGTTAGGTCTGGGTTAGTACTGGATATGGTTAGGTCTGGGTTAGGTCTGGGTTATTTCTGGGTTAGGTCTGGGTTAGGTCTGGGTTAGGTCTGGGTTAGGTCTGGGTTAGGTCTGGGTTAGGTCTGGGTTAGGACTGGGTTAGTACTGGGTTAGGACTGGGTTAGGTCTGGGTTAGGTCTGGGTTATTTCTGGGTTAGGTCTGGGTTAGGTCTGGGTTAGGTCTGGGTTAGGGCTGGGTTAGGTCTGGGTTAGGTCTGGGTCAGGTCTGGGGTATTTCTGGGTTAGGACTGGGTTAGGTCTGGGTTAGGTCTGGGTTAGGACTGGGTTAGGTCTGGGTTAGGACTGGGTTAGGACTGGGTTAGGTCTGGGTTAGGTCTGGGTTAGGTTTGGGTTAGGACTGGGTAGGTTCTGGGTTAGGACTTGGTTAGGACTGGGTTAGGACTGT